>NC_141089.1:32211936-32479436 GCF_041138505.1 Cibotium barometz
GGTATACAAAACCATTATGCAATCAGAAATGAGATAAATCATCACAAGTACCATGCTATATTTTTTGTATCATTTGTGATACCTCTTCATTAATCATATATGCCTCTAAGATGTCATCAATCCAATCCTTATGCACTTCTGTAATGGATGGCTGATAATGAGCATTCCCGTATTCTAGAAAGTGAATCCACCACCACATTATTCTTCCCCTTCATATAACTGATCTCAAAGTCATAGTTTTGAAGGGTAGCCAACCACCTTCTTTGCTTAGGTGAGAGATTAGGTTGTGATGATAAGAAGTACTTGAGTACTCTATGATCACTTCTCATAAAGAACTTGCTTCCATAGAGATAGTGATGCCATTTCTTGATTGTATACAAGATTGCAATCATCTCTTGGTCATAAACATGCAACTCCATCTCTTCGTCATCAAGCTTACGAACTTTCAAATACAATCATGCCATGATCTTGGTACAACATGGCACCAATGCATCTTCCACATGTATCCTCTCTTATAGTGATGAAAGGCTTGGAGAAATCAGGCATACAAAAATAGGAGCCAAAATAATCATCTTTTTCAGCTCTTCAAAGCTCTTATGGGTTGTAGCCTCCCAAAATAATGCCTCTTTCTTCAACTTTTTCATCAATGGAGCCGCTATGTGAGCATATTTCTCAATGAAACTCTGATAAAAAAGATGAAAGACTCAAGAATCCCCTCAATTGAGTGATATTGGAGGGAGTAGGACAATTCCTTACACATTCCACCTTCTTGGGATCCACCCCACAATGTGACCAAGGTACTCCATTTCATTTGCCATGAACATACACTTTCTCTCTTTGGCATACACGGTTAGCTCTCAATGCATCCAAGACTTTATGTAAATGAACCGAGTGCTCCTCCTTACTCTTGCTATACACCAATATTTCATCAAAGAAGACTAAAAAAACTTGAAGAGGAACGATTGAAGCACTTTGTTCACATCAAGTCTTGAAAAGTGGTGAGGGCATTGCATAATGCAAACGGCATCACTATGAAAGTGATAGTGACCCCTCTCAGTCCTAAATGCTATCTTGTATCCATCACCACTCTTAATCCTAACTTGGTGATAGACATATCTCAAGTCAATCTTGGTGAAGAATTGGCCCCTTTCAGCTCAAACAAAAGATCATCTATTCTTGGGATTGGATACCTATTCTTGGTAGTAATCTTGTTCACATCGTGATAGTTAATGCACATGTGAAAAGTACCATCCTTCTTCTTTACTAGAAGCACGGGTGATGCAAATGGTGATTGACCCATTTTCATCAATTCTTTACTGGAAGCACGGGTGATGCAAATGGTGATTGGATACCTATTCTTGGTAGTGATCTTGTTCACATCGCGATAGTTAATGCACATGTGAAAAGTACCATCCTTCTTCTTTACTAGAAGCACGGGTGATTGGATACCTATTCTTGGTAGTGATCTTGTTCACAGTGAAAAGTACCATCCTTCTTCTTTACTAGAAGCACGGGTGATGCAAATGGTGATTGACCCATTTTCATCAATTCTTTGACTTGCTTTGCCACCTCATCTTTCTCAACTTTTGACAATCTATATGGAGGCTTGTTAATCATTTTGTGTTAACAAAAGTAAGATACTCATCGATGTCCATGGTTACACATCAGTTCATGGAATATGTGTTCAAGATGCATGGTATGACACAACAACAAATAATGAGTGATCGAGATTTGAGTTCATGGACACGTACATTATTTGAGAGCATGGGCACTAGATTGACTCGAAGCATAGCCTATCACTCAAAAACCGATGGTCAAACCAAGATGGTGAACAAGTGTGGCTTGAGACTTACTTGAGGCATTATTTCTATGAGACGCAACATGCATGGGATGAATGGTTGCATTTGGTGACATTTGCCTACAATAGCACATATCATGTGAGAATTGGAATGTTGCCTTTTGAGGCTATGTATGGCTACAAGGTACATGTGCCAATTGTAGCATTCAGGCATGATGATGTGAATCCACATGCAAAGGATGAAGTGGAAAGGATGGGATGCGGGCATGGAGCAGGCTTCTTCGTGCGGGCTTTTGAGCGGGATTTTTTTCTCAACCCCTCGTTTCACCTCCAACTATCATGCACCATAAGAACACCTTCCCGTGATATGGAGTCTTAGACCACTAGCCTTGTAAGATTACTTCCTTCCACCAGGCCCTACTCTTCCTGATGTTCCATACCCTATTAGCCTTCTTAGTGATGCAACGCTTATCTTCTACCATCATATTGTACACTTGATTTGTTGTATGCTAGACAATGTCCTAAGGCTTTCTAAATGCCCAATCTAACCAAGGTTGCTAATCCTCCAACTGAGGAATATCACCAAACGGTGTAAGTGCTTCCCTCACCTTCTCCCATAATTGCACATATCCACATGGAACCCAAAGACATCGATGGATTTTTTTTTAAAATAATAAGCGACCTCTATGTAGCAACAAAGCATCCAGAATTCTCACTAGTCCCAATCGAGCCATTCTCACTAGTCCCAATCGAGCCATTCTATTGAATTTTGGCCCGCTCAACAAGTTTATCATACCACTCTAGAAGTTGTGAAGTAGCCAACACCTCACCTTGCTATAGAATTCAACTGCAAACCGCTGATATGAACTCTTCCATTTAGTGTGTGCCAATAGCTCCTTCCATGAGATCATCAAATGAGAAAGGAGAGGTGAAGCCACCACTTGAACCTGTTGGGAACCATTCACTACATCCCACCATGTACCATCAATCCTGGTATTACCATCATGCACAAGTGCGACCTCCTCTATGAGGACCTTAGCCATTACCACCCATTGTTCTTGAGATATACACATATCTTGCAATAAAGGCCATCTCCTAAAAACCATATGTAACTTGACATCGAATAGGGCTGCCCCTCCACTCCTCTTCGGAGTAGTAACATGTTCCTAAGAAATCCACATCTACCCTGGCTTATTTCTTGCTCTTTTCCATAGCATAAATCGAATTGGTTATTGTATTTGATGCGAAGCTTTGCCTGTCCATTGGCAATAAAGGCAAGAAAAAATATATCATGCTAATTATAATGGATTGTGCCACTTTGAGCCGAACATGGATAGGCCAACCCTGAGATTTCCAATACACAAACTTATCATTTATCCTTGTAGAAATCCATGCCAACAAAGCCTGTGAATCAACATCAACTCTAATTGGATAACCCAAGCGTGTGATGCATCCCCTTTGTATAACCTACCCATTCCATCCCAAACCAAGAAAATTGCTCTTGGCACAGCTTATTAGAGTAGATTTCTTCATATTAATGCATAACCTTGAAGCAAGACCAAAAGTATCCCAAACAGCCGTAGCCTTCTGAACATTATCTCTTTGAGCCTTAAGGAACATGAATGAATCATCTACCAATGCCTGGCTGACCATCTTGTCTCTGCTTGGAACAACTTCACCATCCTCCACTAGCTTATCCAGTCGAGATAAGATTGGATGTGTAACATTTGCAAACAAGAGAGGGCTAAGTGGTTATCCCTACCTAATCGATCTCATCAAATGAATGGGCTCAGTCACCCACCATTAATCATAAGCCTAGCCACCACTGCATGCTGGCTAATAGTATAAATCAAAGAAGACATGCGAGGGCCAAATCCCATAGCCTGCATAAGCTGTGAAAGAAAAGACCAGCTAACGTGTCATGAGAATATATTTTAAGTCCTCTAGAAAAATATTATTTATCCCCTCTTGAGTAATTTGGGGACGCCTGG
The DNA here is from genome assembly GCF_041138505.1 of Cibotium barometz. Taxonomy (NCBI): domain Eukaryota; kingdom Viridiplantae; phylum Streptophyta; class Polypodiopsida; order Cyatheales; family Cibotiaceae; genus Cibotium; species Cibotium barometz. Next base: position 32,215,726 of record NC_141089.1, read on the forward strand.
GTTACTCTTGCGTCATGCCGGCTAGGTTAATATTGTGGGTGACACCACTATAAATATTAATACGTGCAGTATAGTGACGTACGTTTGGGGCCATCTATGATTATTTCAGTTAGGTTCGTATGGCAGGGTGATTCCTGGGGTACTTATGCCTGGTAGTCATGAGTTGGTTATGATTTGTGCCTGTTTAATATTTGTGGGATTAATTTAATTATTAATTGGGCTTATATTTTCAGGTGATGAAGACTATGGAAAATGAAGAGTTTACTTTGGAAGAAATGTCTTGGTTCATCATATTTAATTTTTGGCAAGCATAGTAGCTTGCAACCTTAGCAAATGATTTTTCCATTTTGAACTTTAGAAAAGATACATTTATAATGTGGAATTTATTAAAGCCTATGGCTTTACCCTAGTCCCAATATTAGACACTCTATTTTTGTAAAAGAAGAGTGCCGTGCTCTCTAAAAGCACATTTTGTATATTTTGGAGGCTATGGCCTATTTTTTAAAAGCTAATTAAATACCCTTGTGTGGGGGAAGGCCACACACAAGGGGGGGGGAGATTGCACCCAGCATGGTCTATTGAGCTAAGTATTTTAATTTTGTTAAGTGTTTGAATTTCAATTAATTTGATTTAGTTGAAGCTTGCAAAGCATTGGTTTTTATGGTTGAATCAATTCTTGTGAATTCTCTACTCTTCCACAATCTATCCTAGAGTAAGATTCCGGTTGTAGTGGTATCAGAGCTTGGGCTAGGAGATTTGTGGAGAAGGTAGGAAAGGGCTTTATCTTCTCAAAAATCAAGAAAGTGTAGGAATTTATCCATTGGACAGAAGGGTGCTTTGTAGGTCTTTACCCAAAGGTCAAAAAATTCAAAACTAGATCTACTCACAAACCTACTCACCACCCTGCAAAACCATACTTCTCTATCAAAAAGTGGTTTTTCTAAATACTCAGAGAAATCAAAATCTGACCGCATGGATGAAATCCCCATAGCCAGAAACCTCACATGATTTTCTCAGAAATCAGAAAGCTTCAAGCACTGGCAAATCTATAATGGACGGAGCATGTTTATATGTGGAAAAGCCATTTAAAAAAAATCACAAAATCCATGAGAAAATAGGCGCAACACGGGCAGCCTGCCGGGCGCAAATCGTCATTTTCTTTGATTTTTTTAAAAAAATTCCAAAGCCTTAATTCCCATAAGCCTAATCAAGACCCTAAACCAAAAGCTAATCAAAACCTACTTTTCTCAAGCCCCATGCAAGTCACATCACTTTTTGAGCTTTTACTGCTCCTATTTTCAAATTTGAAGAGAAATTCAAAAAGGTTTCCTATTTTGAAATTTTTGGGTGCAGAAAAGTGATTTACAGGTTTTAAAAAGGCTTAAAAATTACCTAGAAAAGGCTAGAAAATTTCAAAATCATTTTTGAAAATTTCTAAGAAATTTTGAAAAATTTCTAAAAAATTTTGAAAAATTTCTAAAAAATTTTGAAAAATTTCTAAAAAATTTTGAAAAATTTCTAAAAATATTACAGAGATTGGGCAAGGTTTACAGGACTATTTCAGCAGGTTTCAAAGTGCAAAAAATTATTTCATCAATAATTTGACTAGCCCAAGTCTCGTAAATCACGCGGAATCGCTCGGGATTTATTTGAAGCGACGAGGATTCAATTCAGCCATTGAACAACGTCTTTGTTCAGCTTCAACCAAGATCAAATTGCGGGAGAAAAACAAGATAAGTACTTACATTTGCTTTATTTATTTACATCAAATAAAATAAAATTTTATTTATCTACATCATTTGCACAAGCACTATGGCAGATTTTCCTATCTCGCCATCAATTCAAGAGCAACTCCTTTCTTTACAACATCAAATTGTAGAAGAGAGAGAGAAGCGTATTGAATTGGAGAGACAGTTCACGAGTCGTAGACGTAAGCGTGACTCTTCGCTATCTTTTGATGACGAAGATGACACTATCCAAAGGGCTGCAAATGCTACATTGCAAGCACAAAGGTCACAAAAAGAATCCAAGATTAGTCGAAAAGCTTTCACATTTCAAAATTATGATGGAAAGAAGGATGCTAGGGTCATTCTAGCTTGGCTTAATCAACTAGATGACTATTTTTCAGGAGAAAAATTTTTCGAGTGTGATAAAATTAAATGTGCAGTCAATCATTTGGTAGACAGCGCAGCTTTATGGTGGAGTGTAATAAAGCAAGGTCATGACAAGCCAAATTCCTGGAAAAGATTTCAATGGTGACTGGTTAAAAAGCACTTTTTACCCTCACAATTCAAGTCTAAAGTTAGGCACCAATGGGACACTTTGCATCAACTTGAAAAGGAAACTATATCATAGTATGTAGAAAAGTTCTGGAATACTTTATTACAGGTGCAGGTTGTGGAGAGAGTCAGCGACGAGAAGGACCAAAAGAGGAAATTCATTTCGGGCCTTAGATCTACCATTAGGGCCAATGCGAATATGTTTCGACCTCATTCACTATCTACTGCAATATCTTTGGCAACTAATTCCGAACGCAAAAATGGTTTTCCTAAAGAGATTAAAGCACATGAGGGTACTTCTTCTAAACCATTTACTAAATCTTTTTATGCTCCAAAGAAGATGTATAAACTAGGTTATGACAAAGGCAAGGACGAAGTTAAAGGCAATATGAGTACCAATAAGAAAGTCAATGGTGGAAAACCGAAGGCACCTCCTATCAAATGTTTCAAGTGCCACAAAGAAGGACACATAGCCCCGAATTGTCCGGAGTGTACCAAGAGTTCGACACCAGCAGCAGCAGCAGCCGCTCGAGTCAATATGATTGAAGAAGACGACCATGAAGAAGAATCATTCAAGCAAGAGGGTAATTCTGATCCAGACTACTCAGAACAAGAAGGTAAACCTCATATTCATTCTTTGCTTAAAATAAAAGGAACAATAAATGGACATGAAGTTGTTATTTTGCATGATGATGGTAGTACACATGATTTGAACCAGGTGGTTCAAGAGGACAGTTCTTGCCTTGACATTGAGATAGCTATTGTGATTGGTTGTCCCATCAGCAGCATTACATGAGAATCAATATGTGACATATAAGCTTATTGCTCGAATGGATGCCCTAATGTATTCTAATTATTAGTCACATGCGTTCTTTGCTCTTTTGCAACAAAAGCATGCACGTGAGAATATTGTCTAGATGCAAGATAGGCCAGGAGTATTGATTATTGATTCTACTTGTGTTCTAGATGTGTGTATGGACTTTTATCGCCATTTGTGTTGGAATTAGGGTTGCAGGAATGCACACACAACTTCAAGAAGATGAGGAAGCTTGAGCACAACACAGTAGTGTATTATGAGTGCCAAAAAATGAAAGATAACAAGCCCTAGAAGATAATGGGCTTATATACAATGCACGGGGGAAAAAACCTCCTAGTGAGGGAAAAAGTGCCCCGGCGGTCCTAAGTGTGTTCACACACATCACTACTATAATATGGTAACAAATCCCCCCTGGAGTGATGCGGTGAACAAGAGCTAGCACTCATGTATAGGGAAGTGTCTAGCTATGTGGACGAATCCATAAAAGGGAGTAAGCCCAAAGCTTTGCGAAAAGCTTCGAACTTCTCACGAGGCAGAGCCTTTGTGAAAAGGTCTGCAAGGTTATCCTGTGTTGGCACATAAGCCAAACTGATCTCTCCTGCAGAGAGTCTCTCCCTGACATAATGGTAGTGCACCTCAATGTGCTTCGTACGAGCATGGAACACTGGGTTCCGCGCAACTGCCAATGCGCTCTGACTGTCAGTGAAGATGGTGGTGGCAGATGGCTGCCCAACACCCAAATCAGCCATAAGGCGTCTGAGCCACACACACTCAACCGTAGCTATGAAAGCTGCCCTGTACTCAGCTTCACAACTAGAAGTGGCCACAGTAGGCTGCTTCTTGCTCAACCATGATATGCATGAGCTTCCAAGCATGAAGCAAAAACCACTCGTGGACACGCGTGTGTCATAACAACCAGCCCAGTCAGAATCTGAAAAAACATGTAAATCTGGCGGCAATGATCCCCCCTTGGGATAAAACAACCCAAGATGCCGAGTACCACTCAAATAGCGAAAGATACGCTTCACTGCCTGCCAATGCTTAATGCCTGGGCTATGCATAAATCTGCTCACCTGTGAGACTGCAAACTGAATGTCTGGCCTCGTAATGCATACATAAATGAGGCAACCAACAGCTGTCTGATAGAGTGTGACATCAAAGTGATCTCCAGCATCATGAAGACTCAACTTCAAACCTGTCTCCATTGGAGTAGCAATAGGCTTGCAGTCTTCAAGGCCAAATCTCCGCAACAATGTTTCAATATACTTTGTCTGACACAAAGCAATACCTCCATCACACTGCTTAAATTGTATCCCCAAATAATGATGCAAATGCCCCAAATCTGACATCTCAAAAGAGGCATTCAAATCAGCCTTAAAATCAGCAATATGACTCTCATTTGGTCCTGTGAGCAGCATGTCATCGACATAGAGAGCAATGATTAGATGTACACCATCCACACGTTTAACATACAAAGTGCTTTCTGTTGGACTATTCTGAAACCCATGTGCAGTCAAATATGCATGTATTTTTTCATACCAAGCTCGTGGAGCTTGCTTTAAACCATATAAAGCCTTTTTTAACCTGCACACTTTGTTTTCCTGCCCTCTTTGAACAAAACCACGAGGCTGCGATACATACACCTCCTCATGCAAATCTCCATTTAAGAACGCAGTCTTTATGTCCAGCTGATGTACATTCCAACCATTATGAGCTGCTAATGCACAGATGCTACGAACAGTGGTCATACGACATGTGGGAGCAAAAGTCTCATCAAAATCAATGCCCTTCTCTTGAGCATAACCTTTTGCAACAAGCCTAGCCTTATGGCGATCCACTGTGCCATCAGGCTTACGCTTCAATTTGTATACCCACTTAGTGCCAATGGCCTTCTTGCCAGGGGGCAAGTCACATAAAGACCATGTACTATTCTTCATAATAGCATCGTATTCTGCTTGCATAGCAGCCATCCAATTTTCTGAACTTTGTGCCTCATCAAATGAAACAGGCTCACTTTCATCGCACATACTAGAAACAGCCAATGCATAACAATCTGACGCATAAGAGGCACCATGAGAGCCAGAACGAGTGCGACTAGACAAAGGGGCATCCAACTTGCTGTCACGCAAAGTCTGCACCAGCCATCTAGGCATGTTCCTAGAGCCCTCAATCTCTTGTCTCTCATCCTCAAGTGCATCATGCACATCTGCATCAGATATAGGCTGATCTGTGCCATCATTTAAAACCTGCATAGGCTGAAAAACTGCCTCATGAGGTATTGCACTTGACTGTGCACCACTGAAAAGAGGCAACAATGTATCATAGACATCACGTGAGCTGATATCTGTCTCCTTAGTACATGAAACCAAGGGCTGAACTGCATCTTCCACAAATACAACATCACGGCTAACCAAAATGCGCTTTGTCTGTGGATGATACAAACGATAGCCTTTGCTCTCAGCACTATATCCAACAAAAATACATTTGACAGCTTTGTCATCCAATTTTCTGCGATGTTGCACAGGCACTAATGCATATGCCAGGCAACCAAAAACACGTAAATGGCCAACAGATGGCTTGCGGCTATGCCAAGCCTCATATGGAGTGACAACCTGTAATGCTTTGGTGGGACACCTGTTTAGTACATAAGTGGCACACATGACAGCCTCAAGCCAAAAACCATGTGGTAGACTTTGACTCTTAACCATACATCTTGCCATTTCCATGAGAGACCTGTTTTTTCTCTCAGCCACACCATTTTGCTGTGGTGTATACGGCACTGTACATTGGTGTTTTATCCCACGCTCAGCCAGAAATGCATTAAATTCTGAAGACATATACTCCCCCCCTCGATCTGAACGGAGGGTGCCCATCTTACTTTCTGACACATTTTCAGCCATAACCAAAAACTGTTTGAAGCACAAAAACACTTCGGACTTTGCCTTCAAAGGATATACCCATGCATGCCTGGTAAAATCATCAATGAAAGTCACGAAGTAAAGGTAGTTTCCAAATGATGGAGTTTGCATGGGACCACAAACATCACTGTGAACAAGCTGCAATCTGCGTTCAACTCTCACTGATCCATCTTTGGGAAAGGAAGCACGCTGCATTTTACCCAATATGCAGCCCTCACAAACATGCTTGACAGGTGCCTCAAGCTTAGGCAAAGAAGACACCATTTCAGATTTCTGCAGGCGCAGCAAACTTGCAAAATTCAGATGACCAAAACGTGCATGCCACAGTTTTGCATTTGAAATAGCCTGCGTATCCATAATAGCACATGCTAAATCCTCTACACATTTGCCATCCATATTGAGCTTATACAGCCCTCGACATAGTGAACCAGATGCTACAATGATGTCACCACAAGAGAGATCATGAACAGTACATCTGTCATCCACAAATTTTACAACCAAACCTGTTTTGGCAAATGCGGAGACTGACAGCAGATTCTTTTTGATCCCTGGCACATACAATGCATCAAAAAGTGTAAAGGTGTTGCCATTTGCAACATTCAGCACAATCTGTCCAACTCCTTCAACGGGATAAGAGGAGTTATTGGCACAAGTGACAGTATTCCCTGTGGGAGCAGACTCAAGGAAAGTGAATAAACTGCGCTGCGAGGTGATATGCTTAGTGGCACCACTGTCAAAGTACCATACATCTGAATCTACTGCAGACATACATGTGTCATGCAAAGATGGGTCATAACTGCACTGCGCATTGAATGCCCATTCTGTATCTAGCACAACATTAGCAGATTCATTGTTAGAAGGAGAGGCATCTGCAACAGCCATACCAGCCTCTTTCTTCTTAGCCTCTTTCGCAGCCAGCTTAGGACACGCTTTGATGACATGATCATTTCCCTTACAGTACTTGCAAAATGTCTTCTGTTTGTCACCCTTCTTCTCATCTTTGTCTTCCTTCTTTGGTTGCGCAGCATTTGCAGATTTCTGCTTACTAGAAGAAAAGCCTGCTTTACCTTTCCCGCTTCTCTGACTAGCAACGAAAGCTTGATCTGCGACACGCATAATATTCCTGTTTTGCCTTGACTGGTCTTCTTGCAGCAAAACAGAAACTAACTCCTCAAATGATAAGGCATTGGGATTGCCTTTCATCATCAAGCGAAGAGTGGAAGCAAAACCCTGATAAGAATCTGGTAGACCATTCAAAACAGTCTGCACAAGTGAACTGTCTGACAGGATTTCATCTGCAGAAATGAGCTGCTCTTTGAAATCCTTGATCTTTGTCAAAAAGCTATCCATAGAATCACCTTCGTTCATATGCTCACTCTCCAACTGTTTTCGGAGGTAAGCAACACGAGCCTCATTTCTTGCCTGATACAATGTGGCAAGTACATCCCAAGCATCCTTAGAAGTCCTGCAGGAGCGAATATGTGGGATAATGGTACGTTTGACAGACAGCGCAATCAAGGCATGAGCCTGCGCATCTCTACCATCCCAACGAATCTGCTCTGCTGAAAGTGGTGGTTCTCGAACAGCTGCTACAGCACTTGTGCCTGCACCATCATCAACAGTACCTGTTTCTGATGTGTTTGCAGCATTCCCAGCCACAATAGGACGTGCATCAATACCCTGCACAATGTTCCATAACCCCTTTGCTACCAATACATGTCGCATCATATATGCCCACAATGGATAGTTGGTGCCATCCAACTTATCCTCAGCAGCCAACATGCGGAATACATCATTGTTGTCAGCCATGGCCAATGACTGTACTACTAGATGTAAATGCTGTCTGTAAGAGGTAAACCTGTATAAAATCGACCTGTGCTATGTAGCACAGCCCAAAACAGACGAATGGGCACCTGTCCTGCAGATTTTAATCTTGACAGAAAATCTGCACAGTAGGACGATTTTGCCTGCGCAGTACTTGGAATGCAAAAACGGAGGGCGAAATGACTTCAGATCAAAATTCTGAAACGAACCTGCAGACGCTCGTGAAACCTCGTCGCAATCGGAGGAGATGAAGCGGCAGGTGCCGGTGATGCTGCCCGGGAGGAGGAAGCCTGCTCTGATACCAATTGTTGGAATTAGGGTTGCAGGAATGCACACACAACTTCAAGAAGATGAGGAAGCTTGAGCACAACACAGTAGTGTATTATGAGTGCCAAAAATGAAAGATAACAAGCCCTAGAAGATAATGGGCTTATATACAATGCACGGGGGAAAAAACCTCCTAGTGAGAGAAAAAGTGCCCCGGCGGTCCTAAGTGTGTTCACACACATCACTACTATAATATGGTAACAATTTGTTGGGACCGGAGGAGGTCATATCTCTCCTGATGTCATTGCAGCTAGAGAGTCTTTGTTTCACTTGGTTCGTCACCAAGTTTCAGATGTTTCTGCAAATGAATTGGAAAGAGATATTTCAGAGGATGAGGTGGAAGCTGTGTTGAAGCATTTGCCTAAAGGTAAAAGTCGAGGATGGGATGGGCTCCCCAATGAGCTTTTCACAAAGTATGTTGATGAGTTGAAGGCCCCTCGCTTATATTTTTCAGGAGGTTTGGAATACAGGTATCATGCCTATGAGTTGGAAGATTGGGCTTATACATTTACTGCCTAAAGTTCCATCCCTAGTTAATCTACTTTAATGGAGACTAATCACATTGATGGGGGCTATGTATAAGATATTTGCAAAGGTCTTGGCCAACAGGTTGTAGTGTTTTCTTTCTCCTTTGATTCATCCAAAGTAATATGGATTTATTAAAGGTCAAAATATTTTACATAATATACTGAATGGACAAATTGGAATTGATTATGCAAGGGCTTCGAGGGCAAGAGGTGGTTATGATTCAACTGGATATTGAAAAGGCTTATGATCACGTTATACAACCGGAATCTTACTCTAGGATAGATTGTGGAAGAGTAGAGAATTCACAAGAATTGATTCAACCATAAAAACCAATGCTTTGCAAGCTTCAACTAAATCAAATTAATTGAAATTCAAACACTTAACAAAATTAAAATACTTAGCTCAATAGACCATGCTGGGTGCAATCTTCCCCCCCTTGTGCGTGGCCTTCCCCCACACAAGGGTATTTAATTAGCTTTTCAAAAATAGGCCATAGCCCCCAAAATATACAAAATGTGCTTTTAGAGAGCACGGCATTCTTCTTTTACAAAAATAGAGTGTCTAATATTGGGACTAGGGTAAAGCCATAGGCTTTAATAAATTCCACATTATAAATGTATCTTTCCTAAAGTTCAAAATGGAAAAATCATTTGCTAAGGTTGCAAGCTACTATGCTTGCCAAAAATTAAATATGATGAACCAAGACATTTCTTCCAAAAAGTAAACTCTTCATTTTCCATAGTCTTCATCACCTGAAAATATAAGCCCAATTAATAATTAAATTAATCCCACAAATATTCATCAGGCACAAATCATAACCAACTCATGCCCCACGAATCACCCTACCATACGAACTTAACTGAAATAATCATAGATGGCCCCAAACATACGTCACTATACCGCACGTATTAATATTTATAGTGGTGTCACCCACGATATTAACCTAGCCGGCATGACGCAAGAGTAACCCAGGCATCCCCAAATTACTCAAGAGGTGCGGACCATATCACATTTCTGGTTGCAATGACGAGAGCTGCAGGTGAATACATGCCTGAAGAGTGCATTGAGCCAGACAGAGTTTGAGCCTAATCTTGTAAATACGGTTTCCTACATGTCCAATATGATGATTCAAGTGGCCACGTTTGCTGTCAATTACATGGGCCACCCTTTCAATCAAAGTATTCGGGAGTCCGTCAGACGAGTCGTATGAGCCTTGTGGGCAGCGTGAGTCATAGGCTGTAGCCTGTACTATGTAGGTTAAATTCTCTCTCTCTCTCGCCTGAGTCGCCTGCATGGTAGAAACTTGAAAGTCGCCCTCTCTCAAACTTGGGTTTCATGCTTTGCAGGACACAATCAAGCTTCATCCACGGCATCATCTGGAGTAATCTAACTTCTAGTTCTAAGTCTTTCAAATAGTGAACACAATCTATATGGACCAAAGACATCATCCAAGGCATTCAAGAGTCATCGAGTCTTGAGACGACATTGATTACAACCACCACATTATCTCCAAGATCTAAAGGTTGGTCTTCTTTTCACGCATTATCTTTACTTGTGAATTCTATGACTACTTGCACAAGACATGAAATCGTTGGCATACTAAGCATGAAGCTTAATAATGTATTTATTCAAAGAACACTGCCTACATTATAGACGAAGGATAGAAAAAGATATGAGATGTATAGCAGTATCTTGAAAACTTCACAGCATTTCAAATCACATTATTATTTATTGTTATGTACAGAATATGGCGCCACTTGGTCGACCTGAAAAAAGCAAAAAACAGAAAACCCTTGAGCAATCTCTTGGGCTTCATGGTCTAGTTACTAATGTAACAAGTGATCAACGTAATGCTGCCACTTCTAGTCAAGTTGTGGCTGCACAAGAAGCCACAAAAGAGAAAAAAAAGTATGAGCGGATTTTCTTGGAAAGTTGGAAAATTCTGCATACATGGGTTTTCCCTATTGATGGGCCTGATGGAAAAGAGAGGCTCAAATGCAAGTGGTGTACCTATGCACACAAAAGGAATCCTTATGCTCAACCTCAAGGTGCTACAACTAAACAAAGGAGTGCCTTAGATGAGCATAGTCTCTCTAAAGAGCATATACAGGCAAAGGCTATGTGGGAAGAACATGAAAGACGCTCAACACTTCCCATTGAGAAGCATATTGTGATTATGACAGATGATGAGAAGGACAAGATTGTCACGGTCATGCAAAGCATCATGTGGTATGTACTCAAAAGAAATTTACCTCTTGAAGAGTTTCCACACCAATGCAACTTTCAAAGATTTTTGCGCACACCTAATATGCCAATTACTAGTGAGTACTCTGCGTACACTAGTAAAGATGCAGGAAAGGAATTTGCCAAGGTAATCAAACATGTATATTGGAATAGATTAAAGAAGGACATTGTTGAGAGTCCTTTTTACTCTATTCAAACGATGAGAGTACTGATATTAGTACAAAACAATACATGATTGTTTACATCACGTACATGCAAAATTGTGGAAATGGCCCAATATGTACATGCTTTGTGGAAATGGCCCAATATGTACATGCTTTGTGGAACTCTTGCTAATCGAAAATGGTGATGCAGAGGCCTTAAGTAAAACTTTGCTTGACTTTTTGGCCAAAATGGAGTTGCCTTTGCACAAGATGATTGGTATTGCTACCGATGGTGCAAGTGTCATGATGACAGGCTCAGCAAATGGTGTGGTTGCAAGGTTGAAGCAAAATATTCCACATCTTTTGAGCTTTCATTGTGTTGCTCATAGGGAGTCACTTGCAGCTGGAGATGCATTTAAAGTGTTCAAAGAGTTCAAGTTTGTGGATAAGATTGCAAAAAAGCTCTTTGAGTGGGTTTGTAGATTGGCAAAGAGACATGCAGCTCTTGCAGAAGTTGTAAAGGCATTCAATCTTGGTAGACATGGAAAATTGAAATTGTTAAAGATGCACGATGTAAGGTGGTTGTCTCGAGGTCAAGTCATGGTTAGAGTGGTGCGTCTGATGCCAGCTTTGTTGACAGCATTGAAGCATGAAGATAGTGAGTTATATGCATCATTGACAAACTATAAGGTGTAATTTCTTTTGAATTTCTTTGCCAATGTGCTTGGAGAATTAAATGTGCTCAATTGCAAGCTCCAAGAGGAGCATCCAGATATTTCTGCTATTGGAAGTCATCTAAAGTCTGTTGTTGTAGAGACACTTCAAATGTCTTTCTTGGGTCGAGTATTTGGTTTTGATACAAAACACACACATGCTTTTTTGACCATGGCTCATGGACAAAATGGGGTGGTGAGTTTTATAGATAGTGTTGGCAAAATACACTCACATGTCTTACACTTGGGGCCTATGTGTGAAGGAGATATTGTGAATGCATATGAAACTCTACATATAGTGATTGAGAATTTAGTAATGATGGCTACTACTTATGTTAGAAGTTTAGTGGATGCTTTATGGAATCGTTTTAAGGTTGATTTTGAGTTGTTTGAAGCTGTGAAGTATTTTACTCCAAGAGACTATAATGAAGATTTAGAAAAGCTTGATGATGCCTCACGACTATGGTTGGAAACTCTTTGCAAGCACTTTGGAAAGGAATCTGGATCTTTCATGAATGAGGTTGAATGCAAAGGAGAGCGTAGATCTTTTGTCTCACGGATGCGAAATTGTTTTAAGCAAAAGAATATGCATACTGCTTGGCAAGATTGTTGTAATCATGAAGAATGGGAATTCTCTTTTCCATGGACTATGAAGCTTTGGAGAGCCTTGCTTTTGTTACCTCTTTCATTTGTAGCATGTGAGAGAGGTTTCTCAAAGATGAATAAAATCAAGGACAAGTTTCGGAATAGGTTATCCCTTGATATGTTGGGATTGGTGATGTTTGTGGGATTGAATACTCCCAAGGTAAACAACCCTGAAGAGATGCTTTGGGATGAATGTTTTGAAGCTTGGAAAGCTATGAAGAGTAGAAGATCAAGATCCATGGAGACCACTTCTATGCGAGAAGCTTGAATTTGAAGTTTCCTTCTTATGCATTTTGGATTTTTAGGTTCCAGGGCACTTTTTACCCTCTTTAAGAGAGGTTTTTTCCCCTGGGTTTTTATTTGCTTTCTATTAGATTGGCCTTGTATACATTATTCAATTTGCATATTCAAGTGCTTAATGTGAAGATTTTGTTGAAGATTTTTAGATTAAGGTGAGATAAATAAAATCTTGTAAACACAATACAAAATGCTTTGTATCTATTTGTACATGACTCAAGCATCACGATGATCTTTCGATAGGAAAATTTTTTATTCATCTGTCATTAGACGGGCATTGTAGAAATTTGTTCTTCTTGAAAGAAGGGCAAAATTTTTAGGTGTCTGTCATAATAAAGATTTGGGTGCCCTTCAAATCCTATCGTTGATGGACATACACAATGCACATAGCCTATAGGCCTCCGCATATCACAGCCTACGTACAGTGCTCAAAATAAATGTTTTTAAGAACATTTAAGAAATCTTTGATTTCTAACTGAGAAGGTTTTGTCGTTCGCACTTGCTTTTTGTGGCTTGCTTGACAATATTTCTTTTGTGTTTGGGTTGCTTGATTTCCAGCACGTTGTCATGCCATGGCACGTCTATGGTGTGAAACCATGCATGTGAGGCCATTAAATGCAAATCCAGATGCATGGGATTAAGTGCCATAGTGTACATGATGTATATATGCCTTTACGCGTAACAGGGCTTTTTTTTTGTTCATGTTTGTGTACATGGTTTTGCTGTAAGCTTGTTTGCAGGTTTGTCCGAAGTGTGCTTTGCTGCTGGTGGTATCAGCTGTTTGGCAGCTCTTGAAATGTGTGCGCGTCCTAAGGATAATTGGGCATTGGAAGGCTGTATTTGAAGCATGTGTGGAGGCATGAGCAATCAAAGACTGAAAGGGCCGGTGTAGCCTTGAGCACAGGGTGTGAAATGGAAGGTATTTGAGGCGGCCATCTTGTAGGCCTTAAAAGAAATTAAAATAATAATAATAATAATAACATGGCCACTAATGAAGAGGCCACATGGCTGCTTATGTGGTGGCCAGCGCTGCTGCCAGCGTAGGACCTCTAGAAAGTTGGCGAAGCTGCAAGCGTGGAGACTCGTCGGGTTAAAAAGGGTGGCTACTTCGTGAGAAGAGGGGGGGCTCTCGGGTGTATGTGCAGAAAAAAGGGCTCTCTGGGAATTCCACTGACAAGGAAAGAGCGACGGCTGGGCTCTCTGGAAAAAAGAAGAACCGGGGGTGATTGTGAGTCTGCAGAGGCGCTGGGGAGAAGTTGCTGCCTCGTGTATCAAGGGCTGGCGAGCTGGCGTAGAAGACAGTTGAAAGGTGTGGCCTTGTACGTGAGTAGCGGGGAGTGTAGAAGACAGACGCCTTGCTGGCGCTGCAAAGACCATAGAAGAGGACGGCGGGAAAAGGGAGCCGGGATCCTGGAGGAGAGGAAGCTAGAGAGAGCATGTGGAGAGCTTGTGGAGTTGTGGATGTGGAGGAGACTACCAGAGGAGCTTACGTGTGAGCCTGGAGAGCAAGATTGCAGTCGAGGAAGCTGAATTTGCCCTAAAGGAGGCTGGATACAACAAGAACTGGTTAGGTCAGAGAGACAGGATAAGAGAGGCGACCTAAATTCTATGGATTTTGTCAGTAGGAGAGGTTAGTAGGCAGTGCCAAGAGTAGAGGAAACTAGAAAATTGGAGGGAGTCTGTCAGGAATAGGGCACAAGAGATGGGCAACCTAATTTCTGTCAGGAAAGAGGCTGAATTTTGTACGAATGTAGTGTTCTGGGCAGGGCGACTTTGTGAGAGCTGTTGTTTCTTTTGCCTGGATTGAGCCTTAAAGCTGGGTGACCTGATTTCCATGAGTAGTTGATGCTGATTTTGCATGTATACAGTGCCAGGAAGTAGGCGACCTCAAGAAGATTATCCCTGTCAGGAGAAATTGCTTCCAGGTGAGCAGATGAACAAGGAGACTTCATAAAGGTTGGTGTTGAGTTGCTGAATTCTGAGTTTGACTGATGAGGAGCATAGGAATCACTGCCAGAAGGTGCACTTTGCTAGAAAAGTGAGTCAAAGAGTTGACTTTGTTAGATAGTAGGGGTTTGCTGTTTTTTTTGAATGTGTGAGCATGTAGAGGTGATTAGAGTCAGTAAACTTACTGAATTTTGTAAAAATCAGAACTGATGTCAATGATTGGGATGTGCTACTACCTGGGTGAAGTGAATTTGAGAAGAAAGAGGCCAAGAACAAGAGGAAAAGAAGGTATTCTGATCTGATTTGGGTGGACAGAAGTTACTGCCCCTGGAAGAAGTGGAATTAGAGTGTTATGAGTGGAATCTCATTGTAAATTGGTGCCTCTGTGAACTAATGTTTTGCTGTCTTGAATTTTCAGTCATTGTATGACCTGTACTAAGTGCCAGTGAAGAGCTATAGGCTTGTAAAGAGGACTGATTTCTTAGAAATAAAATGATGATCTGAAAATTCAGTTTAAAAATGAGATTTGGTATGTAAATATTATGGTTCCAGCTTTTGCAGGTGGTGCCCCTTGAAGAGATATATATTCTGTTTCTTTATTGTATGCCAGCCGACGACGCAGTAAGAGAACAAGGAGGAGATGTCGCTTTCAAGCCCAGCCCTTTGTTCACGGCCAGCCTTTGCTCTACAGTGCACCAGCTAATAACCGCTTAACCACTTGTATGGCACCTTTGCTTTGGGCTTTAAGATCTTCATCTATGGAAGGGGTGAGTTGGCGATTGCTCGAGTTCTTCAACTCGAGTTTTTCTCTCACTGCAGGGGTGAGTTGGCGATTGCTCGATTGCTCGAATTAGACCCTTGCAAGCTGACTGAATTGGAGTCATTGACTGAATCTTCCGAGTGCACTACACAGTCTACCCCTAGTACCGCCTTGAGAAGAAAGTCGAAAATGGTGGTGGGCAATGGGCATGATACAAGAGCCTGCGACTCAGGCAAGAGAGAGAGAGAATAGCCTACGACTCACGCAGTCGGTAGGAAAGAGGCCCTCAAAACAGAAACAAGAACGAAACCCCTAATTAATCCCGGCAGTCCCGAGAACCTTACGTAATCTCCATACACATAATCAGCCTTAGAACCCTAATCGTCGGCAGTCTCGAAAAAACAAAGAAGCGAAAGCTGATGGAATACAGAAACCCTAGCCCTAATACAAACCCCATACAAAGGAGCCATTTTTTAAAAACCCACAAACGTAATCCAGGCAAAGAGAGTCATGGCAGACCTTTGGTTGGAGGCTGGAGCTACGAAGTGATGGCAGTCCAATCGAGGCCCGAGGGTAGGAATCACGCTGCACGCAAGGCAAATACGAGCGTTGAGAGGGAGAGAGAGAGAGACACCTGTTCGGGATTGGGGAAGGCGTTCGCTTTTCAAATTTCCAAGTTCCAACTACCAATTTACCAAAATTAGCAATGACCATTGACAATGAGTTGTCAACTTGTCAATGACATTAATTTAGCATGCAGGGCAAGTTGGCAACTAAGAGGGCAGGCTGGCCGCTGCAGTTGGCTTTTTCTTTTAATATTCTTCAAGTTGCTTAAGGCCCAAGGGCCAAGGGCTTATTCTCACGGGAAGCAGTGAACCACCCTTGCGCAATACCAACATATAATTTTAAATTTTATTTTTGAAGGGCATTTCAAAAAGTTGCCCTTCTTTTGACAGGTGTATAAATTTTTTGCACATCCTTATGGAAGGGAAATTTTTTGTCTAGCTCGTCCTTTGACAGGTTTCGTACGATGGGTAGACGGCCCTCGGAAGGGACGATGGACGTCAAATCCTATCGTTGATGTCCATGTTCAATGCAGTGTGCAGAGGAGTGGTGGTAGGCTGGTAGCCTTGCCTAAAGACACTCGTGACTCAACGTTGGAAGACAAGTCAACTCTTGTTCCGCCCTTGTACATTACTTGGGTTGGGCCGACCCGGGGGCCTGGAGGAGGAGAGTTACTAGTTTATTACTTTACAGTGTGCACGAAGTCCCTCTGTGTCTTAGATTCATCGATTCAACGGGAATCGGAACTAAGTGGGCATTGAAGAGCAGGGGACCTGCAAATGTGTAGAGAAGAGGGTTTATTGGCAGGATCTTTGTGTTGGTGGTGTATCAGTGTCTCCTGCCCCCTACTTACTTCTGTGCTAAAGTTGTTGCGGGACATTGGGGGGGCCATCTTGCTTGAAGAGTGCAAACACATAGCGGTGTATCCACCCAGTTGCAAGAGGTTATCGACTCATGCGACTACTTGCTGAGGTGGAAAGCTTTGCCTCGGTGATGGCGCCTTACTACCACTTTGCCTCGTCCCCTCTGATTGCTGGCAGCTCACTCCCACCCACTTGTAGTAGAACAAAAGGTCATCGCCACTCTGTGGGCAGAAAATGCTGGACACCAGTGACTTCTTGTTGAGGTGGAAAGCTCTGGCCGTGAGGTAGAGAAGAAGTATGAAGAGGACAAGCCGTCAAGAAAAATTGAGACTAGAGGCCTGGTCTTTGCCGTACATATCTACAACGTACATTCACAGGCAATAGCACAGCAACAAAGGGTTGGATTTCAGAAAAGCCAACACAGGCATCAGCAGGCAACATCACAGTAGTGACTCAGTGTGGTTGGCGTAGTATGTACACGCACCTTCCAAGCTGCGCCTCACTAGTCTCTGACTCGTCTACTCTCCAGAATGAAACTACAAAGGTTGAGGTGGCAGGCTGAAGCCTGGAAGGCTAGAAGCTGAGGGCTCATGGAGATTGCTTTGGAATTTGAGCGCGAGCAAGAAGGAAATACATGGTCTTGGGAAAATAAGGTTTAAAATAGCATATTTATAGCACAATAGCACTCCAACAAAATGATAATTTAAAAAACGGTCATATCTTGCCAACTTCCAAGTTCCAACATCTATAGTACACATAGAGTGTATATATATATTATATACACTATTCTAATACCTTTTGTTTTCAAAGGTTCCCTTGAAATACCTTTTTCCTTCACCTCACCCAAATGATAAAAGTTTCTATTTATGTATTGAAATGTTAAAAACCTTTGAAGCCCTACAACTTGGGGTGATTAAAGCCTTTGATTTTTTTGAAAAAAAGGTAAAATTAAAAATCCCCGGATTTTTTCAACTGACATTACCGAGAGTGACTTCTGGATTCTGGAACCCCGACTTGCTAAAAAAAAAAACCAATCTTGACTCTTGAGCGACCGAGTCTATGTATATTTTGAAAATGTGTACATTTTTATTTTTTGGACATTAAGTCAAGCCACCGTGTAGGCGGCCTCTGTTGATCCGCGTCGTCCTGCAAAATTTAACACACCGTCTCTCTGTGTCCGTGTGTTGCTTTGATCTCCCTCTCTCTCTTCTACCCCCCTCCCCTCTCTCTTCCTCTGTTGTCTTGTTTTGACAATCTCTCTGTCCCTTTGTTGTCTTGCTCTCCTTCTCTCTCTCTCTCTCTCTCTCTCTCTCTCTTTGCGTGAGTGTCTTGCTTTGAATCCCTCCGCCGGCTCTTCCCACCATCTAATAACCTAAACCCCAACTCATGTCAAGCATCCGCCTGCCGCCCGTTGTGCCCAAGCCCAATCAAGACTCCCTTGAGCTGCATCGAGCCTTCGAAGGTGAGCATCTTTGCCTCCGCAAGCGTGCGTGGGCTTCCCTTTTTTTTTCTGCTGATTCTAGCTTTTATCATCCAGGGCTCGGATGCGATGGACAGGCAGTGATCAGGGTTCTTGCGCACAGAGACCCTCACCAGCGTTCCGAAATCAAAACAGTCTACAAGAACATGTTCCAGGAAGATCTATGCAAAAGACTTAAGAGCGAGCTTCATCGCCATTTCGAGGTCAGATTTCATGTAGGTGTATGCATTTCGTACATTTCAAGCACCATCAGGAGAGGCTTAGCGCTTGTTCTTTCTGTAATTCTTTCAGAAGGCCATGCTGATGTGGATGTGCGATGCTGCTGAGAGGGATGCTGTGATTCTCAGAGGTGCCCTTAAATGCAATGCACCAAGGCGGAACCAGATGCTCATAGAGATCCTGAGTACAAAGAGCATGGAAAAGCTAGACTCTGTCGCAAATGCCTATGAGTCTTTGTATAGCAGGCCTCTTCAGAGCGACATCGAATCAACCCTTTCTGACTCTTGCCAAAAGGTGAGAATCCATGTTTGATATTTTGTTGGGGGCATTGATGTTGATGGTAATGGTGACAACCATGATGATAATGTTGATCATCTTGGTGGTGTGGTGCGATGATGATGATGATGATAAACGTGCAGTTGACAGTTCACTTACTAAGTGTTTTACCCTCTGTGTGCTATCCAGCTTTTTGTTCTTTATCTGCATGGGAACCGAGATGATAATACTGATCTGGAGCCTCACCACGCCCTAGAGGAGGCAAGAAAACTTCACAATGCAGGGGAAGGTCTATCCACACATATGGATGAGACAACTTTCATACGCATTTTGACAACCAGAAATAGGCGTCAGTTGTGCTCGATATTCGATGCTTATAGAAATGCATACGGGCATGATATTCATACGGTAAACTTCCAGCAAGGCTACCATATTTTTGGGTCAGCAGCTTGTGTGGCTGTTTGCTAAAATTGTTCAAAATCATACAGGGGCTTAAGCAGACCAAAGACATTGGTTCTACGGAGTTCCAGCAGACAGTGAGGACCATCACAAAATGTGTTGGCAACCCGGAAAATTACTTTGCTAAGGCATGCTTCTGTAACTACATTCACACTCTCACTATATGTATGTCAAGTTCTCTACACTTTAAATGGACTTTACTGAATTTGCACCCTACACTATTGACTTTGGGATCTGTTTCTTCGGTAAATGGCATGCATTCAGAACTACATCTGTTGCATGTTCTCTAGCGTTGCAAAATTGTATAAAGTCAATATCACTTGCCAAATGTATGAGGTTGGTTATTATGTGTTTTCAGGTTTTGTACAAGTCAATGAAGGGTCTTGGAACTGATGATGACACTCTCATCCGCGTGATCATTACTCGTGCTGAGATTGACATGGCAGATATCAAAATTGCTTTTCTTAAGAAGTACAAGAAAGCTTTGTCTACCATGGTTTCCTCGGACACTAGTGGCAATTACAGGAAATTTCTTTTGGCTCTGATTGGTGCACCCTACTAGCTTCAACAGCCACGTGTACCTGTGCAGACTTCTCAGTCGTTTTCATCTAGTGAAGCCTCATGCTTTCCATGGTATAGTGAATATAGAGACGCAATCACTTTCTCAAGGGCAAAACTCTTGCCCCATGTAAAGACATGAAATACAAAGAATTCTTTGCCTAGGAAGTATGTTCATCTTCTTGACTGTGTTTCCATTCATTCATTTTCACTCCAGCAAGCAACATTGCTTTCTTCTTCGTGTTTTACCTCGCATTTTGCTATGGAAGAAGGTGAAGACATACCTGAATAGTGGAGTGAAAGGGCAGTTAGATTTTTCTTTACTCCACTCCCCTTGGATACGTCCCGAGAATGCCTACACTATTTGTGAGGCATTGGATACAGTTTAGTGCAGCTCCAATTTTGTGAGGAATGGTAGTCAACTTCATGCGTCAATTTGTGTATTGGGGTGGGCAGGGTACCTGGAGATACTAAGCTTGGTTATTCCAAACGCGGTTTTTTAAAAGATCAGTCCTATATTTTGATAGGCTCCTGGAAGTTTGCAATATCTGGGTGGCTTTTTAGTCGAAGATTTGTGAGGAGAATTTTTTTTCCCCACTGACGACATGGAATGGTGTAGTCACAACCTTTCTTTGGGTGTTTGTGGGTGGTGTAGGAAGGGGTAGTCATTGGTCCATCTGAAGCCCTTCCAAAAGCCGGTGATGAGCATGTCTTCAAAGGTGTTCATGTGGTGCCTATGTGAGTATTGGATATGCTCGTAGTAGTGGAGTAGTTGTGAAGTTGGGGCCCATATTGAGGTTCAAATACTAAACTGTCTAAGAGTCTCATGAGTTGTTGGGTAATGTATCCAAGGCGAGGACGACGAGCTTAAAGAAGTGGCATGTTGCCACTATGGCTGGATCCAGCACTTTGTGCATCAACAAAGTTTTCCATGTGCCAATTCATCTCCAAGGCAATCAATGGTGGTGCCCTTTTGTTAGAAACCATGGTGCCCTTTTGTTATAGAAACCATGGTGCCCATGAGTGAATGGAAGAGAGCTCTCAAGCCATGGTAGGTGGATGAGCAGCCATGGATGGAAGAGAGGGAGCGAGAGATGGTACAACACACAAGAGAAAGCAAGATTGCACACAAACACAATGATTGAATTATGAGTGATAAAACATCCACCATGTACAATGGTTTTATAGGCACAAGGCCTTATCTTTTGCCCCTTAATAAGAGGTGGTTCACACCTAATATATTCACACCAAGACCTAGACATCCCTTCATACCTAATGTGTTCACACCAAGACCTAGACATCCCTTCACACCATTGACACTCTAATAATTCCAACACCCCCCCCCCCTCCTTGGGACTAGAATAGATCTTTGTCTTTTATTATAGCATCAAGGCTTTACAACAATTCCAAAAGGCGTCTAAAATACTCAGATTTTGGGGGACAACTCAGGCAGAGAACCCTTAACTCGTACAAAATGATGAAGGGGAGAAGAGGCTTAGAGAGCCCAATTGTCCTGGACCTCGCCTATAGTGAGGCCTTTGACTTGGACCATTTGGCAGCATGAATTTCTTCTTTATCACCACAATTATGTTGGTTTGCTCCTCCTCTTTGTTCCTCGTTTTTTTTCAATTAAAAGTTCGCAAGATGTAAAACCTCTAGAGTTTGTTGGAATCGAGTGACCTTGTGCATGCTCTTTAATGAGCATACATTTTATCTGCATCATCGGGCTTACAATTCAAGCTTGTAAGTTGTTGCACAAATAATATTGGCCAAATGATCACATAACTCTTCATCTTCATATCATAAAATTTGAGCTTGAGCTTGAGGAAACTTTAAAGATAGTGATACTATTACTAAAGATTGCTTCCAACTTCTCCTAGATCTCTTTAGAAGTAGACTTGAAGTCGATATGATGCACAAGAGAGAGGAGAGTCCGAAAGGCTGAGTTTGATAAGAGCAATAGCTCTTTCATTTTCTTGCTAAGTAATTTTGATTGGTTTGGATCTTGGATCTAAATCATCATTGGAAAAAGTACTTCGTTCTCCTTCCCTCGTGAGATGAAGTTGCACCTTGGTTTGCCAAGTTGGTAGTCCAACTTAATACCAGAAAACTTTTTAACTGATAGTGTCATGATGAGAAAGAAGCTATATCTCTTGAATAGTATCTTTATGGTAGTCTTGATGCAAACACTGAGTCTTCATGGTGATCATTAGAGGAAAAACGAAGCTCTCATGAAGTAACAAAAACACATCCTCGTGCGGTGGTGCTAGCTGCCAGAATAGAGAAGAGGTTAACGCATATGCTGCATGGCGATTGGAGCACTCTTGCCTGAGTACCCAGGATCGCAGGGCGGGTGGCTGCGATGTGGCGGGAGGGTCACGATGACGAAGGCAGCTACTACTGATGCTGGAGAGGCGAGGTGGAGGGAGAGGCACAGAAGAGGCTACCGAGCATGGGGAGAGGGTGAGGCAGGGCTGGAGAGGGAGGGTGGCTCAGCCCAACTCCATGCTCCGTCACAGGGCCGCACGGAGAAGAGATAACGCACACCGACGTCAGTCACCAAAGAAGGTGGCGGCGCAGTCCACGACAGAAAATGCAATGGATCACTCTATAGCGGCACCAGAAAACACAGAAGAAAGGGTGCATATATCCAAAGAAAAAGCTGGTGCAGCATAGCAGAAATGCAGAGGTGATCGAGATGAGGGAAAACATGGCAATGAAGATCACCCTAGTTCTGATACCATGTTTTAAACCATGGCTCTTAGGAGTGAATGGAAGAGAAGAGGATGTAGAGTTCAAGCCATGGTACGTGGATGAGCACCCATGGATGGAAGAGAGAGAGAGAGAGAGAGAGAGAGAGAGAGATGGGAACACACAAGAGAAAGCAAGATTGCACAGCAACACAATGATGGAATTATGAGTGATAAAACATCCACCATGTACAATGCTTTTATAGGCATAAGGCCTTATCTTTTGTTCCTTAGTTCGCACCTAATGTGTTCACGCTAAGACCTAGACATCCCTTCACACCACTGAGACTGTGTTAATTCCAACACCTTGGAAGTATGAGTAGTTGTAGATGTAACCATTTATATGGTAGTGAGGGTTCTTTCCCCCAAGGGTATGTACACTCTTATATGTGTATGTAAGTGACCTTATCATGTCACTTTATTTTTACTTCACTTATTCTCATCAATCTACTTTGAGTACTGTGCTTCTATCTATCTCTCCTTGCTTGTTGCTGCATCTATGTTTGTGTTGCTACATTGATCTCTACTCCAGCAATTAGAGTTAGAGTAGGTTCACTTGGCTATCACTCCCTTGTCATCTTCTCCACATGAGCTTCTCTTTTGATTATCTCAAATCAAGTTATCCTCTTAGTAGGTGGAGAAGGTATATCCTATAGTCAGGCAAGAAAGAACACACCTTGATAATAAGTAGTATTACTAGTCAATACTTTTATATGTCAAATACCAAATGGTATACTATTGTAAATCACTTCGTAGGTTTCTAAAGTGATTGTAAACATTTGCGTTTTTCTTAAAATAGGCATCACTGGTATCTTGATACATTTGACAAGATGTGAAAGTATTACAACTATGGGGGCATTGCTTTTAAGTGTTTAAAGGATAACAAATCCATCTGTTTATAGAACAAAGGCTTGATATTATAGGACCCCTTTGCAATTTTCTTTTTTCATTCATCAACATATGTCTCTATTGCTTGCTCTTTGTTGACTGCAATGCACCTGACCAAGTAGAAATCAACACCTTCCTCATTGTCAACCTTAGTTGCAAAATTATCTCCAACACACAATATGCATCTTTGTCATATGCATCTTCATCATTTATAGCATCACTTGAATCACTTAAGGACACTAGAGTGTGATAATCCCAAGGTTGCACATGTTGTTTGTTGGCACATTTGTTCAATTGCCCATGCATGAATCCACCCCAAAAGCATGAAAGTTGTCTAGTTACAAGATCTGTAGAATCGTGTGGGTTGTGCCGACAAACAACGTGTGGGTTGTGCCGACAAACAACGTGCAGTGAACATGAATTTGGAACAGCTTCACAGTTCCACTTAACCTCCTTGTTCACATCCTCTAGTTTGATCTCCCAAAACACACGGGTAACTTCCCTTTCCTTGGAAGGTAGGATGCTTCAACTGACCCCATAAGGGGATAATGTTTTTTGTGGGGTCAGTACCAAGTGATCCAAAGGCCTCCAGAATCCTGTCTGCTTTATATCACTTGGTATTGACCCCATTGTTATAATGTTTTTCGTGGGGTCAGTACCAAGCGTTTCAAAGCCCTCTCTAGAGTCTTGTTTGTTTTATATCGCTTGGTGGTGACCCCGTTGTCATAATGTTTTCCATGGGGTCAGTCCTAAGCGATTCAAAGACCTCTGGAATCCTATCTGTTTTATATCTCTTGGTACCGACCCCACTGTGATAACATTGGTCATGGGGTCAATACCAAGCGATTCTAAGCCCTCTGGACTCTTGTTTGTTTCATATCTCTTGGTTTCGATCCCATTGTCATAATGTTTTTCGTGGGGTCAGTACCAAGCGATTCGAAGCCCTCTGGAGTCCTATTTTTTTATATCGCTTGGTAACCAACCCCACTGTGATAACGTTGGTCATGGGGCCAGTAGCGATTCAAAGGCCTCTGGAATCCTGTCTACTTTATATCACTTGGTTCCGACCCCACTGTGATAATGTTAGTCATGGGGTCAGTACCAACCAAGCGATTCTAAGCCCTCTGGACTCTTGTTTGTTTCATATCGCTTGGTTTCGATCCCATTATCATAATGTTTTTTGTGGGGTCAGTACCAAGCGATTCGAAGCCTTCTGGAGTCCTATTTGTTTTATATCGCTTGGTACTGACCCCACTATGATAACGTTGGTCATGGGGTCAGTACCAAGTGATTCAAAGGCCTCCGAAATCCTGCCTGGTTTATATCGCTTGGTACCGACCCTATTGTCATAATGTTTTTTGTGGGGTCAGTACCAAGCGTTTCAAAGCCCTTCGGACTCTTGTTTGTTTCATATCGCTTAGTTTCGACCCCATTGTCATGATGTTTTTCGTGGGCTTAGTACCAAGCGATTCGAAGCCCTCTGGAGTTCTGTTTGTTATATATTGCTTGGTACCGAGCTCACTGTGATAATGTTGGTCATGGGGTCAATAAGTGATTCAAAGGCCTTCGGAATCCTATCTGTTTATATCGCTTTTGGTACCGACCCTATTGTCATAATGTTTTTCGTGGGGTCAGTACCAAGCGTTTTGAAGCCCTCTGGAGTCCTATTTGTTTTATATCGCTTGGTACTGACCTCATTGTGATAACGTTGGTCATGGGGTCAGTACCAAGCGATTCAAAGGCCTCCGAAATCTTGTTTGCTTTATATTGCTCGGTACCGACCCCATTGTCATAATGTTTTCCATGGGGTCAGTACCAAGCGATTCAAAGGCCTTCGAAATCCTGTCTGCTTTATATCGCTTGGTACCGACCCCACCGTGATGATAACGTTGGTCGTGGGATCAGTACCAACAAGCGATTCTAAGCCCTCTGGATTCTTGTTTGTTTCATATCGCTTGGTTCCGACCCCATTGTCATAATGTTTTTTGTGGGGTCTGTACCAAGCGATACAATATACTCTAGAATCCTATTTGTTATATCGCTTGTGGTACTAACTTTTTTAAATGTGTTTCTCATTATGCTTTGTTTATTTGTTTATATGGCTCGTACCAAGGCAACTGCTCGGAGGGTTGAAAGACCTACCGAGTCACTGCAGGCGCAAGGCAGAACAAGGAGGTATCAAGCTCACAAGGCAGTTTTGTAGGAGCTTCATCGCATTGAGTGACATATGCAGCCTACAATATCCAAGCTCCGTTTCCAGAGGATTGTGCATGAAATTTTTGAGCAATGGATTATTGGCATGCGGTGGCAAGCTTTTACACTATTATGTCTTCAAGAAATCACTGGGAACTGGATCATCAAGTTTTTTGAAGATGCTTACTTTCTCTCCGCTCATGCCCATAGGGCTGACAATTATGCCGAGGGATTTTGATACCCTTCGTCGATTGTGGTACAGATACGACCAGATGCTCGGTCCTATTTCTTTAAGCGATCCCTGAATGCGGCATATCCTTACACGTATCCTTACAGTTCCCCCTCTCCATCCTCGTACAAGGCCATCTGAGAGCTCCCGTGCTCCTCATGATAGGGACACCCATTCACAGAGTAGGTTAAGACTAGAACACCCCAGTGATGAGGCCCCTCAAGTAGAACCTCACACACAACTAGAACCGAAGGCACAACCACAATCGGGGAGGACCAACCACAACCGGAGGCTACTACAAACAACACAGCCACAACCCTCCACTGAAGTTGAAATCGTTGTAGAAGAAGAAGATGCAGACTGGATAGAGAGGGAATTAAATCTAATTGAAGCAGTGAATATCCGAGAATTGAGAGTTTTGGAGACTGCTACGCCCAGTTAGAGTGGCATTTTCACTTCGGGGCCAAACACTTGTCGGGTCTCTAGATGGATACAATTTACATGTTTTGATGAATGACGCAATGGAAATCACAGATAATATTCTCAATATTTTACTATAGTATGGATAGAGAGGGAATTAAATCTAATTGAAGCAGTGAATATCCGAGAATTGAGAGTTTTGGAGACTGCTACGCCCAGTTACAGTGGCATTTTCACTTCGGGGCCAAACACTTGTCGGGCCTCTAGATGGATACAATTTACATGTTTTGATGAATGACGCAATGGAAATCACAGATAATATTCTCAATATATAAACTATAGTATTTATAGTATATATAATGCATGATGTATATAGTATGATGCATGACTGAGCTGTAAAGTACCAGTGGACTAATTCTTTGTTCTTTTCATTGTTTCCTTTAGGTATTGTATATTACTACTACTAGAAGAGGTCCAAAACGGTACACACTGTGGATCCTCTCATTTTCGGTGGCATTACAAAATGATAGCTCATCATTTTTGAGTCTTATGTCGTCCTGGTTTGAACCAGTGAACTTTGATTTGGCAAACATTGTGAAAAAATCACATTTCATTATACTAGAATCTAAAATGGGAAGAGGGCACCCTTGGCATGTAGAGAAGAGGACAAGGGGGAGTATATCTTGAATCCACCTTGCCGTGATTGCCATGGGAAAGCGGTAAGGTGAAGGATTAGGTACCCGAAGTGAAGAAATGGCCCCAACTATTACTTTGGAGGGGGAAGGTTGGCCCGCGGGAGATCGGCAAGTGCATCGAAGCACATCATTGACTCAATCATCTCATTGATTCCATTTGGCTGCATTTGGAAATGGGGCCCTAGCATTCTATTCCATAGCAGGGTGCAGTTCACGGCTTGAAGCGGACTTCATCGATTTTATCAAAATTTTATTTTTATTTTTATTATCGACGGACCCTCTTTGACATCGTGAACTAGCAGGGTGCAATTCACGGTGTGAAGCGAACATCGATTTTATCAAATTATTAATATTTTTATGTAAATTGTTCCACGCTCTTCTGTGAGAGATGCTTAGTGTTTCATGCCATGAAATGCTTAGGGTTTCACGCCGTGAATTAGAATTCACGAAAAAATTAATTTTGATTTGATTTTTTTGCGCGGGGACTGTTTCACGCCGTGAAACACTTAAGGGTTCACATCGTGAGAACCAGCTTAGAGCGTGAACCGATCTTCGATTTATTTATTTTTGGCATGGATCCCTAGGACATAAGACCTTAAGGCATGACTGAAGAAAATGGTTCACGCGCATGAATCATTTATTTTATTTAATTTATTTTATTTTTTAGAAGCTAGTGGAAAATTAGAATTTCCTTGTTTGGAGGGGATTTTTTTTAATTTTAAATTAAGGAGATATGGGCATTATCCCAAAAAGTAAGTGGGAATCAAAAAAGTCAACCTTTTTATGATACCCCCTTACACCCTTCATAAATGACCCCAAAAATGACCCCAAAAATGGATAATTTGACAACTCATGAGCATCTACTCATTCAATGCTCATTCGCCTTAATAAGTTAGGTAAAAAAGTGATTAAGATTTAATCAAAGATTAATCTTTTCACTAATCTTTCCCTCTTTTACACTAATCAAGGGCTCTAATTAACTCTTAATCACTAATTAATTCACACAATTTAGCACATCATTGGATAGAGTACGGAATTTCTAAGCTATGTGCATCAAATAATGTGTAAATTAATATATAATTAGGGATTAATCAGACTCTTAATTTTAGTCTCTTATTTTAAGGCAAAATTAAGCAACAAAGAGTCAAATTCCTCCAATTGATGAAGAAATTGATGTAATTAGGTGTGTTGAATCATGTAGATGCCCTCAAAACACAAAAAAACACTAATTTCGACTATTTGCATGATTATCTCATGATTGGCACAAGATGCTCCAATTATATGGCAAGACACGAGATTCCGTAGGCATAAGGGAGGATCTACGTACCACAGGGAGGATGCGTGAAGCTTGGCCACAAGAGAGAGCAAATGGGTGTGTTTTTTTACCTCGTGCACCGTGGAGGTTATCAAAGCTAGAGATGGTCACGGTGAAGCATGCTATTACACGGAGTGGCACTTCAATGTGTGAGACCATCCACGCTTTGTTTTTTGCTCCCTCCACCCAATTGTAGATCATACATAGTCTCTTGCAGCATTTGTAGGTTGACAGGCTTCAAGGTTCCAAGGTTACACGCTGCAAGGTTCCAGGTTTGGTTCTCTCTCTCTCTCTCTCCCTCAACTCTCCAAACAACACATTTTCTATTTTTTTTCTCTTGAAGTGGATTAATCACCCTTAACGATTTGGCCCCCAAACAACACATTTTCTTTTTCTTTTTTTCTCTTGAAGTGGATTAATCACCCTTAATGATAAAAACTAGTCGATTAAGGAGGATTAGCTATTTTCAAGGATTTTTTCATGGTTTTGAGAAATGTTTTGAAGGATTAAGCTACTCCTTATGGTTGCTAACGCTTTAATGCATACAATTCCAACAAAAAACACACAATTTAAGGTAAAATTAATGATTCTAGTTCTATATTTAACTCTAAAGAGAGCTAACGTTCACTAAAAAACGCATTCTATTCCATTGTTTGATGCAATGGATGCAAGCTAAACCTAATACACTCTATGTGCAAGCCCAAGGAACATTAAAAACAACATTATCAATAATAAAACAATAAATTAAGCTAAAAAATATGCAAAAAAAAGTATTCTTTTTTCAAAACAAAAAAGAGAGCTATTTTACACCAAATCACACACAAATCACCATCAAATCCACATCTTTTTCATGGGAAACCATTAATCAAGACAATGGGCAATGGGTAATGCCTCGATTAGAGAAAAACGATGGAAAAAGCCAAGGGATGGCTCCCCAGACGACGCCAAAAATGTTGTGTAAGATTCCTCCCTCCGAGTTTTGACGTATGTAGGTGTAAAAACCTCCCCTTCTGATCTTATAATTATTCCTGTTATTTTCATTAGAATTAATTTCTATGCATAGAAGGATGCATATTAGAAATATTTTGATTATAAATGTGTTACTTTCATCAAAATTGATTTTTATACATAAATAGATGCATAAAAGAAAATTTTTATTATAAAAGTGTTACTTTCATTAAAATTGAATTTATGCATAAATAGATGCATAAAAGAATTTTTTTAAATTATAAAAGCGTTACTTTCATCAAATTTTGATTTTATGCATAGAAAGATGCATAAAGAAATTTATTTTTATTTCAAAAGAGTTATTCTCATTAAAATTGAATTTATGCATAAAGAAATTCATTTTTATTTCAAAAGAGTTATTCTCATTAAAATTGAATTTATGCATAGAAAGATGCATAAAAGATTTATTTTTATTTCGAAAATGTTATTCTCCTTAAAATTGAATTTATGCATAAATAGATGCATAAACGGATTTTTATAAAAGTGTTATTTTCCACTGAAGTTGTTCTTATACATAAATAGATCCATAAAGAATCTTTATATCAAAAATAAGAATTCTCTTACATTCTATAAATAGATGTGATAAGATATGATATGAATCAGATAGATGAGAATGAATACAGGATGGATGTGATGAGAATAGAAGTGATGAGAATGAAAGGTAAATAGATGTGATGATATGTGATGCGAATCAGATAGATGGGAATGAATGGATGGATGGATGCGATGAGAATAGAAGTGATGAGAATCAGAGGTAAATAGATGTGATGAGATGGGATGCAAATCAGATAGATGGGAATGAATGGATGGATGGATGGATGTGATGAGAATAGAAGTGCTGAGAATGAAAGGTAAATAAATGTGATGATATGTGATGCGAATGAGATAGATGGGAATGAATGGATGGATGGATGGATGTGATGAGAATAGAACTGATGAGACTGAAAGGTAAATAGATGTGATGATATGTGATGCGAATCAGATAGATGGGAATGGATGGATGGATGGATGGATGAGAATAGAACTGATGAGAATGAGAGGTAAATAGATGTGATGATATGTGGTGCGAATGAGATAGATGGGAATGAACGGATGGATAGATGTGATGAGAATAGAAGTGATGACAATGAGAGGTAAATAGATGGGATGAGATGGGATGCGAATCAAATAGATGGATGGATGTGATGAGAATAGAAGTGACGAGAATGTGAGGTGAATAGATGTGATGAGATGTAATGCAAATCAAATAGATGGGAAAGAATGGATGGATGGATGTGATGAAAGTAGAAGTGATGAGAATGAAAGGTAAATAGATGTGATGATATGTGATGCGAATCAGATAGATGGGAATGAATGGATGGATGGATGTGATGAGAATAGAAGTGATGAGAATGAGAGGTAAATAGATGTTATGAGATGGAATGCAAATCAGATAGATGGGAATGAATGAATGGATGGATGTCATGAGAATAGAAGTGATGAGAATAAAAGGTAAATAGTTGTGATGATATGTGATGCAAATCAGATAGATGGGAATGAATGGATGGATGGATGTGATGATATGTGATGCGAATCAGATAAATGGGAATGAATGGATGGATGGATGTGATGAGAATAGAAGTGATGAGAATGAGAGGTAAATAGATGTGATGATATGTGATGCAAATCAGATAGATGGGAATGAATGGATGTGATGAGAATAGAAGTGATGAGAATGAGAGGTAAATAGATGTGATGAGATGGGATGCGAATCAGATAGATGGAAATGAGTGGATGGATGGATGTGATGAGAATAGAAGTGACGAGAATGTGAGATGAATAGATGTGATGAGATGTAATGCAAATCAGATAGATGGGAAAGAATGGATGATTGGATGTGATGGGAATAGAAGTGATGAGAATAAAAGGTAAATGGATATGATGATATGTAATGCCAATCAGATAAATATGAATGAATAGATGAGATGTGATGTCATGTGAATCAAGATGTAAATGAATGATATAGGATGTGAATGAATGTGATAACATGTGAATCGGGATGTGAATGAACGATAAGGGACGTGAATGAATGTGTTAGCATGTGAATTGGTATGTGAATGAATGAGATGTGAAATGGATGTGATAAGATGCGATGTAAACTGGATAGATGTTAATGTATGTGAAGTGATGAGATGTATGGGTAGATGCAAGTAGATGTGATTTGATGGGGATAAATGAGGAAATAAGTGATGAGATAGAAAAAGATGTGATTAGATGAGAATGGGAATACTTATGAAATGAATGTGGATTGATGTGTGGGTAATGTGGATTGATGTGGACGGATGTATGGATGATGTGGATTGACGTATGGATTGATGTGGATGGATGTATGGAAGATGTGGATGGATGTGTGGGTAATGTGGATTGATGTGGATGGATGAGTGGATAATGTGGATTGATGTGGAAGATGTGGATGGATGTGTGGGTAATGTGGATTGATGTGTGGGTAATGTGGATTGACGTGAATGGATGTATGGATGATGTGGATTGATGTGTGGATAATGTCAATTGATGCGTGGGTAATGTGGATTGATGTGGATGGATGTATGGAAGATGTGGATGGATGTGTGGATAATGTGGATTGATGTGGATGGATGTATGGATGATGTGGATTGATGTGTGGATGATGCGATTGGATGTGAATTGATATGGGAATGATGTGATATGATAAAGGATCATTTTTTTCTAAAATTAATTGTGGGAAGTGAGAAAGATGGGGACTAATGTGAAAGGATGTGAAGTGATGAGAAAAGATGGAAATATTATTGGAACTGTATTTGTATGTGAAATCTGTTTTTAAATGACTATTTTATGTCAAGAATGCTGGGGAAGCGTTTTGACTGTCTTGTGAATGAGGTCGTGGAAGACCTATCTATTAAAGTTGCAACTACTAAGGGAGAGTCAACGGAGGACGCCTCGCATAGCAAGGTCGGCCGAGGTCTTGACCAGCCTCGGTTTGATTTAAATGGTGAGCTTCTGGTGGTACAGTGGATGAGGGACCAAGGAAGTGGCCTATGAGTAACGCGCTAGGTGACCTGCGAAGGATCCTAGAGGGTGCTGACCATACGATGCTTGGGCTCTAGGTTGCCGAAAATAGCTACATGTATGTCGGGGAAGATATTGGAACAAGGAGTAAGAGTTGTTTTCTGAATTCGGGCATGGATCTGGTTGGTTGACCTTGCTGGTCCTCAACGGATGAGTCCATGGATCTTTTATATGGATCCGTTGGTTAATCTTGCTGATCTTCAACAAAGATTCCATTTTGATATGTGAATATATTGCTGGTAACTCTATGAGCTAGGAACTATCGAAAAGACCCCTAATTGAACAGGTGGTGAGCGTTGTGGTTGTCAATGATGCCATAGTACACCGGATGAAGGAATGATTGGAAATAAGGATTCAACCGGAGATTTTGAGGATTGTGATCAGTGACACAATGGTTTCATTAAATGATTGTTTTAAAGATAGTTGATGCTTGCTAAGAAAAAGGCAATTTCATATCGGCGGGTGTGTAAGTGGTGTGACTAGTTTTAAGTTTGCATGAATATCCGGCTAGGGGGCCTGGGAACTCTTTTCCCTAGTACCCAGGACAAAACCTAACCAAATTCTTAATTGGACCCCATCATACAGTGTTGTTGGGCGGCGGTTGGCTAATCCACGGAACTTGATGGGGTTAGGCTTGACTGATGGATCCTTAAATCGAGACTCAATTCTATTATGGTACGATAGATGAAGTAAATCCTGGACAAAAATTGTTCTATGGAAAAGAATCAACGGCTATGCCTCTCAATGAGGAAAAAAGCGTTGGTCTCTATGATCCAAGTGCAATCTTTTCCCTAATCTGACTTGGGACTTACGGGTTCGGTTAGATCAGTTCAGTTAGTTAAGGCTTTTGACTACGTTAGAGAAAAGTTATCCTGGAGGAATCGTCCGTACTTTTCGCAAGGGAAGTTTTTCCGGGATCAGTCTTAAAAGAATCGATGGATTAGTCTCTTGTCCGGATATCCATGGGCG
Source organism: Cibotium barometz (assembly GCF_041138505.1). NCBI lineage: Eukaryota > Viridiplantae > Streptophyta > Polypodiopsida > Cyatheales > Cibotiaceae > Cibotium > Cibotium barometz. The sequence continues at coordinate 32,249,138 of NC_141089.1, forward strand.
AGGCCCCGAGTGTGAGACCCTACCCTGTGCAAGAAGTGCTACTTCCGCTCTGCTAGAACCCCTGAAATCGTTGCGCGGTGGGGATAGGGACCTCACAGTAGCTGGTATCAAAGCAAATTGGCTAATGAGGATCAACCGAGAAGCCAAAAATGTCAAAAATTTATGAAGAAGCAGTAAAAGGTTGTAATTGTATAAAAAAAATTCATACGAATTGATATTCAAACTGAAATTCATAAATTGGTAATTGGGTCTTCAGATGGAAGTACCGCAATTGTATGGAATCCCTGACTTGCTTGAGGCCTAGACATGATGGTATTTACCTTATAGTTCTAAGGACCGTGACTACCCGTATATATTGAGGGTATAACTGTAACTCTTTACTAGTAGTATATACAAGTAAATCTAAGACTTGAAATTATAGGCATTAATACTATCCAGATGATGAATTCGAATGTGGTTGATATGATTTTAAATTCTGGTTGAGAACTGATGAGTTGGTTTGGATTCTGATTGAAAAATGAAGATTCTTGAATTTTGGTTGAAATGTAATAAACTAAGCAAAACCACAATGAGGATGAATGGGATGAGTCCCTGTGATGATGTTCGTAGCTGGAATGACGTTAATGACTTCAGAAAATCACTATGAGATTAGTGGATTGTGCTGGCAGATTGCTGCTGTTAACACGACCCAGTGGATCAAGTTAAGGGATGTCAAATTAAAAATCTGTATAATTAAAAATTTCCATGAAGGACTGTTCTGATAGAAAATTCGGTCTAATGGACCATTATTGTGATAAGGATTTGAATGATACAATCTGAGTGAATTATTATCTGATGATGAGTGTTATATAAGGGATCTTTATCCCAGGATTATGTTGGGTTCACCAGACTATATGGAATCCCAGAATCAGTTGGATCTTAAGGAAAAGAGTTCTCCTCTAATTTTGCGAGATGAGGACATCTCGCATTTTTTAAGTGGGGTAGGATGTAAGATTCCTCCCTCCGGCTTTTGAGGCGTGCAAGTGTAAAAACCTCCCCTTGTGATCTTATAATTATTCCCCTCTCTGAAATAAAAGAAATATCATGTTTTACCCTGTTTTAGCCTAGAGAGAGAAAATATCTAGAGGGAGGTTATTCAAAATTGAGATATTTTTGGATATAAAAATCCTCCTAGTGTCTAAAATGGTTTCCCCTTGAAACAGATATTCAAAAAGAAATTTCCAATGTGCAATTGGAATAAATTGGAATCAGGTAAAAAGAACCTTAGCTTAAGGGTCCAGATTTTCTGAAATTTTTGAATTAAGGTTCCTATGGACACCAATTAGATTAATCCAAATGTAGGGAGGAGATAAATTGAAGAATAAAAGGAAATCTCCCCAAAAATAAGTAAATACTCACATAAGATGAAGAGTTGACTAAGGACAAGGTTATTAGTTAAAAAAGAAGAGATATTTAGAAGAAATGATGCATTTTTGATACCTCAGTGTGGGGGAATTCCCCTCATGAAGGAGTTGCCTATTTCACATGTGTGGTTGAGTTTTAAACTCGCAAATAATGAGATATTTTCATCTCTCCTCTCTCCTACTTCTTCAACTAGATCTAAAAAGTAAGCTAAACTGACCTAAAAATGGTCAAAAATTAACCAAACTGATCTGAAAAATTCTAGAATCAATTTGTTTGGTTAGAGGCTCACTTTTTCCTATAAATGAAGCCTCTCCCTTTGTAAATGGTTAATAGTGTTTTATGCACTGTTACTCTACCCCAGAGCCAAAAACAGTGAATTTATTGACAATTCATTAGTTTTTGACCATTTCCTCTTCAAAAGAATTGGTGGCCACTCTTGTTGCAAACAAGAGTAGATCCCTCAAACCATCAAGCCAAAGGAAAGCTTACAAAAATTCATGTAAGCTAGAAATCCTACTTTTTCTTTATTCCATTTAATGGTTTTCTAATTTTTATTTTCTTTAAAATAAAAAATGGTGCTATGCCTTGTTGGAAAGGCTTTCCCCCTCTCTTCATTCTTGAATTCAGCCTTTCTTTATCCTAGATGTGTAATCAAATTGTTAGAATTAAACTTTTCATATTGTTTCTCTTTAAAAAGTGAAATTTGATTAGTTTAGAATGCTTTAAACCATTTGGGATAATTTCTAAGTAACTTGAGAATGAAAAAAAATGAAAAATGGTCAGCCATACAAAGGAGGTTATGGTAAAATTTTCTTAAATTTTGTGAAATAAATTTTATCTTTTATTATTCAAAAAGAGTAATCCCCACCGCTTGTGTATTCTAAAAGTGTTATTTTTATTCTATGCATAGAAAAATGCATATTAGAAATATTTTCATAATAAAAGTGTTATTTTCATTAGAATTAATTTCTATGCATAGAAGGATGCATATTGAAAATATTTTGATTTATAAAAGTGTTACTTTCATCAAAATTGATTTTTATGCATAAATAGATGCATAAAAGAATTTTTTTATTATAAAAGAGTTACTTTCATTAAAATTGAATTTATGCATAAATAGATGCATAAAAGAATTTTTTTATTATAAAAGCATTACTTTCATCAAATTTTGATTTTATGCCTAGAAAGATGCATAAAGAAATTTATTTTTATTTCAAAAGAGTTATTCTCATTAAAAGTGAATTTATGCATAGAAAGATGCATAAAAGATTTATTTTTATTTCGAAAGTGTTATTCTCCTTAAAATTAAATTTATGCATAAATAGATGCATAAACAGATTTTTATAGAAGTGTTATTTCCCACTGAAGTTGTTCTTATACATAAATAGATGCATAAAGAATATTTATATCAAAAATAAGAATTCTCTTACATTCTATAAATAGATGTGATAAGATATGATATGAATCAGATAGATGAGAATGAACAGAGGATAAATGTGATGAGAATAAAAATGATGAGAATGAAAGGTAAATAAATGTGATGATATGTGATGCGAATCAGATAGATGGGAATGAATGGATGGATGGATGCGATGAGAATAGAAGTGATGAGAATGAGAGGTAGATAGATGTGATGAGATGGGATGTGAATCAGATAGATGGGAATGAATGGATGGATGGATGTGATGAGAATAGAAGTGATGAGAATAAAAGGTAAATAGATATGATGACATGTGGTGCAAATCAGATAGATGGATGGATGTGATGAGAATAGAAGTGATAAGAATGAGAGGTAAATAGATGTGATGATATGTGATGCGAATCAGATAGATGGGAATGAATGGATGTGATGAGAATAGAATGGATGAGAATAGAAGTGATGAGAATGAGAGGTAAATAGATGTGATGAGATGGGATGCAAATCAGATAGATGGGAATGAATGGATGGATGGATGTGATGAGAATAGAAGTGACGAGCATGTGAGGTGAATAGATGTGATGAGATGTAATGCGAATCAGATAGATGGGAAAGAATGGATGGATGGATGTGATGAGAATAGAAGTGATGAGAATGAAAGGTAAATAGATATGATGATATGTGATGCGAATCAGATAGATGGGAATGAATGGATGGATGGATGTGATGAGAATAGACGTGATGAGAATGAGAGGTAAATAGATGTGATGAGATAAGATGCGAATCAGATAGATGGGAATGGATGGATGGATGGATGTGATGAGAATAGAAGTGACGAGAATGTGAGGTGAATAGATGTGATGAGATGTAATGCGAATCAGATAGATGGGAAAGAATGGATGGATGCATGTGATAAGAAAAGAAGTGATGAGAATGAAAGGTAAATAGATGTGATGATATGTGATGCGAATCAGATAGATGGGAATGAATGGATGAATGGATGTGATAAGAATAGACGTGATGAGAATGAGAGGTAAATAGATGTGATGAGATGGGATGCAAATCAAATAGATGGGAATGAATGGATGGATGGATGTGATGAGAATGAAAGGTAAAAAGATGTGATGGGAATTAGATAGATGGGAATGAATCGATGGATGGATGAGAATGAGAGGTAAATAGATGGGAGTGAATGGATGGATGGATGTGATGAGAATGAGAGAAAAATAGATGTGATGATATGTGATGCAAATCAGATAGATGGGAATGAATGGATGGATGTGATGAGAATAGAAGTGATGAGAATGAGAGGTAAATAGATGTGATGAGATGGGATGCGAATCAGATAGGTGGGAATGAATGGATGGATGTGATGAGAATAGAAGTGATGAGAATGAGAGGTAAATAGATGTGGATGAGATGGGATGCGAATCAGATAGATGGGAATGAATGGATGGATGATGTGATGAGAATAGAAGTGACGAGAATGTGAGGTGAATAGATGTGATGAGATGGGATGCAAATCAGAGAGATGGGAAAGAATGGATGGATGTGATGAGAATAGAAGTGATGAATTAAAGGTAAATAGATATGGTGATATGTGATGCGAATCAGATAAATGTGAATGAATAGATGAGATGTGATGTCATGTGAATTAGGATGTAAATAAATGATATAAGATGTGAATGAATGTGATAACATGTGAATCGGGATGTGAATGAACGTTAAGGGACATGATAGAATGTGTTAGCATGTGAATTGGGATGTGAATGAATGAGATGTGATGTGAAATGGATGTGATAAGATGCGATGTAAATTGGATAGATGTTAATGTATGCGAAGTGATGAGATGTATGGGTAGATGCAAGTAGATGTGATCTAATGAGGATAAATGAGGAAATAAGTGACGAGATAGAAAAAGATGTGATTAGATGACAATGGGAATACTTATGAAATGAATGTGGATTGATGTGTGGGTAATGTGGATTGATGTGGATGGATGTATAAATGATGTGGATTAACATATGGATTTATGTGGATGGATGTATGGAAGATGTGGATGGATGTGTAGGTAATGTGGATTAATGTGGATGGATGAGTGGATAATGTAAATTGATGTAGAAGATCTGGATGGATGTGTAGGTAATGTGGATTAATGTGGATGGATGAGTGGATAATGTAAATTGATGTAGAAGATGTGGATGGATGTGTGGGTAATGTGGATTGACGTGGATGGATGGATGTGATGAGAATAGAAGTGATGAGAATGAAAGGTAAATAGATGTGATGAGATGGGATGCGAATCAGATAGATGGGAATAAATGGATGGATGGAAGTGATGAGAATAGAAGTGATTAGAAAAAACGGTAAATAGATGTGATGATATGTGATTCAAATCAGATAGATGGGAATGGATGGATGGATGGATGTGATGGAAATGAGAGGTAAATAGATGTGATGAGATGGGATGCGAATCAGATAGATGGGAATGAATGGATGGATGGATGTGATGAGAATAGAAGTGACGAGAATGTGAGGTGAATAGATGTGATGAGATGTAATGCGAATCAGATAGATGGGAAAGAATGGATGGATGCATGTGATAAGAAAAGAAGTGATGAGAATGAAAGGTAAATAGATGTGATGATATGTGATGCAAATCAGATAGATAAGAATGAATGGATGGATGGATGTGATGAGAATAGAAGTGATGAGAATGAGAGGTAAATAGATGTGATGAGATGGATGCGAATCAAATAGATGGTAATAAATGGATGGATGGATGTGATGAGAATGAAAGGTAAAGAGACGTGATGATATGTGATGTGAATTAGATAGATGGGACTGAATGGATAGATGGATGTGATGAGAATGAGAGGTAAATAGATGTGATGATATGTGATGCAAATCAGATAGATGGGAATGAATGGATGGATGGATGTGATGAGAATAGAAGTGATGAGAATGAGAGGTAAATAGATGTGATGAGATGGGATGCGAATCAGATAGATGGGAATGAATGGATGGATGGATGTGATGAGAATAGAAGTGATGAGATGGGATGTGAATCAGATAGATGGGAATGCATGCATGGATGGATGTGATGAGAATAGAAGTGATGAGAATGAGAGGTAAATAGATGTGATGATATGTGATGCAAATCAGATAGATGGGAATGAATGGATGGATGGATGTGATGAGAATAAAAAGTGATGACAAAGAGAGGTAAGTAGATGTGATGAGAATAAAAAGTGATGACAAAGAGAGGTAAGTAGATGTGATGAGATGGGATGCGAATCAGATAAATGGGAATGAATGGATGGATGAATGTGATGAGAATAGAAGTGACGAGAATGTGAGGTGAATAGATGTGATGAGATGTAAATCGAATCAGATAGATGGGAAAGAATGGATGGATGGATGTGATAGAATAGAAGTGATGAGAATGAAAGGTAAATAGATGTGATGATATGTGATGCAAGAATCAGATAGATGGGAATGAATGGATGGATGGATGTGATGAGAATAGAAGTGATGAGAATGAGAGGTAAATAGATGTGATGAGATGGGATGCGAATCAGATAGATGGGAATGAACGGATGGATGGATGTGATGAGAATAGAAGTGATGAGAATGAAAGGTAAATAGATGTGATGATATGTGATGCGAATCAGATAGATAGGAATGAATGGATGGATGGATTTGATGGGAATAGAAGTGATGAGAATGAGAGGTAAATATATGTGATGATATGTGATGCGAATCAATTAGATGGGAATGAATGGATGGATGGATGTGATGAGAATAGAAGTGATGAGAATGAGAGGTAAATAAATGTGATGAGATGGGATGGGAATCAGATAGATGGGAATGAATGGATGGATGGATGTGATGAAAATAGAAGTGACAAGAATGTGAGGTGAATAGATGTGATGAGATGTAATGCGAATCAGATAGATGGGAAAGAATGGATGGATGTGATGAGAATAGAAGTGATGAGAATGAAAGGTAAATAGATGGGATGATATGTGATTCGAATTAGATAGATTGGAATGAATGGATGGATGGATGTGATGAGAATAGAAGTGATGAGAATGAGAGGTAAATAGATGTGATGATATGTGATGCAAATCAGATAGATGGGAATGAATGGATGGATGGATGTGATGAGAATAGAAGTGATGAGAATGAGAGATAAATAGATGTGATGAGATGGGATGCTAATCAGATAGATGGGAATCAATCAGATAGATGGGAATCAATGGATGGATGGATGTGATGAGAATAGAAGTGATGAGAATGAAAGGTAAATAAATGTGATGATATGTGATTCGAATAGATAGATGGGAATGAATGGATGGATGGATGTGATGAGAATAGAAGTAATGAGAATGAGAGGTAAATAGATGTGATGACATGTGATGCGAATCAGATATATGGGAATGAATGATTGGATGGATGTGATGAGAATCGAAGTGATAAGAATGAGAGGTAAATAGATGTGATGAGATCGGATGCCAATCAGATAGATGGAAATGAATGGGTGGGTGGATGTGATGAGAATAGAAGTGATGAGAATGTGAGGTGAATAGATGTGATGAGATGTAATGCGAATGAGATAGATGGGAAAGAATGGATGGATGGATGTGATTAGAATACAAGTGATGAGAATGAAAGGTAAATAGATGTGATGATATGTGATGCGAATTAGATAGATAAGAATGAATAAATGGATGGATGTGATGTGATGAGAATAGAAATGATGGGAATTAGAGGTAAATAGATGTGATGATATGTGATGCGAATCAGATAGATGGGAATGAATGGATAGATGGATGTGATGAGAATAGAAGTAATGAGAATGAGAGGTAAATAGATGTGACGAGATGGGATGCGAATCAGATAGATGGGAAATGAATGGATGGATGGATGTGATGAGAATAGAAGTGACAAGAATGTGAGGAGAATAGATGTGATGAGATGTAATGCAAATCAGATAAATGGGAAAGAATGGATGGATGGATGTGATGAGAATGAAAGGTAAATAGATATGATGATATGTGATGCGAATCATATAAATGTGAATGAATAGATGAGATGTGATTTCATGTGAATGAGGATGTAAATGAATGATATAGGATGTGAATGAATGTGATAACATGTGAATCGGGATGTGAATGAATGATAAGTGACGTGAATGAATGTGTTAGCATGTGAATCGGGACGGGAATGAATGTGTTAGCATATGAATCGAGATGTGAATGAATGAGATGTGATGTGAAATGGATGTGATAAGATGCGATGTGATCTGGATAGATATTAATGTATGTGAAGTGTTGAGATGTATGGGTAGATGCAAGTAGATGTGATCTGATGAGGATAAATAACCGCCGGCAATATATTTACATATCAAAATGGAATCTACGTTGAAGATCAGCAAGATCAACCAATGGATCCATATAAAAGAGCCATGGACTCATCTGTTGGAGGACCAGTAAGGTTAACCAATTAGATCCATGCTCGAATTCAGAAAAGAACTCTTACTCCTTGTTCAAATATCTTCCCCGACGTACATGTAGGTATCTTCGGTGACCCCCAAAGCTCGAGCACCATATGGTCAGCACCCTCTAGGATCCTTCGCAGGTCACCTAGCGCTTCACTCATAGGCCGCTTCCTTGGTCCCTCATCCACTGTATCGAAAGCTCACCATTTAAATCAAACCGAGGCTGGTCTCATTAAGACCTCGACTGACTTTTCTACGCAAGGCGTCCACCGTTGACTCTATGTCAGCAGTTGCAACTTTAACAGATAGGTCTTTCACGACCTCATTCACAAGATGGTCAAAATGCTTCCCCAGCATTCTTGACATAAAAGAGTCATTTAAAAACAGATTTCACATACAAATACAGTTCCAACAATATTTCCGTCTTTTCTCATCACTCCACATCCTTTCACATTAGTCAATTCACATCAATTCACATCCAATCGCATCATCCACACATCAATCCACATCAATTCACATCTAATCGCATCATCCATACATCCATACATTTATCCACATCAATCCACATTATCCATACATCCATCCACATCAATCCACATTATCCACACATCCATCCACATCTTTCATACATCCATCCACATCAATCCACATTACCCACACATTAATCCACATTATCCACACATCAATTCACATCATCCATACATCCATTCACGTCAATCAACATTACCCACACATCAATCCACATTACCCACACATCCATCCACATCAATCCACATTACCCACACATCCATCCACATCTTCCATACATCCATCCACATCAATCCATACGTCAATCCACATCATCCATACATCCATCCACATCAATCTCCACATTACCCACACATCAATCCCATTCTCATCTTATCACATCTTTTTCTAACTCATCACTTATTTCCTCATTTATCCTCATCAGATCACATCTACTTGCATCTACCCATACATCCCATCAATCCACATTCATATCATAAGTATTCCCATTCTCATCTAATCACATCTTTTTCTATCTCATCACTTACTACTATGAGCTAGGAACTATCAAAAAGGCCCCTGAGTGAACAAGTGGTGAGCGTTCTGGTTGCCAATGATGCCATAGGTACATCGATGATGAAGGAATGATTGGAAATAAGAATTCAACCGGGGATTTTGAGGATTGTGATGATCAGTGACACAATGGTTTCATCATTAAATGATTGTTTTAAAGATAGCATGCTCAGAATAGAAGTGATAAGATATGATATGAATCAGATAGATGAGAATGAATAGAGGATGGATGTGATGATGAGAATAGAAGTGATGAGAATGAAAGGTAAATAGATGTGATGATATGTGATGCGAATCAGATAGATGGGAATGAATGGATGATGATGAGAATGAAAGGTAAATAGATGTGATGATATGTGATTCGAGTACATAGATGGGAATGAATGGATGGATGGATGTGAATGAATGGATCGATGTGATGAGAATAGAAGTGATGAGAATGAGAGGTAAATAGATGTGATGATATGTGATGCGAATCAGATAGATGGGAATGAATGGATGGATGGATGTGATGAGAATGAGAGGTAAATAGATGTGATGAGATGGGATGTGAATCCAATAGATGGGAATGAATGGATAGATGGATGTGATGAGAATAGAAGTGACGAGAATGTGACGTGAATAGATGTGATGAGATGTAATGCGAATCAGATAGATGGGAAAGAATGGATGGATGGATGGATGCATGTGATAAGAATAGAAGTGATGGGAATGAAAGGTAAATAGTTGTGATGATATGTGATGTGAATGAAATAGATGGGAATGAATGGATGGGTGGATGTGATGAGAATAGAAGTGATGAGAATGAGAGGTAAATAGATGTGATGAGATGGGATGTAAATAAGATAGATGGGAATGAATGGATGAATGGATGTGATGAGAATGAAAGGTAAATAGATGTGATGATATGTGATAGGAATTAGATCTATGGGAATGAATGGATGGATGGATGAGAATGAGAGGTAAATAGATGGGAATAATTGGATGGATGCATGTGATGAGAATGAGAGGTAAATAGATGTGATGATATGTGATGCAAATCAGATAGATGGGATGGATGGATGGATGTGATGAGAATAGAAGTGATGAGAATGAGAGGTGAATAGATGTGATGAGATGGGATGCGAATCAGATAGACGGAAAATGAATGGATGGATGGATGTGAGAGAATAGAAGTGACGAGAATGTGAGGTGAATAGATGTGATGAGATGGGATGCGAATCAGAGAGATGGGAAAGAATGGATGGATCAATGTGATGAGAATAGAAGTGATGAGAATGAAAGGTAAATAGATATGATGATATGGATGTATGGATAATGTGGATTGACGTATGGATTGATGTGGATGGATGTATGGAAGATATGGATGGATGTGTGGGTAATGTGGATTGATGTGTGGGTAATGTGAATTGATGAGTGGATAATGAGGATTGATGTGGAAGATGTGGATGGATGTGTGGGTAATGTGGATTGACATGAATGGATGTATGGATGATGTGGATTGATGTGTGGATAATGTGGATTGATGTGTAGGTAATATGGATTGATATGGATGGATGTATGGAAGATGTGGATGGATGTGTGGATAATGTGGATGGATGTATGGATGATGTGGATTGGTGTGGATGATGTGGATGGATGTATGGATGCTATGGATTGATGTGTGGATGATGCGATTGAATGTGAATTGATGTGGGAATGATGTGACGTGATAAGGATCGATGAAAAAAGAATTATGGGAAGATGAGAAAGATGGGGACTAATGTGAAAGAATGTGGAGTGCTGAGAAAAGATGGAAATATTGTTGGAACTGTATTTGTATGTGAAATCTGTTTTTAAATGACTCTTTTATGTCAAGAATGCTGGGGAAGCATTTTGACCGTCTTGTGAATGAGGTCGTGGAAGGCCTATTTGTTAAAGTTGCAACAACTGCTGACGGAGAGTCAACGGAGGACGCCTCGCGTAGCAAGGTCGCTCAAGGTCTTGATGACCAGCCTCAGTTTGATTTAAATAGTGAGCTTCCAGTACAGTGGATGAGGGACCAAGGAAGCGTCCTATGAGTAAAGCGCTAGGTGACCTACGAAGGATCCTAGAGGGTGCTAACCATATGGTGTTCGGGCTCTGGGTCGCCAAAGATACCTACATGTACGTCAGGGAAGATATTGGAACAAGGATTAAGAGTTGTTTTCTCAATTTGGGCATGGATCTGGTTGGTTGACCTTGCTAGTCCTTAACGGATGAGTCCATGGCTCTTTTATATGGATCTGTTGGTTGATCTTGCTGATCTTCAAAAGAGATTCCATTTTGATATGTAAACATATTGTAAGTTACTATGAGCTAGGAACTATTGAAAAGGCCCCTGAGTGGACAGGTGGTGAGCATTCTCGTTTGCCAATGATGCCATAGGTACACCGATAATGGAATGATGGGAGATTTTGAGGATTGTGATTAGTGACACAATGGTTTCATTAAATGATTGTTTTAAAGATAGCATGCTGAGAATAGAAGTGATAAGATATGATATGAATCAGATAGATGAGAATGAATAGAGGATGGATGTGATGAGAATAGAAGTGATGAGAATGAAAGGTAAATAGATGTGATGATATGTGATACGATCAGATAGATGGGAATGAATGGATGGATGGATGTGATGAGAATAGAAGTGATGAGAATGAAAGGTAAATAGATGTGATGATATGTGATTCCAATAGATAGATGGGAATGAATGGATGGATGGATGTGATGAGAATAGAAGTGATGAGAATGAGAGGTAAATAAATGTGATGATATGTGATGCGAATCAAATAGATGGGAATGAATGGATGGATGGATGTGATGAGAATAGAAGTGATGAGAATGAGAGGTAAATAGATGTGATGAGATGGGATGCGAATCAGATAGATGGGAATGAATGGATGGATTGTTGGATGGATGTGATAAGAATAAAAGTGACGAGAATGTGAGGTGAATAGATGTGATGAGATGTAATGCGAATCAGATAGATGGGAAAGAATGAATGGATGCATGTGATAAGAATAGAAGTGATGAGAATGAAAGGTAAATAGATGTGATGATATGTGATGCAACTCACATAGATAAGAATAAATGAATGGATGGATGTGATGAGAATAGAAGTGATGGAATGAGAGGTAAATAAAAGTGATGAGAATGAGAGGTAAATAGATGTGATGAGATTGGATGCGAATCAGATAGATGGGAATGAATGGATGAATGGATGTGATGAGAATGAAAGGTAAATAGATGTGATGATATGTGATGTGAATGAAAGATAAAGAGATGTGATGATATGTGATGCTAATTAGATAGATGGGAAAGAATGGATGGATGGATGTGACGAGAATGAGAGGTAAATAGATGTGATGATATGTGATGTCAATCAGATAGATGGGAATGAATGGATGGATAGATGTGATGAGAATAGAAGTGATGAGAATGAGAGATATATAGATGTGATGAGATCGGATGCGAATCAGATAGATGGGAATGAATGGATGGATGGATGTCATGACAATAGAAGTGAGGAGAATGTGAGGTGAATAGATGTGATGAGATGGAATACGAATCAGATAGATGGGAATGAATGGATGAATGGATGTGATGAGAATAGAAGTGATGATAATGAGAGGTAAATAGATGTGATGATATGTGATGCGAATCAGATAGATGGGAATGAATGGATGGATGGATGTGTTGAGAATAGAAGTGATGACAATGAGAGGTAAATAGATGTGATGAGATGGGATGCGAATCAGTTAGATGGGAATGAATGGATGGATGGATGTGATAAGAGTAGAAGTTACGAGAATGTGAGGTAAATAGATGTGATGAGATGTAATGCAAATCAGATAGATGGAAAAGAATGGATAGATGGATGTGATGAGAATAGAAGTGATGAGAATGAAAGGTAAATAGATGTGATAATAGGTGATGCAAATCAAATAGATGGGAATGAGATAGATGGAAATGAATGGATGGATGGATGTGATGAGAATAGAAGTGATGAAAATGAGAGGTAATTAGATGTGATGAGATGGGATGCGAATCAAATAGTTGGGAATGAACAGACGGATGAATGTGATGAGAATAGAAGTGATGAGAATGAAAGGTAAATAGATGTGATGATATGTGATAAGAATAGAAGTGATGAGAATGAAAGGTAAATAGATGGATGGGAATGAATGGTAAATAGAAGTGATGAAAATGAAAGGTAAATAGATGTGATGATATGTGATGCAAATCAGATAGATGGGAATGAATGGATGGATTGATATAATGAGAATAGAAGTGATGAGAATGAGAGGTAAATAGATGTGATGATATGTGATGCAAATCAGATAGATGGGAATGGATGGATGGATGGATGTGATGAGAATAGAAGTGATGAGAATGAGACGTAAATAGATGGGATGAGATTGGATGCGAATCAGATAGATGAGAATGGATGGATGGATGGATATGATGAGAATAGAAGTCACGAGAATGTGAGGTGAAAATATGTGATGAGATGTAATGCAAATCAAATAGATGGGAATGGATGGATGGATGGATGTGATGAGAATAGAAGTAATGAGAATAAGAGGTAAATAGATGTGATGAGATGGGATGCCAAAATCAGATAGATGGGAATGAATGGATGGATGTGATGAGAATAGAAGTGATGAGAATGAAAGGTAAATAGATAAGATGATATGTGATTCAAACCAGATAGATGGGAATGAATGGATGGATGCATGTGATGAGAATAGAAGTGATAAGAATGAGAGGTAAATAGATGTGATGATATGTGATGCAAATCAGATAGATGGGAATGAATGGATGGATGGATGGATGTGATGAGAATAGAAGTGATGAGAATGAGAGGTAAATAGATGTGATGAGATGGGATGCCAATCAGATAGATGGGAAAGAATGGATGGATGGATGTGATGAGAATAGAAGTGATGAGAATGAGAGGTAAATAGATGTGATGATATGGGATGCCAATCAGATAGATGGGAAAGAATGGATGGATGGATGTGATGAGAATAGAAGTGATGAGAATGAAAGGTAAATAGATGTGATGATATGTGAATAGATGTGATGATATGTGATGTGAATGATGAGAATTAGAGGTAAATACACGTGATAATATGTGATGCAAATCAAATAGATGGGAATGAATGGATGGAAGGATGTGATGAGAATAGAAGTGATGATGAGAATGAGAGGTAATTAGATGTGATGAGATGGGATGCAAATCAGATAGATGGGAAATGAATGGATGGATAGATGTGATGAGAATGAGAGGTATATAGATGTGATGAGATGGGATGCGAATCAGATAGATGGGAAATGAATGGATGGATGGATGTGATGAGAATAGAGTGACGAGAATGTGAGGTGAATAGATGTGATGAGATGTAATGCGAATCAGATAGATGGAAAAGAATGGATGGATGGATGTGATGAGAATAGAAGTGATGAGGATGAAAGGTAAATAGATATGATGATATGTGATGCGAATCAAATAAATGTGAATGAATAGATGAGATGTGATGTCATCTGAATGAGGATGTAAATGAATGATATAGGATGTGAATGAATGTGATAACATGTGAATCGAGATGTGAATGAACAATAAGGGACATGAATGAATGTGTTAGCATGTGAATCGAAACGTGAATGAATGTGTTAGCATGTGAATCGGGATGTGAATGAATGAGATGTGATGTGAAATGGATGTGATAAGATGCGATGTAAACTTGATAGATATTAATGTATGTGAAGTGATGAGATGTATGGGTAGATGCAAGTAGATGTGATCTGATAAAGATAAATGAGACAATAAGTGATGAAATAGAAAAAGATGTGATTAGATGAGAATGGGAATACTTATGAAATGAATGTGGATTGATGTGTGGGTAATGTGGAGATTGATGCGGATGGATGTATGGATGATGTGGATTGACGTATGGATTTATGTGGATGGATGTATGGAAGATATGGATAGATGTGTGGGTAATGTGGATTGATGTGTGGGTAATGTGGATTGATGTGGATGGATGAGTGGATAATGAGGATTGATGTGGAACATGTGGATGGATGTGTGGGTAATGTGGATTGACGTGAATGGATGTATGGATGATGTGGATTGATGTGTGGATAATGTGGATTGATGTGTGGGTAATATGGATTGATGTGAATGGATGTATGGAAGATGTGGATGGATGTGTGGATAATGTGGATTGATGTGGATGGATGTATGGATGATGTGGATTAGTGTGGATTATGTGGATGGATGTATGGATGATGTGGATTGATGTGTGGATGATGCAATTGGATGTGAATTGATGTGGGAATGATGTGATGTGATATGGATCGATGAAAAAAAAATTATGGGAAAAGAGAAAGATGGGGACTAATGTGAAAGGATGTGGAGTGCTGAGAAAAGATGGAAATATTGTTGGAACTATATTTGTATGTGAAATCTATTTTTAAATTACTCTTTTATATCAAGAATGCTCGGGAAGCATTTTGACCATCTTGTGAATGAGGTCGTGGAAGGCCTATTTGTTAAAGTTGCAACAACTGCTGACGGAGAGTCAATGGAGGACACCTCGCGTAGCAAGGTCGGTCGAGGTCTTGATGACCAGCCTCGGTTTGATTTAAATAGTGAACTTCCAGTACGGTACAGTGGATGAGGGACCAAGGAAGCGGTCTATGAGTGAAGTGCTAGGTGACCTACGAAGGATCCTAGAGGGTGCTAACCATACGATGTTCGGGCTCTGGGTCACCGAAGATACCTACATGTACATCGGGGAAGATATTGGAACAGGGAGTAAGAGTTGTTTTCTGAATTTGGGCATGGATCTGGTTGGTTGACCTCAGTCCATGGCTCTTTTATATGGATCTGTTGGCTGATCTTGCTGATCTTCAACGGAGATTCCATTTTGATATGTGAACATATTGTCAGTTACTATGAGCTAGGAACTATCAAAAAGGCCCTTGAGTGGACATGTGGTGAGCATTCTCGTTGCCAATGATACCATAGGTACACCGATAATGGAATGATTGGAGATTTTGAGGATTGTGATCAGTGACACAATGGTTTCATTAAATGATTGTTTTAAAGATAGCATGCTGAGAATAGAAGTGATAAGATATGATATGAATCAGATAGATGAGAATGAATAGAGGATGGATGTGATGAGAATAGAAGTGATGAGAATGAAAGGTAAATAAATGTGATGATATGTAATGCGAATCAGATAGATGGGAATGAATGGATGGATGGATGTGATGAGAATAAAAGTGATGAGAATGAAAGGTAAATATATGTGATGATATGTGATTCCAACAGATTGATGGGAATGGATGGATGGATGGATGTGATGAGAATAGAAGTGATGAGAATGAGAGGTAAATAAATGTGATGATATGTGATGCGAATCAGATAGATGGGAATGAATGGATGGATGGATGTGATGAGAATAGAAGTGATGAGAATGAGAGGTAAATAGATGTGATGAGATGGGATGCGAATCAGATAGATGGGAATGAATGGATGGATGGATGTGATGAGAATAGAAGTGACGAGGACGTGAGGTGAATAGATGTGATGAGATGTAATGCGAATCAGATAGATGGGAAAGAATGAATGGATGCATGTGATAAGAATAGAAGTGATGAGAATGAAAGGTAAATAGATGTGATGATATGTGATGCAACTCACATAGATAAGAATAAATGGATGGATGGATGTGATAAGAATAGAAGTGATGAGAATGAGAGGTAAATAAAAGTGATGAGAATGAGAGGTAAATAGATGTGATGAGATTGGATGCGAATCAGATAGATGGGAATGAATGGATGGAAGGATGTGATGAGAATAAAAGGTAAATAGATGTGATGATATGTGATGCGAATGAAAGATAAAGAGATGTGATGATATGTGATGTGAATTAGATAGATGGGAATGGATGGATGGATGGATGTGACGAGAATGAGAGGTAAATAGATGTGATGATATGTGATGTGAATCAGATAGATGGGAATGAATGGATGGAAAGATGTGATGAGAATAGAAGTGATGAGAATGAGAGATAAATAGATGTGATGAGATCGGATGCGAATCAGATAGATGGGAATGAATGGATGGATGGATGTGATGAGAATAGAAGTGAGGAGAATGTGAGGTGAATAGATGTGATGAGATGGGATGCGAATCAGATAGATGGGAATGAATGGATGAATGGATGTGATGAGAATAGAAGTGATGATAATGAGAGGTAAATAGATGTGATGATATGTGATGCGAATCAGATAGATGGGAATGAATGGATGGATGGATGTGATGAGAATAGAAGTGATGACAATGAGAGGTAAATAGATGTGATGAGGTGGGATGCGAATCAGATAGATGGGAATGAATGGATGGATGGATGTGATAAGAGTAGAAGTTACGAGAATGTGAGGTAAATAGATGTGATGCGATGTAATGCAAATCAGATAGATGGGAAAGAATGGATAGATGGATGTGATGAGAATAGAAGTGATGAGAATGAAAGGTAAATAGATGTGATGATATGTGATGCGAATCAAAGAGATGGGAATGAGATAGATGGGAATGAATGGATGGATGGATGTGATGAGAATAGAAGTGATGAGAATGAGAGGTAATTAGATGTGATGAGATGGGATGCGAATTAGATAGATGGGAATGAGCAGACGGATGGATGTGATGAGAATAGAAGTGATGAGAATGAAAGGTAAATAGATGTGATGATATGTGATAAGAATAGAAGTGATGAGAATGAATGGTAAATAGATGGATGGGAATGAATGGTAAATAGAAGTGATGAGAATGAAAGGTAAATAGATGTGATGATATGTGATGCAAATAAGATAGATGGGAATAAATGGATGGATTGATATAATGAGAATAGAAGTGATGAGAATGAGAGGTAAATAGATGTGATGATATGTGATGCAAATCAGATAGATGGGAATGAATGGATGGATGGATGTGATGAGAATAGAAGTGATGAGAATGAGAGGTAAATAGATGGGATGAGATTGGATGTGAATCAGATAGATGGGAATGAATGGATGGATGGATGTGATGAGAATAGAAGTGACGAGAATGTGAGGTGAATAGATGTGATGAGATGTAATGCAAATCAAATAGATAGGAATGGATGGATGGATGGATGTGATGAGAATAGAAGTAATGAGAATAAGAGGTAAATAGATGTGATGAGATGGGATGCCAAAATCAGATAGATGGGAATGAATGGATGGATGTGATGAGAATAGAAGTGATAAGAATGAAAGGTAAATAGATGTGATGATATGTGATTCAGACCAGATAGATGGGAATGAATGGATGGATGGATGTGATGAGAATAGAAGTGAGGAGAATAGAAGTGATGAGAATGAGAGGTAAATAGATGTGATGATATGTGATGCGAATCAGATAGATGGGAATGAATGGATGGATGGATGTGATGAGAATAGAAGTGATGAGAATGAGAGGTAAATAGATGTGATGAGATGGGATGGCAATCAGATAGATGGGAAAGAATGAATGGATGGATGTGATGAGAATAGAAGTGATGAGAATGAAAGGTAAATAGATGTGATGATATGTGAATAGATGTGATGATATGTGATGTGAATGATGAGAATTAGAGGTAAATACATGTGATAATATGTGATGCGAATCAGATAGATGGGAATGGATGGATGGATGGATGTGATGAGAATAGAAGTGATGAGAATGAGAGGTAAATAGATGTGATGAGATGGGATGCGAATCAGATAGATGGGAAATGAATGGATGGATAGATGTGATGAGAATGAGAGGTATATAGATGTGATGAGATGGGATGCGAATCAGATAGATGGAAAATGAATGGATGGATGGATGATGGGAATAGAGTGACGAGAATGTGAGGTAAATAGATGTGATGAGATGTAATGCGAATCAGATAGATGGAAAAGAATGGATGGATGGATGTGATGAGAATAGAAGTGATGAGGATGAAAGGTAAATAGATATGATGATATGTGATGCGAATCAGATAAATGTGAATGAATAGATGAGATGTGATATCATGTGAATGAGGATGTAAATGAATGATATAGGATGTGAATGAATGTGATAACATGTGAATCGGGATGTGAATGAACGATAAGGGACATGAATGAATGTGTGAGCATGTGAATCGGGATGTGAATGAATGTGTTAGCATGTGAATCGGGATGTGAATGAATGAGATGTGATGTGAAATGGATGTGATAAGATGCGATGTAAACTTGATAGATATTAATGTATGTGAAGTGATGAGATGTATGGGTAGATGCAAGTAGATGTGATCTGATGAGCATAAATGAGGAAATAAGTGATGAGATAGAAAAAGATGTGATTAGATGCGATGTAAACTTGATAGATATTAATGTATGTGAAGTGATGAGATGTATGGGTAGATGCAAGTAGATGTGATCTGATGAGCATAAATGAGGAAATATGTGATAAGATGCGATGTAAACTTGATAGATATTAATGTATGTGAAGTGATGAGATGTATGGGTAGATGCAAGTAGATGTGATCTGATGAGCATAAATGAGGAAATAAGTGATGAGATAGAAAAAGATGTGATTAGATGAGAATGGGAATACTTATGAAATGAATGTGGATTGATGTGTGGGTAATGTGGAGATTGATGCGGATGGATGTATGGATGATGTGGATTGACGTATGGATTGATGTCGATAGATGTATGGAAGATATGGATGGATGTGTGGGTAATGTGGATTGATGTGTGGGTATTGTGGATCGATGTGTGGGTAATGTGGATTGATGTGGATGGATGAGTGGATAATGAGGATTGATGTGGAACATGTGGATGGATGTGTGGGTAATGTGGATTGACGTGAATGGATGTATGGATGATGTGGATTGATGTGTGGATAATGTGGATTTATGTGTGGGTAATATGGATTAATGTGAATGGATGTATGGAAGATGTGGATGGATGGGTGGATAATGTGGATTGATGTGGATGGATGTATGGATGATGTGGATTGGTGTGGATGATGTGGATTGATGTGTGGATGATGCAATTAGATGTGAATTGATGTGGGAATGATGTGATGTGATATGGATCGATGAAAAACAATTTATGGGAAGATTAGAAAGATGGGGACTAATGTGAAAGGATGTGGAGTGCTGAGAAAAGATGGAAATATTGTTGGAACTATATTTGTATGTGAAATCTGTTTTTAAATTACTCTTTTATGTCAAGAATGCTCGGGAAGCATTTTGACCATCTTGTGAATGAGGTCGTGGAAGGCCTATTTGTTAAAGTTGCAACAACTGCTAATGGAGAGTCAACGGAGGACGCCTCGCATAGCAAGGTCAGTCGAGGTCTTGATGACCAGCCTCGGTTTGATTTAAATAGTGAGCTTCCGGTACGGTACAGTGGATGAGGGACCAAGGAAGCAGTCTATGAGTGAAGTGCTAGGTGACCTGCGAAGGATCCTAGAGGGTGCTAACCATACGGTGTTCGGGCTCTAGGTCACCGAAGATACCTACATGTACGTTAGGGAAGATATTGGAACAAGGAGTAAGAGTTGTTTTCTGAATTTGGGCATGGATCTGGTTGGTTGACCTTGCTAGTCCTCAACGGATGAGTCCATGGCTCTTTTATATGGATCTGTTGGCTGATCTTGCTGATCTTCAACGGAGATTCCATTTTGATATGTGAACATATTGTCAGTTACTATGAGCTAGGAACTATCAAAAAGGCCCTTGAGTGGACATGTGGTGAGCATTCTCGTTGCCAATGATACCATAGGTACACCGATAATGGAATGATTGGAGATTTTGAGGATTGTGATCAGTGACACAATGGTTTCATTAAATGATTGTTTTAAAGATAGCATGCTGAGAATAGAAGTGATAAGATATGATATGAATCAGATAGATGAGAATGAATAGAGGATGGATGTGATGAGAATAGAAGTGATGGGAATGAAAGGTAAATAGATGTGATGATATGTGATGATATGTGATGCGAATCAGATAGATGGGAATGAATGGATGGATGGATGTGATGAGAATAGAAGTGATGAGAATGAAAGGTAAATAGATGTGATGATATGTGATTCCAATAGATAGATGGGAATGAATGGATGGATGGATGTGATAAGAATAGAAGTGATGAGAATGAGAGGTAAATAAATATGATGATATGTGATGCGAATCAGATAGATGGGAATGAATGGATGGATGGATGTGATGAGAATAGAAGTGATGAGAATGAGAGGTAAATAGATGTGATGAGATGGGATGCGAATCAGATAGATGGGAATGAATGGATGGATGGATGTGATGAGAATAGAAGTGACGAGAACGTGAGGTGAATAGATGTGATGAGATGTAATGCGAATCAGATAGATGGGAAAGAATGAATGGATGCATGTGATAAGAATAGAAGTGATGAGAATGAAAGATATGGATTGATGTGGATGGATGTATGGAAGATATGGATGGATGTGTGGGTAATGTGGATTGATGTGTGGGTAACGTGGATTGATGTGTGGGTAATGTGGATTGATGTGGATGGATGAGTGGATAATGAGGATTGATGTGGAACATGTGGATGGATGTGTGGGTAATGTGGATTGATGTGAATGGATGTATGGATGATGTGGATTGATGTGTGGATAATGTGGATTGATGTGTGGGTAATATGGATTGATTTGAATGGATGTATGAAAGATGTGGATGGATGTGTGGATAATGTGGATTGATGTGGATGGATGTATGGATGATGTGGATGGATGTCTGGATGATGTGGATTGATGTGTGGATGATGCAATTGGATGTGAATTGATGTGGGAATGATGTGATGTGATATGGATCGATGAAAAAAAATTATGGGAAGATGAGAAAGATGGGGACTAATGTGAAAGGATGTGGAGTGCTGAGAAAAGATGGAAATATTGTTGGAACTGTATTTGTATGTGAAATCTGTCTAGAATGCTCGAGAAGCATTTTGACCATCTTGTGAATGAGGTCGTGGAAGGCCTATTTGTTAAAGTTGCAATAACTGCTGTGACGGAGAGTCAACGGAGGACGCCTCGCGTAGCAAGGTCGATCGAGGTCTTGATGACCAGCCTCGGTTTGATTTAAATAGTGAGCTTCCGGTACGGTACAGTGGATGAGGGACCAAGGAAGCGGTCTATGAGTGAAGTGCTAGGTGACCTGCGAAGGATCCTAGAAGGTGCTAACCATACGGTGTTCAGGCTCTGAGTCACCAAAGATACCTACATGTACGTCAGGGAAGATATTGAAACAAGGAGTAAGAGTTGTTTTCTGAATTTGGGCATGGATCTGGTTGGTTGACCTTGCTAGTCCTTAACGGATGAGTCCATGGCTCTCTTATATGGATCTGTTGTTGATCTTGCTGATCTTCAACGGAGATTCCATTTTGATATGTGAACATATTGTCGGTCACTATGAGCTAGGAACTATCGAAAAGGCCCTTGTGAGTGGACAGGTGGTGAGCATTCTCGTTGCCAATGATGCCATAGGTACACCGATAATGGAATGATTGGAGATTTTGAGGATTGTGATCAGTGACACAATGGTTTCATTAAATGATTGTTTTAAAGATAGCATGCTGAGAATAGAAGTGATAAGATATGATATGAATCAGATAGATGAGAATGAATAGAGGATGGATGTGATGAGAATAGAAGTGATGAGAATGAAAGGTAAATAGATGTGATGAGAATAGAGGATGGATGTGATGAAAATAGAAGTGATGAGAATGAAAGGTAAATAGATGTGATGATATGTGATGCGAATCAGATAGATGGGAATGAATGGATGGATGGATGTGATGAGAAAAGAAGTGATGAGAATGAAAGGTAAATAGATGTGATGATATGTGATTCCAATAAATAGATGGGAATGAACGGATGGATGGATGTGATGAGAATAGAAGTGATGAGAATGAGAGGTAAATAGATGTGATGATATGTGATGCGAATCAGATAGATGGGAATGAATGGATGGATGGATGTGATGAGAATGGAAGTGATGAGAATGAGAGGTAAATAGATGTGATGAGATGGGATGCGAATCAGATAGATGGGAATGAATGGATGGATGGATGTCATGAGAATAGAAGTGACGAGAATGTGAGGTGAATAGATGTGATGAGATGTATTGCGAATCAGATAGATGGGAAAGAATGGATGGATGCATGTGATAAGAATAGAAGTGATGAGAATGTGAGGTAAATAGATGTGATGATATGTGATGCGAATTAGATAGATGGGAATGAATGGATGGATGGATGTGATGAGAATAGAACTGATGAGAATGAGAGGTAAATAGATGTGATGAGATGGGATGCCAATCAGATAGATGGGAATGAATGGATGGATGGATGTGATAGGAATGAAAGGTAAATAGATGTGATGATATGTGATGGGAATTAGATAGATGGGAATGAATGGATGGATGGATGAGAATGAGAGGTAAATAGATGGGAATGAATGGAGGGATGGATGTGATGAGAATGAGAGGTAAATAGATGTGATGATATGTGATGCAAATTAGATAGATGGGAATGGATGGATTGATGGATGTGATGAGAATAGAAGTGATGAGAATGAGAGGTAAATAGATGTAATGAGATGGGATACGAATCGGATAGATAGGAATGAATGAATGGATGGATGTGATGAGGATAGAAGTGACGAGAATGTAAAGTGAATAGATGTGATAAGATGGGATGGAAATAAGAGAGATGGGAATGAATGGATGGATGGATGTGATGAGAATGAAAGGTAAATAGATATGATGATATAAGATGCGAATCGGATAAATGTGAATGAATAGATGAGATGTGATGTCATGTGAATCAGGATGTAAATGAATGATATAGGATGTCAATGAATGTGATAACATGTGAATCGGGATGTGAATGAATGATAAGGGACTTGAATGAATGTGTTAGCAAGTGAATCGGGATGTGAATGAATGAGATGTGATGTGAAATGGATGTGATAAAATGCATGGTAAATGGGATAGATGTTAATGTATGTGAAGTGATGAGATGTATGGGTAGATGTAAGTAGATGTGATCTAATGAGGATAAATGAGGAAATAAGTGATGAGATAGAAAAAGATGTCATTAGATGAGAATGGGAATACTTATGAAATGAATGTGGATTGATGTGTGGGTAATGTGGATTGATGTGGATGGATCTATGGATGATGTGGATTGACATATGGATTGATGTGGATGGATGTATGGAAGATGTGGATGGATGTGTGGGTAATGTGGATTGATATGGATGGATGAGTGGATAATGTGGATTGATGTGGAAGATATGGATGGATATGTGGGTAATGTGGATTGATGTGTGGGCAATGTGGATTGACGTGGATGGATGGATGTGATGCGAATAGAAGTGATGAGAATGAGAGGTAAATAGATGTGATGAGATGCGATGCGAATCAGATAGATGGGAATAAATTGATGGATGGAAGTGATGAGAATAAAAGGTAAATAGATGTGATGATATGTGATTCGAATCAGATAGATAAGAATGAATGGATGGATGGATGTGATGAGAATAGAAGTGATGAGAATGAGCGGTAAATAGATGTGATGATATGTGATGCGAATCAAATAGATGGGAATGAATGGATGGATGAATGTGATGAGAATAGAAGTGATGAGAATGAGAGGTAAATAGATGTGATGAGATGGGATGCGAATCAGACAGATAGGAATGAATGGATCGATGGATGTGATGAGAATAGAAGTGACGAGAATGTAAGGTGAATAGATGTGATGAGATGTAATGCAAATCAGATAGATGGGAAAGAATGGATGAATGCATGTGATAAGAATAGAAGTGATGAGAATGAAAGGTAAATAGATGTGACTATATGTGATGCAAATCAGATAGATAAGAATGAATGGATGGATGGATGTGATGAGAATAGAAGTGATGGGAATGAGAGGTAAAATAGAAGTGATGAATGAGAGGTAAATAGATGTGATGAGATGGGATGCGAATCATATAGATGGGAATGAATGGATGGATGGATGTGATGAGAATAAAAGGTAAAGAGATGTGATGATATGTGATGCGAATTAGATAGATGGGAATGAATGGATGATGGATGTGATGAGAATGAGAGGTAAATAGAGTGATGAGAATAAAAGGTAAATAGATGTGATGATATGTGATTCGAATCAGGTAAATGGGAATGAATGGATGGATGGATGTGATGAGAATAGATGTGATGAGAATGAGAGGTAAATAGATGTGATGATATGTGATGCGAATCAAATAGATGAGAATGAATGTATGGATGGATGTGATGAGAATAGAAGTGATGAGAATGAGAGGTAATTAGATGTGATGAGATGGGATGCAAATCAGATAGATGGGAATGAATGGATGCATGGATGTGATGAGAATAGAAGTGACAAAAATGTAAGGTGAATAGATGTGATGAGATGTAATGCAAATCAGATAGATGGGAAAGAATGGATGGATGCATGTGATAAGAATAGAAGTGATAAAAATGAAAGGTAAATAGATGTGATGATATGTGATGCAAATCAGATAGATAAGAATAAATGGATGGATGGATGTGTTGAGAATAAAAGTGATGGGAATGAGAGCTAAAATAGAAGTGATGAGAATGAGAGGTAAATATATGTGATGAGATGGGATGTGAATCATATAGATGGGAATGAATGGATGGATGCATGTGATGAGAATGAAAGGTAAAGACATGTGATGATATGTGATGCGAATTAGATAGATGGGAATGAATAGATGATGGATGTGATGAGAATGAGAGGTAAATGAATGGATGATGGATGATGAGATGGAATGCGAATAAGATAGATAGGAATGAATGGATGAATGGATGTGATGAGAATAGAAGTAATGAGAATGAGAGGTAAATAGATGTGATGATATGTGATGCGAATCAAATAGATGGGAATCAATGGATGGATGGATGTGATGAGAATAGAAGTGATGAGAATGAGAGGTAAATAGATGTGATGAGATGGGATGCGAATCAGATAGATGGGATGAATGGATGGATGGATGTGATGAGAATAGAAGTGACGAGAATGTCAGTTGAATAGATGTGATGAGATGTAATGCGAATCAGATAGATGGGAAAGAATGGATGGATGCATGTGATAAGAATAGAAGTGATGAGAATGAAAGGTAAATAGATGTGATGATATGTGATGCAAATCAGATAGATAAGAATGAATGGATGGATTGATGTGATGAGAATAGAAGTGATGGAAATGAGAGGTAAAATAGAAGTGATAAGAATGAGAGGTAAATAGATGTGATGAGATGGGATGCGAATCATATAGATGGAAATGAATGGATGGATGGATGTGATGAGATTGAAAGGTAAAGAGATGTGATGATATGTGATGCGAATTAGATAGATGGGAATGAATGGATGATGGATGTGATGAGAATGAGAGGTAAATAGATAAGATGATAGATGGGAATGAATGGATGGATGGATATGATGAGAATAGAAGTGATGAGAATGAAAGGTAAATAGATGTGATGAGATGGGATGCGAATCAGATAGATGGGAATGAATGGATTGATGGATGTGATGAGAATAGAAGTGACGAGAATGTAAGGTGAATAGATGTGATGAGATGTAATGCGAATCAGATAGATGGGAAAGAATGGATGGATGCATGTGATAAGAATAGAAGTGATGAGAATGAAAGGTAAATAGATGTGATGATAAGAATAGAAGTGATGAGAATGAAAGGTAAATAGATGTGATGATATGTGATGCAAATCAGATAGATAAGAATGAATGGATGGATGGATGTGATGAGAATAGAAGTGATGGAAATGAGAGGTAAAATAGAAGTGATGAGAATGAGAGGTAAATAGATGTGATGAGATGGGATGCGAATCATATAGATGGGAATGAATGGATGGATGGATGTGATGAGAATGAAAGTTAAAGAGATGTGATGATATGTGATGCGAATTAGATATATGGCAATGAATGCATGATGGATATGATGAGAATGAGAGGTAAATAGATAAGATGATAGATGGGAATGAATGGATGGATGGATGTGATGAGAATAGAAGTGATGAGAATGAGAGGTAAATATATGTGATGAGATCGGATGCAAATCAGATAGATGGGAATGGATGGATGGATGGAAGTGATGAGAATAGAAGTGACGAGAATGTGAGGTGAAAAGATGTGATGAGATGGGATGCGAATTAGATAGATGGGAATAAATGGATGGATGGATGTGATGAGAATAGAAGTGATAAGAATGAGAGGTAAATAGATGTGATGATATCTGATGCGAATCAGATAGATGGGAGTGAATGGATGGATGGATGTGATGAGGATAGAAGTGATGACAATGAGAGGTAAGTAGATGTGATAAGATGGGGATGCAAATTAGATAGATGGGAATGAACACATGGATGGATGTGATGAGAATAGAAGTGACAAGAATGTGAGGTGAATAGATGTGATGAGATGTAATGCAAATCAGATAGATGGGAAAGAATGGTTAGATGGATGTGATGAGATAAGAAGTGATGAGAATGAAAGATAAATAGATGTGATGATATGTGATGCGAATCAGATAGATGGGAATGAATGGATGGATGGATGTGATGAGAATAGAAGTGATGAGAATGAGAGGTAAATAGATGTGATAAGATAAATAGATGTGATGAGAATGAAAGATAAATAGATGTGATGATATGTGATGCGAATCAGATAGATGGGAATGAATGGATGGATGTGATGAGAATAGAAGTGATGAGAATGAGAGGTAAATAGATGTGATGAGAATAGAAGTGATGAGAATGAGAGGTAAATAGATGTGATAAGGATAAGAGCTAAATAAATGTGATGAGATGGGATGTGAATCAGATAGATGGGAATGACGGATGGATGGATGTGATGAGAATAGAAGTGATGAGAATGAAAGGTAAAAAGATGTGATGAGATGGGATGAGATGGGATGTGAATCAGATAGATGGGAATGATGGATGGATGGATGTGATGAGAATAGAAGTGATGAGAATGAAAGGTAAATAGATGTGATGAGAATAGAAGTGATGAGAATGAAAGGTAAATAGATGTGATGATATGTGATGCGATTCAGATAGATGGGACTGAATGGATGGATGGATGTGATGAGAATAGAAGTGATGAGAATGAGAGGTAAATAGATGTGATGATATGTGATGCGAATCAGATAGATGGGATTGAATGGATGGATGGATGTGATGAGAATAGAAGTGATGAGAATGAGAGGTAAATAGATGGGATGAGATGGGATGCGAATCAGATAGATGGGAATGAACGGATGGATGGATGTGATGAGAATAGAAGTGATAAGAATGAAAGGTAAATAGATGTGATGATATGTGATGCAAATCAGATAGATGGGAATGAATGGATGGATGGATGTGATGAGAATAGAAGTGATGAGAATGAGAGGTAAATATATGTGATGATATGTGATGCGAATCAGATAGATGGGAATGAAGGAATGAATGGATATGATGAGAATAGAAGTGATGACAACGAGAGGTAAATAGATGTGATGAGATGGGATGCGAATCAGATAGATAAGAATGAATGGATGGATGGATGTGATGGATGTGATGTGATGAGAATAGAAGTGATGGGAATGAAAGGTAAATAGATGTGATGATATGTGATTCAAACCAGATAGATGAGAATGAATGGATGGATGGATGTGATGAGAATAGAAGTGATGAATGAGAAGTAAAAAGATGTGATGATATGTGATACGAATCAGATAGATGGGAATGAGATAGATGGGAATGAATATC
The DNA here is from genome assembly GCF_041138505.1 of Cibotium barometz. Classification (NCBI taxonomy): domain Eukaryota; kingdom Viridiplantae; phylum Streptophyta; class Polypodiopsida; order Cyatheales; family Cibotiaceae; genus Cibotium; species Cibotium barometz. Next base: position 32,278,484 of record NC_141089.1, read on the forward strand.
CGGATGGATGAATGTGATGAGAATAGAAGTGATGAGAATGAGAGGTAAATAGATGTGATGAGATGGGATGCCAATCAGATAGATGGGAATGAATGGAAGGATGGATGTGATGAGAATAGAACTAACGAGAGTGTTAGGTGAATAGGTGTGATGAGATGTAATGTAAATCAGATAGATGGGAAAGAATGGATGGATAGATGTGATGAGAATAGAAGTGATGAGAATGAAAGGTAAATAGATGTGATGATATGTGAATAGATGTGATGATATGTGATGCAAATCAGATAGATGGGAATGAATGGATGGATGTGATGAGAATGAGAGGTACATAGATAAGAATAGATGTGATGATATGTGATTTGAATCAGATAGATGGGAATGGATGGATGGATGTGATGAGAATGAGAGGTAAATAGATGTGATAAGATGGGATGCGAATCAGATAGATGGGAATGAATGGATGGATGTGATGAGAATGAGAGGTAAATAGATGTGATGAGATGGGATGCGAATCAGATAGATGGGAATGAATGGATGGATGGATGTGATTAGAATAAAAGTGATGAGAATGAAAGGTAAATAGATGTGATGTTATGTGATGCGAATTAGATAGAAGGGAATGGATGGATGGATGGATGTGATGAGAATAGAAGTGATGAGAATTAGAGGTAAATAGACGTGATGATATGTGATGGGAAACAAAATATGGGAATGAATGGATGGACGGATGTCATGAGAATAGAAGTAATGAGAATGAGAGGTAAATAGATGTGATGAGATGGAATGCGAATCAGATACATGGGAAATGAATGGATGGATAGATGTGATGAGAATAGAAGTGACGAGAATGTGAGGTGAATAGATGTGAATAGATGTGATGAGATGTAATGCAAAACAGATAGATGGAAAAGTATGTATGGATGGATGTGATGAGAATAGAAGTGATGAGAATGAAAGGTAAATAGATATGATGATATGTGATGGAATTAGATAAATGTGAATGAATAGATGAGATGTGATGTCATGTGAATGACGATGTAAATGAATGATATAGGATGTGAATGAATGTGATAACATGTGAATCGGGATGTGAATGAACGATAAGGGACGTGAATGAATGTGTTAGCATGTGAATTGGGACGTGAATGAATGTGTTAGCATGTGAATCGAGATGTGAATGAATGAGATGTGATGTGAAATGGATGTGATAAGATGCGATGTAAACTAGATAGATATTAATGTATGTGAAGTGATGAGATGTATGGGTAGATGCAAGTAGATGTGATCTGATGAGGTTAAATGAGGAAATAAGTGATTAGATAGAAAAAGATGTGATTAGATGAGAATGGGAATACTTATGAAATGAATGTGGATTGATATGGATTAATATGTGGGTAATGTGGAGATTTATGTGGATTGATGTGTGGGTAATGTGGAGATTGATGTGGATGGATGTATGGATGATGTGGATTGACGTATGGATTGATGTGGATGGATGTATGGAAGATGTGGATAGATGTGTGGGTAATGTGGATTGATGAGTGAATAATGACGATTGATGTGGAAGATGTGGATGGATGTGTAGGTAATATGGATTCATGTATGGGTAATGTGGATTGACGTGAGTCGATGTATGGATGATGTGGATTGATGTGTGGATAATGTGGATTGATGTGTGGGTAATGTGGATTGATGTGGACGGATGTATGGAAGATGTGGATGGATGTATGGATAATCTGGATTGATGTGGATGGATGTATGGATGATGTGGATTGATGTGTGGATGATGCAATTGGATGTGAATTGATGTGTGAATGATGTGAAGTGATAAGGATCGATGAAAAAAAAATTTGTGGGAAGATGAGAAAGATGGGGACTAATGTGAAAGGATGTGGAGTGCTGAGAAAAGATGGAAATATTGTAGGAGCTTTACTTGATGTGAAATCTGTTTTTAAATGACTGTTTTATGTCACGAATGCTGGGGAAGCATTTTGACCGTCTTGTGAATGAGATTGTGGAGGGCCTATCTGTTAAAGTTGCAACTCCTGATGGGAGTCAACGGAGGTCGCCTCGCGTAGCAAGGTCGGTTGAGATCTTGATGACCAGCCTCGGTTTGATTTAAATGGTGAGCTTCCGGTAGAGTGGATGAGGGACCAAGGAAGCGGCCTATGAGTCAAGCGCTAGGTGACCTCCGAAGGATCCTAGAGGGTGCTGACCATACGGTGCTCGGGCTCTGGGTCACCGAAGATACCTACATGTATGTCGCGGAAGATATTGGAACAAGGAGTAAGAGTTGTTTTCTGAACTCGGGCATGGATCTGGTTGGTTGACCTTGCTGGTCCTCAACAGATGAGTCCATGGCTCTTTTATATGGATCCGTTGGTTGATCTTGCTGATCTTTAACAGAGATTCCATTTTGATATGTGAATATATTGCCAGTTGCTATGAGCTCGGAACTATCGAAAAGGCCCCTGAGTGAATAGGTGGTGAGCGTTCTCGTTTGCCAATGATGGCATAGGTACACCGATGAAGCAATGACTGGAAATAAGAATTCAACCGGAGATTTTGAGGATTGTGATCAGCGACACAATGGTTTCATTAAATGATTGTTTTAAAGATAGCATGCTGAGAATAGAAGTGATAAGATATGATATGAATCAGATAGATGAGAATAAATAGAGGATGAATGTGATGAGAATAGAAGTGATGAGAATGAAAGGTAAATAGATGTGATGATATGTGATGCGAATCAGATAGATGGGAATGAATGAATGGATGGATGTGATGAGAATAGAAGTGATAAGAATGAAAGGTAAATAGATGTGATGATATGTGATTCGAATAAATAGATGGGAATGAATGGATGGATGGATGTGAATGAATGGATGAATGTGATGAGAATAAAAGTGATGAGAATGAGAGGTAAATAGATGTGATGATATGTGATGCAAATCAGATAGATGGGAATGAATAGATGGATGGATGTGATGAGAATATAAGTGATGAGAATGAGAGGTAAATAGATGTGATGAGATGGGATGCGAATCATATAGATGGGAATGAATGGATGGATGGATGTGATGAGAATAGAAGTGACGAGAATGTGAGGTGAATAGATGTCATGAGATGTAATGCGAATCAGATAGATGGGAATGAATGGATGGATGGATGTGATGCGAATAGAAGTGATGAGAATGAGAGGTAAATAGATGGGATGAGATTGGATGCGAATCAGATAGATGGGAATGAATGGATGGATGGATGTGATGAGAATAGAAGTGACGAGAATGTGATGAGAATAGAATGTGACGTGAATAGATGTGATGAGATGTAATGCAAATCAAATAGATGGGAATGGATGGATGGATGGATGTGATGAGAATAGAAGTAATGAGAATAAGAGGTAAATAGATGTGAAGAGATGGGATGCCAATCAGATAGATGGAAATGAATGGATGGATGTGATGAGAATAGAAGTGATGAGAATAAAAGGTAAATAGTTGTGATGATATGTGATTCAAACCAGATAGATGGGAATGAATGGATGGATGGATGTGATGAGAATAGAAGTGATGAGAATGAGAGGTAAATAGATGTGATGATATGTCATGCGAATCAGATAGATGGGAATGAATGGATGGATGGATGTGATGAGAATAGAAGTGATGAGAATGAGAGGTAAATAGATGTGATGGGATGGGATGCCAATCAGATAGATGGGAAAGAATGGATGGATGGATGTGATGAGAATAGAAGTGATGAGAATGAAAGGTAAATAGATGTGATGATATGTGAATAGATATGATGATATGTGATGCGAATGATGAGAATTAGAGGTAAATACATGTGATAATATGTGATGCGAATCAGATAGATGGGAATGAATGGATGGATGGATGTGATGAGAATAGAAGTGATGAGAATGAGAGGTAAATAGATGTGATGAGATGGGATGCGAATCAGATAGATGGGAAATGAATGGATGGATAGATGTGATGAGAATGAGCGGAATATAGATGTGATGAGATGGGATGCGAATCAGATAGATGGGAAATGAATGGATGGATGGATGTGATGAGAATAGAAGTGACAAGAATGTGAGGTGAATAGATGTGATGAGATGTAATGCGAATCAGATAGATGGAAAAGAATGGATGGATGGATGTGATAAGAATAGAACTGATGAGAATGAAAGATAAATAGATATGATGGTATGTGATGCGAATCAGATAAATGTGAATGAATAGATGAGATGTGATGTCATGTGAATGAGGATGTAAATGAATGATATAGGATGTGAATAAATGTGATAACATGTGAATCGGGATGTGAATGAACGATAAGGGACGTGAATGAATGTGTTAGCATGTAAATCGGGACGTGAATGAATGTGTTAGCATGTGAAGCGGGATGTGAATGAATGAGATGTGATGTGAAATGGATGTGATAAGATGCGATGTAAACTTGATAGAGGAAAGCGATGTAAACTTGATAGAGGAAATGAGGAAATGAGGAAATAAGTGATGAGATAGAAAAAGATGTGATTAGATGAGAATGGGAATACTTATGAAATGAATGTGGATTGATGTGTGGGTAATGTGGAGATTGATGCGGATGGATGTATGGATGATGTGGATTGACGTATGGATTGATGTGGATGGATGTATGGAAGATATGGATGGATGTGTGGGTAATGTGGATTGATGTGTGGGTAATGTGGATTGATGTGGATGGATGAGTGGATAATGAGGATTGATGTGGAACATGTGGATGGATGTGTGGGTAATGTGGAGTTGTGAATGGATGTATGGATGATGTGGATTGATGTGTGGATAATGTGAATTGATGTGTGGGTAATATGGATTGATGTGAATGGATGTATGGAAGATGTGGATGGATGTGTGGATAATGTGGATGGATGTGGATGGATGTATGGATGATGTGGATTGGTGTGGATGATGTGGATGGATGTATGGATGATGTGGATTGATGTGTGGATGATGAAATTCGATGTGAATTGATGTGGGAATGATGTGATGTGATAAGGATCGATGAAAAAAATTATGGGAAGATGAGAAAGATGGGGACTAATGTGAAAGGATGTGGAGTGCTGAGAAAAGATGGAAATATTGTTGGAACTATATTTGTATATGAAATCTGTTTTGAAATTACTCTTTTATGTCAAGAATGCTCGGGAAGCATTTTGACCATCTTGTGAATGAGGTCGTGGAAGGCCTATTTGTTAAAGTTGCAACAACTGCTGACGGAGAGTCAACGGAGGATGCCTCGCGTAGCAAGGTCGGTCGAGGTCTTGATGACCAGCCTCGGTTTGATTTAAATGGTGAGCTTCCGGTATAGTGGATGAGGGACCAAGGAAGCGGTCTATGAGTGAACCGCTAGGTGACCTGCGAAGGATCCTAGGAGGGTGCTAAACCATACGGTGTTCAGGCTCTGGGTCACCGAAGATACCTACATGTACATCGGGGAAGATATTGGAACAAGGAGTAAGAGTTGTTTTCTGAATTTGGGCATGGATCTGGTTGGTTGACCTTGCCAGTCCTCAACAGATGAGTCCATGGCTCTTTTATATGGATCTGTTGGTTGATCTTGCTGATCTTCAACGAAGATTCCATTCTGATATGTGAACATATTGTCGGTTACTATGAGCTAGGAACTATCGAAAAGACCTTGAGTGGACAAGTGGTCAGCATTCTTGTTGCCAATGATGTGTGCCATAGGTATACCGATAATGGAATAATTGGAGATTTTGAGGATTGTGATCAGTGACACAATGGTTTCATTAAATGATTGTTTTAAAGATAGCATGCTGAGAATAGAAGTGATAAGATATGATATGAATCAGATAGATGAGAATGAATAAAGGATGGATGTGATGAGAATAGAAGTGATGAGAATGAAAGGTAAATAGATGTGATGATATGTGATGCGAATCAGATAGATGGGAATGAATGGATGGATGGATGTGATGAGAATAGAAGTGATGAGAATGAAAGGTAAATAGATGTGATGATATGTGATTCCAATAGATAGATGGGAATGAATGGATGGATGGATGTGATGAGAATAGAAGTGATGAGAATGAGAGGTAAATAGATGTGATGATATGTGATGCGAATCAGATAGATGGGAATGAATGGATGGATGGATGTGATGAGAATAGAAGTGATGAGAATGAGAGGTAAATAGATGTGATGAGATGGGATGCGAATCAGATAGATGGGAATGAATGGATGGATGGATGTCATGAGAATAGAAGTGACAAGAATGTGAGGTGAATAGATGTGATGAGATGTATTGCGAATCAGATAGATGGGAAAGAATGGATGGATGCATGTGATAAGAATAGAAGTGATGAGAATATGAGGTAAATAGATGTCATGATATGTGATGCGAATCACATAGATGGGAATGGATGGATGGATGGATGTGATGAGAATAGAAGTGATGAGAATGAGAGGTAAATAGATGTGATGAGATGGGATGCCAATCAGATAGATGGGAATGAATGGAAGGATGGATGTGATGAGAATGAAAGGTAAATAAATGTGATGATATGTGATGGGAATTAGATAGACGGGAATGAATGGATGGATGGATGGGAATGAGAATGAGAGGTAAATAGATGGGAATGAATGGATCGATGGATGTGATGAGAATGAGAGGTAAATAGATGTGATGATATGTGATGCAAATTAGATAGATGGGAATGGATGGATGTGATGAGAATACAAGTGATGAGAATGAGAGGTAAATAGATGTGATGAGATGGGATACGAATCAAATAGATGGGAATGAATGGATGGATGGATGTGATGAGGATAGAAGTGACGAGAATGTGAAGTGAATAGATGTGACAAGATGGGATGCAAATAAGAGAGATGGGAATGAATGGATGGATGGATGTGATGAGAATGAAAGGTAAATAGATATGATGATATAAGATGCGAATCGGATAAATATGAATGAATAGATGAGATGTGATGTCATGTGAATCAGGATATAAATGAATGATATAGGATGTCAATGAATGTGATAACATGTGAATCGGGATGTGAATAAACCATAAGGGACATGAATAAATGTGTTAGCAAGTGAATCGGAATGTGAATGAATGAGATGTGATGTGAAATGGATGTGATAAAATGCGTCGTAAACGAGATAGATGTTAATGTATGTGAAGTGATGAGATGTATGGGTAGATGCAAGTAGATGTGATCTGATGAGGATAAATGAGGAAATAAGTGATGAGATAGAAAAAGATGTCATTAGATGAGAATGGGAATACTTATGAAATGAATGTGGATTGATGTGTGTGTAATGTGGATTGATGTGGATGGATCTATGGATGATGTGGATTGATGTGGATGGATGTATGGAAGATGTGGATGGATGTGTGGGTAATGTGAATTGATGTGGATGGATGAGTGGATAATGTGGATTGATGTGGAAGATGTGGATGGATGTGTGGGTAATGTGGATTGATGTGTGGGTAATGTGGATTAACGTGGATGGATGGATGTGATGAGAATAGAAGTGATGAGAATGAGAGGTAAATAGATGTGATGAGATGGGATGCGAATTAGGTAGATGGGAATAAATGGATGGATGGAAGTGATGAGAATAAAAGTGATGAGAATAAAAGGTAAATAGATGTGATGATATGTGATTCGAATCAGATAGATAAGAATGAATGAATGGATAGATGTGATGAGAATAGAAGTGATGAGAATGAGAGGTAAATAGATGGGATGATATGTGATGCAAATCAAATAGATGGGAATGAATGGATTGATGGATGTGATGAGAATAGAAGTGATGAGAATGAGAGGTAAATAGATGTGATGAGATCGGATGCGAATCAGATAGATGGGAATGAATGGATGGATGGACGTGATGAGAATAGAAGTGACGAGAATGTAAGGTGAATAGATGTGATGAGATGTAATGCCAATCAGATAGATGGGAAAGAATGGATGGATGCATGTGATAAGAATGGATGGATGCATGTGATAAGAATAGAAGTGATGAGAATGAAAGGTAAATAGATGTGACTATATGTGATGCAAATCAGATAGATAAGAATGAATGGATGGATGGATGTGATGAGAATCGAAGTGATGGGAATGAGAGGTAAAATAGAAGTGATGATAATGAAAGGTAAATAGATATGATGATATGTGATGCGAATCAGATAAATGTGAATGAATAGATGAGATGTGATGTCATGTGAATGAGGATGTAAATGAATGATATAGGATGTGAATGAATGTGATAACATGTGAATCGGGATGTGAATGAACGATAAGGGACATGAATGAATGTGTTAGCATGTAAATCGGGACGTGAATGAATGTGTTAGCATGTGAATGAATTAGATGTGATAAGATGCGATGTAAACTTGATAGATATTAATGTATGTGAAGTGATGAGATTTATGGGTAGATGCAAGTAGATGTGATCTGATGAGGATAAATGAGGAAATAAGTGATGAGATAGAAAAAGATGTGATTAGATGAGAATGGGAATACTTATGAAATGAATGTGGATTGATGTGTGGGTAATGTGGAGATTGATGCGGATGGATGTATGGATGATGTGGATTGACGTATGGATTTATGTGGATGGATGTATGGAAGATATGGATAGATGTGTGGGTAATGTGGATTGATGTGTGGGTAATGTGGATTGATGTGGATGGATGAGTGGATAATGAGGATTGATGTGGAACATGTGGATGAATGTGTGGGTAATGTGGATTGACGTGAATGGATGTATGGATGATGTGGATTGATGTGTGGGTAATATGGATTGATGTGAATGGATGTATGGAAGATGTGGATGGATGTGTGGATAATGTGGATTGATGTGGATGGATGTATGGATGATGTGGATGGATGTATGGATGATGTGGATTGATGTGTGGATGATGCAATTAGATGTGAATTGATGTGGGATTGATGTGATGTGATAAGGATCGATGAAAAAAAAAATTATGAGAAGATGATAAAGATGGGGACTAATGTGAAAGAATGTGGAGTACTAAAAAAAGATGGAAATATTGTTGGAACTGTATTTGTATGTGAAATCTGTTTTTAAATGACTCTTTTATGTCAAGAATGCTGGGGAAGCATTTTGACCATCTTGTGAATGAGGTCGTGGAAGGCCTATTGGTTAAAGTTGCAACAATTGCTGACGGAGAGTCAACGGAGGACGCCTCGCATAGCAAGGTCGGTCGAGGTCTTGATGACCAGCTTTGATTTAAATAGTGAGCTTCCGGTACAGTGGATCAGGGACCAAGGAAGCGGCATATGAGTGAAGCGCTAGGTGACCTACAAAGGATCCTAGAGGGTGCTAACCATACGGTGTTCAGGCTCTGGGTCACCAAAGATACCTACATGTACGTCGAGAAGATATTGGAACAAGGAGTAAGAGTTGTTTTCTGAATTTGGGCATGGATCTGGTTGGTTGACCTTGCTAGTCCTCAACGGATAAGTCCATGGCTCTTTTATATGGATCTGTTGGTTGTTCTTGCTGATCTTCAAAACGGAGATTCCATTTTGATGTGTGAACATATTGTCGTTTAGTATGAGCGAGGAACTATCGAAAAGGCCCCTCAGTGGATAGGTAGGGAGCATTCTCGTTGCCATTGATTCCATAGCTACACCGATAATGGAATGATTGGAGATTTTGAGGATTATGATCAGTGACACAATGGTTTCATTAAATGATTGTTTTAAAGATAGCATGCTGAGAATAGAAGTGATAAGATATGATATGAATCACATAGATGAGAATGAATAGAGGATGGATGTGATGAGAATAGAAGTGATGAGAATGAAAGGTAAATAGACGTGATGATATGTGATGCGAATCAGATAGATGGGAATGAATGGATGGATGGATGTGATGAGAATAGAAGTGATGAGAATGAAAGGTAAATAGATGTGATGATATGTGATTCCAATAGATAGATGGGAATGAATGGATGGATGGATGTGATGAGAATAGAAGTACTTGATGAGAATGAGAGGTAAAAAGATGTGATGATATGTGATGCAAATCAGATAGATGGGAATGAATGGATGGATGGATTTGATGAGAATAGACGTGATGAGAATGAGAGGTAAGTAGCTGTGAGATGAGATGGGATGCGAATCAAATAGATGGGAATGAATGGATGGATGGATGTGATGAGAATAGAAGTGACGGGAATGTGAGGTGAATAGATGTGATGAGATGTACTGCAAATCAGATAGATGGGAAAGAATGGATGGATGCATGTGATAAGAATAGAAGTGATGAGAATGTGAGGTAAATAGATGTGATGATATGTAATGCGAATCAAATAGTTGGGAATGAATGGATGGATGGATGTGATGAGAATAGAAGTGATGAGAATGAGAGGTAAATAGATGTGATGAGATGGGATGCCAATTAGATAGATGGGAATGAATGGATGGATGGATGTGATGAGAATGAAAGGTAAATAGATGTGATGATATGTGATGGGAATTAGATAGATAGGAATGAATGGATGGATGGATGAGAATGAGAATGACAGGTAAATAGATGGGAATGAATGGATGGATGGATGTGATGAGAATGAGAGGTAAATAAATGTGATGATATGTGATGCAAATTAGATAGATGGGAATGGATGGATGGATGGATGTGATGAGAATAGAAGTGATGAGAATGAGAGGTAAATAGATGTGATGAGATGGGATACAAATCAGATAGATGGGAATGAATGGATGGATGGATGTGATGAGGATAGCAGTGACGAGAATGTGAAGTGAATAGATGTGATAAGATGGGACGCAAATAAGAGAGATACGAATGAATGGATGGATGGATGTGATGAGAATAGAAGTGATGAGAATGGAAGATAAATAGATATGATGATATAAGATGCGAATCGGATAAATGTGAATGAATAGATGAGATGTGATGTCATGTGAATCAGGATATAAATGAATGATATAGGATGTCAATGAATGTGATAACATGTGAATCGGGATGTGAATGAACCATAAGGGACATGAATGAATGTGTTAGCAAGTGAATCGAGATGTGAATGAATGAGATGTGATGTGAAATGGATGTGATAAAATGCGTCGTAAACGGGATAGATATTAATGTATGTGAAGCGATGAGATGTATAGGTAGATGCAAGTAGATGTGATCTGATGAGGATAAATGAGGAAATAAGTGATGAGATATAAAAAGATGTCATTAAATGAGAATGGGAATACTTATGAAATGAATGTGGATTGATGTGTGGGTAATGTGGATTGATGTGGATGGATCTATGGATGATGTGGATTGACATATGGATCGATGTGGATGGATGTATGGAAGATGTGGATGGATGTGTGGGTAAAGTGGATTGATGTGTGGGTAATGTGGATTGACGTGGATGGATGGATGTGATGAGAATAGAAGTGATGAGAATGAGAGGTAAATAGATGTGATGAGATGGGATGCGAATCAGATAGATGGGAATAAATGGATGGATGGAAGTGATGAGAATAGAAGTGATGAGAATAAAAGGTAAATAGATGTGATGATATGTGATTCGAATTAGATAGATGGGAATGAATGGATGTGATGAGAATAGAAGTGATGAGAATGAGAGGTAAATAGATGTGATGATATGTGATGCGAATCAAATAGATGGGAATGAATGGATGGATGGATGTGATGAGAATAGAAGTGATGAGAATGAGAGGTAAATAGATGTGATGAGATGGGGATGCGAATCAGATAGATGGGAATGAATGGATGGATGGATGTGATGAGAATAGAAGTGACGAGAATGTAAGGTGAATAGATGTGATGAGATGTAATGCGAATCAGATAGATGGGAAAGAATGGATGGATGCATGTGATAAGAATAGAAGTGATGAGAATAAAAGGTAAATAGATGTGATGATATGTGATGCAAATCAGATAGATAAGAATGAATGGATGGATGGATGTGATGAGAATAGAAGTGATGAGAATGAGAGGTAAAATAGAAGTGATGAGAATGAGAGGTAAATTGATGTGATGAGATGGGAATCATATAGATGGGAATGAATGGATGGATGGAAGTGATGAGAATGAGAGATAAAATAGAAGTGATGAGAATGAGAGGTAAATAGATGTGATGAGATGGGATGCGAATCATATAGATGGGAATGGATGGATGGATGGATGTGATAAGAATGAAAGGTAAAGAGATGTGACGATATGTGATGCGAATTAGATAGATGGGAATGAATGGATGATGGATGTGATGAGAATGAAAGGTAAATAGATAAGATGATATGTGATGCAAATCAGATAGATGGGAATGAATGGATGATGGATGTGATGAGAATGAAAGTTAAATAGATAAGATGATATGTGATGCGAATCAGATAGATGGGAATGAAGGGATGGATGGATGTGATGAGAATAGAAGTGATGAGAATGAGAGGTAAATATATGTGATGAGTTCGGATGCAAATTAGATAGATGGGAATGGATGGATCGATGGATGTGATGAGAATAGAAGTGACGAGAATGTGAGGTGAAAAGATGTGATGAGATGGGATGCGAATCAGAAGATTGGAATGAATGGATGGATGGATGTGATGAGAATGAGAGGTAAAAAGATGTAATGATATGTGATGCAAATTAGATAGATGGAATGAATGGATGGATGGATGTGATGAGAATAGAAGTGATGAGAATGAGAGGTAAATAGATGTGATGAGATGGGATACGAATCAGATAGATGGGAATGAATGAATGGATGGATGGATGTGATGAGAATGAGAGGTAAAAAGATGTGATGATATGTGATGCAAATTAGATAGATGGGAATGAATGGATGGATGGATGTGATGAGAATAGAAGTGATGAGAATGAGAGGTAAATAGATGTGATGAGATGGGATACGAATCAGATAGATGGGAATGAATGGATGGATGGATGGATGTGATGACGATAGAAGTGACGAGAATGTGAAGTGAATAGATGTGATAAGATGGGATGCAAATAAGAGAGATGGGAATGAATGGATGGATGGATGGATGTGATGAGAATAGAAGTGATGAGAATGAAAGGTAAATAGATATGATTATATAAGATGCGAATCGGATAAATCTGAATGAATAGATGAGATGTGATGTCATGTGAATCAGGATGTAAATGAATGATATAGGATGTCAATGAATGTGATAACATGTGAATCGGGATGTGAATAAACGATAAGGGACATGAATGAATGTGTTAGCAAGTGAATCGAGATGTGAATGAATGAGATGTGATGTAAAATGGATGTGATAAAATGCGTCGTAAACGGGATAGATGTTAATATATGTGAAGTGATGAGATGTATAGGTAGATGCAAGTAGATGTGATCCGATGAGGATAAATGAGGAAATAAGTGATGAGATAGAAAAAGATGTCATTAGATGAGAATGGGAATACTTATGAAATGAATGTGGATTGATGTGTGGGCAATGTGGATTGATGTGGATGGATCTATGGATGATGTGGATTGACATATGGATTGATGTGGATGGATGTATGGAAGATGTGGATGGATGTGTGGGTAATGTGGATTGATGTGGATGGATGAGTGGATAATGTGGATTGATGTGGAAGATGTGGATGGATGTGTGGGTAATGTGGATTGATGTGTGGGTAATGTGGATTGACGTGGATGGATGGATGTGATGAGAATAGAAGTGATGAGAATGAGAGGTAAATAGATGGGATGAGATGGGATGCGAATCAAATAGATGGGAATAAAAGGATGGATGGAAGTGATAAGAATAGAAGTGATGAGAATAAAAGGTAAATAAATGTGAAGATATGTGATTGGAATCAGATAGATAGGAATGAATGGATGTGATGATATGTGATTGGAATCAGATAGATAGGAATGAATGGATGTGATGAGAATAGAAGTGATGAGAATGAGAGGTAAATAGATGTGATGATATGTGATGCGAATCAAATAGATGGGAATGAATGGATGGATGGATGTAATGAGAATAGAAGTGATGAGAATGAGAGGTAAATAGATGTGATGAGATGGGATGCGAATCAGATAGATGGGAATGAATGAATGGATGGATGTGATGAAAATAGAAGTGACGAGAATGTAAGGTGAATAGATGTGATGAGATGTAATGCGAATCAGATAGATGGGAAAGAATGGATGGATGCATGTGATAAGAATAGAAGTGATGAGAATAAAAGGTAAATAGATGTGATGATATGTGATGCAAATCAGATAGATAAGAATGAATGGATGGATGGATGTGATGAGAATGAGAGGTAAAATAGAAGTGATAAGAATGAGAGGTAAGTAGATGTGATGAGATGGGATACGAATCATATAGATGGGAATGAATGGATGGATGGATGTGATGAGAATGAAAGGTAAAGAGATGTGATGATATGTGATGCGAATTAGATAGATTGGAATGAATGGATGATGGATGTGATGAGAATAAGAGGTAAATAGATAAGATGATATGTGACGCAAATCAAATAGATGGGAATGAATGGATGATGGATGTGATGAGAATGAGAGGTAAATAGATAAGATGATATGTGATGCGAATCAGATAGATGGGAATGAATGGATGGATGAATGTGATGAGAATAGAAGTGATGAGAATGAGAGGTAAATATATGTGATGATATGTGATGCGAATAGAAGTGACGAGAATGCAAATCAGATAGATGGGAATGGATGGATGGATGGATGTGATGAGAATAGAAGCGGATGCAAATCAGATAGATGGGAATGGATGGATGGATGGATGTGATGAGAATAGAAGTGACGAGAATGTGAGGTGAAAAGATGTGATGAGATGGGATGCGAATCAGATAGATGGAAATAAATGGATGGATGGATGTGATGAGAATAGAAGTGATGAGAATGAGAGGTAAATAGATGTGATGATATGTGATGCGAATCAGATAGATGGGAATGAATGAATGGATGGATGTAATGAGAATAGAAGTGATCACAATGAGAGGTAAATAGATGTGATGAGATGGGATGCGAATCAGATAGATGGGAATGAATGGATGGATGGATGTGGTGAGAATAGAAGTGACAAGAATGTGAGGTGAATAGATGTGATGAGATGTAATGCGAATCAGATAGATGGGAAAGAATGGTTAGATGGATGTGATGAGAATAGAAGTGATGAGATGTAATGCGAATCAGATAGATGGGAAAGAATGGTTAGATGGATGTGATGAGAATAGAAGTGATGAGAATGAAAGGTAAATAGATGTGATGATATGTGATGCGAATCAGATAGATGGGAATGAATGGATGGATGGATGTGATGAGAATAGAAGTGATGAGATTGAGAGGTAAATAGATGTGATGAGAATGAGAGCTAAATAGATGTGATGAGATGGGATGTGAAACAGATAGATGGGAATGATGGATGGATGGATGTGATGAGAATAGAAGTGATGAAAATGAAAGGTAAATAGATGTGATGAGATGGGATGAGATGGAATGTGAATCAGATAGATGGGAATGACGGATGGATGGATGTGATGAGAATAGAAGTGATGAGAATGAAAGGTAAATAGATGTGGTGAGAATAGAAGTGATGAGAATGAAAGGTAAATAGATGTGATGAAATGTGATGCGATTCAGATAGATGGGACTCAATGGATGGATGGATGTGATGAGAATAGAAGTCATGAGAATGAGAGGTAAATAGATGTGATGATATGTGATGCGAATCAGATAGATGGGATTGAATGGATGGATGGATGTGATGAGAATAGAAGTGATGAGAATGAGAGGTAAATAGATGCGATGAGATGTGATGCGAATCAGATAGATGGGATTGAATGGATGGATGGATGTGATGAGAAAAGAAGTGATGAGAATGAAAGGTAAATAGATGTGATGATACGCGATTCAAACCAGATAGATGAGAATGAATGGATGGATGGATGTGATGAGAATAGAAGTGATGAGAATGAGAGGTAAAAGGATGTGATGATATGTGATTCGAATCAGATAGATGGGAATGAGATAGATGGGAATGAATATCCGGATGGATGAATGTGATGAGAATGAGAGGTAAATAGATGTGATGAGATGGGATGCCAATCAGATAGATGGGAATGAATGGATGGATGGATGTGATGAGAATAGAACTGACGAGAATGTGAGGTGAATAGGTGTAATGATATGTAATGTAAATCAGATAGATAGGAAAGAATGGATGGATAGATGTGATGAGAATAGAAGTGATAAGAATGAAAGGTAAATAGATGTGATGATATGTGAATAGATGTGATGATATGTGAATAGATGTGATGATATGTGATGCGAATCAGATAGATGGGAATGAATGGATGGATGTGATGAGAATGAGAGGTAAATAGATGTGATGAGATGGGATACGAATCAGATAGATGGGAATGAATGGATGGATGGATGTGATTAGAATAAAAGTGATGAGAATGAAAGGTAAATAGATGTGATGATATGTGATGCGAATTAGATAGATGGGAATGAATGGATGGATGGATATGATGAGAATAGAAGTGATAAGAATTAGAGGTAAATAGACGTGATGATATGTGATGGGAATCAGATAGATGGGAATGAATGGATGGATGTGATGAGAATAGAAGTGATGAGAATGAGAGGTAAATAGATGTGATGAGATGGGATGCGAATCAGATAGATGGGAAATGAATGGATGGATAGACGTGATGAGAATAGAAGTGACGAGAATGTGAGGTGAATAGATGTGATGAGATGTAATGCGAATCAGATAGATGGGAAAGAATGGATGGATGCATGTGATAAGTAAGAAAAGAAGTGATGAGAATGAAAGGTAAATAGATGTGATGATATGTGATGCGAATCAGATAGATGGGAATGAATGGATGGATGGATGTGATGAGAATAGACGTGATGAGAATGAGAGGTAAATAGATGTGATGAGATGGGATGCAAATCAAATAGATGGGAATGAATGGATGGATGGATGTGATGAGAATGCAAGGTAAATAGATGTGATGATATGTGATGGGAATGAAAGGTAAATAGATGTGATGATATGTGATGGGAATTAGATAGATGGGAATGAATCGATGGATGGATGAGAATGAGAGGTAAATAGATGGGAATGGATGGATGGATGGATGTGATGAGAATGAGAGAAAAATAGATGTGATGATATGTGATGCAAATCAGATAGATGGGAATGAATGGATGGATGTGATGAGAATAAAAGTGATGAGAATGAGAGGTAAATAGATGTGATGAGATGGGATGCGAATCAGATAGGTGGGAATGAATGGATGGATGTAATGAGAATAGAAGTGATGAGAATGAGAGGTAAATAGATGTGGATGAGATGGGATGCGAATCAGATAGATGGGAATAAATGGATGGATGGATGTGATGAGAATAGAAGTGACGAGAATGTGAGGTGAATAGATGTGATGAGATGGGATGCAAATCAGAGAGATGGGAAAGAATGGATGGATGTGATGAGAATAGAAGTGATGAATTAAAGGTAAATAGATATGATGATATGGGATGCGAATCAGATAAATGTGAATGAATAGATGAGATGTGATGTCATGTGAATTAGGATGTAAATGAATGATATAAGATGTGAATGAATGTGATAACATGTGAATCGGGATGTGAATGAACGTTAAGGGACATGATAGAATGTGTTAGCATGTGAATTGGGATGTGAATGAATGAGATGTGATGTGAAATGGATGTGATAAGATGCGATGTAGATGGGAATGAATGGATAAATGGATGTGATGAGAATGAAAGGTAAAGAGATGTGATGATATGTGATGTGAATTAGATAGATGGGAGTGAATGGATGGATGGATGTGATGAGAATGAGAGGTAAATAGATGTGATCATATGTGATGCGAATCAGATAGATGGGAATGAATGGATGGATGGATGTGATGAGAATAGAAGTGATGAGAATGAGAGGTAAATAGATGTGATGAGATGGGATGCGAAGCAGAAGAATGGATGGATGGATGTGATAGAATAGAAGTGATGAGAATGAAAGGTAAATAGATGTGATGATATGTGATGCGAATAAGATAGATGGGAATGAATGGATGGATGGATGTGATGAGAATAGAAGTGATGAGAATGAGAGGTAATTAGATGTGATGAGATGGGATGCGAATCAGATAGATGGGAATGAACGAATGGATGGATGTGATGAGAATAGAAGTGATGAGAATGAAAGGTAAATAGATGTGATGATATGTGATGCGAATCAGATAGATGGGAATGAATGGATTGATGGATTTGATGAGAATAGAAGTGATGAGAATGAGAGGTAAATATATGTGATGATATGTGATGCGAATCAAATAGATGGGAATGAATGGATGGATGGATGTGATGAGAATAGAAGTGATGAGAATGAGAGGTAAATAGATGTGATGAGATGGAATGGGAATCAGATAGATGGGAATGAATGGATGGATGGATGTGATGAGAATAGAAGTGACAAGAATGTGAGGTGAATAGATGTGATGAGATGTAATGCAAATCAGATAGATGGGAAAGAACGGATGGATGGATGTGATGAGAATGAAGTAAATAGATGGGATGATATGTGATTCGAATTAGATAGATTGGAATGAATGGATGGATGGATGTGATGAGAATAGAAGTGATGAGAATGGGAGGTAAATACATGTGATGATATGTGATGCAAGTCAGATAGATGGGAATGAATGGATGGATGGATGTGATGAGAATAGAAGTGATGAGAATGAGAGGTAAAAAGATGTGATGAGATGGGATGCTAATCAGATAGATGGGAATGAATGGATGGATGGATGTGATGAGAATAGAAGTGATGAGAATGAAAGGTAAATAGATGTGATGAGATGGGATGCCAATCAGATAGATGGGAATGAATGGATGGGTGGATGTGATGAGAATAGAAGTGACGAGAATGTGAGGTGAATAGATGTGATGAGATGTAATGCGAATGAGATAGATGGGAAAGAATGGATAGATGGATGTGATTAGAATACAAGTGATGAGAATGAAAGGTAAATAGATGGGATGATATGTGATTCGAATTAGATAGATTGGAATGAATGGATGGATGGATGTGATGAGAATAGAAGTGATGAGAATGGGAGGTAAATACATGTGATGATATGTGATGCAAATCAGATAGATAGAAATGAATGGATGGATGGATGTGATGAGAATAGAAGTAATGAGAATGAGAGGTAAATAGATGTGATGATATGTGATGCGAATCAGATATGTAGGAATGAATGATTGGATGGATGTGATGAGAATTGAAGTGATGAGAATGAGAGGTAAATAGATGTGATGAGATGGGATGCCAATCAGATAGATGGGAATGAATGGATGGGTGGATGTGATGAGAATAGAAGTGACGAGAATGTGAGGTGAATAGATGTGATGAGATGTAATGCGAATGAGATAGATGGGAAAGAATGGATGGATGGATGTGATTAGAATACAAGTGATGAGAATGAAAGGTAAATAGATGTGATGATATGTGATGCGAATTAGATAGATAAGAATGAATGGATGGATGGATGTGATGTGATTAGAATAGAAATGATGGGAATTAGAGGTAAATAGATGTGATGATATGTGATGCGAATCAGATAGATGGGAATGAATGGATGGATGTATGTGATGAGAATGAGAGGTAAATAGATGTGATGAGATGGGATGCGAATCAAATAGATGGGAATGAATGGATGGATGGATGAGAATAGAAGTGTATGGTCAGCACCCTCTAGGATCCTTCGGAGGTCACCTAGCGCTTCACTCATAGGCCGCTTCCTTGGTCCCTCATCCACTGTATCGAAAGCTCACCATTTAAATCAAACCGAGGCTGGTCTCATCAAGACCTCGACTGACCTTGCTACGTGAGGCATCCTCCGTTGACTCTATGTCAGCAGTTGCAACTTTAACAGATAGGTCTTTCACGACCTCATTCACAAGATGGTCAAAATGCTTCCCCGGTATTCTTGACATAAAAGAGTCATTTAAAAACAGATTTCACATACAAATACAGTTCCAACAATATTTCCATCTTTTCTCATCACTCCACATCCTTTCACATTAGTCAATTCACATCAATTCACATCCAATCACATCATCCACACATCAATCCACATCAATTCACATCCAATCGCATCATCCACACATCAATCCACATCATCCATACATCCAAACATCCATCCACATCAATCCACATTATCCATACATCCATCCACATCAATCCACATTATCCACACATCCATCCACATCTTCCATACATCCATCCACATCAATCCACATTACCCACACATCAATCCACATTATCCACACATCAATTCACATCATCCATACATCCATTCACGTCAATCAACATTACCCACACATCAATCCACATTACCCACACATCCATCCACATCATCCACATCAATCCACATTATCCACTCATCCATCCACATCAATCCACATTACCCACACATCCATCCACATCTTCCATACATCCATCCACATCAATCCATACATCAATCCACATCATCCATACATCCATCCACATCAATCTCCACATTACCCACACATCAATCCCATTCTCATCTTATCACATCTTTTTCTATCTCATCACTTATTTCCTCATTTATCCTCATCAGATCACATCTACTTGCATCTACCCATACATCCCATCAATCCACATTCATTTCATAAGTATTTCCATTCTCATCTAATCACATCTTTTTCTATCTCATCACTTACTACTATGAGCTAGGAACTATCGAAAAGGCCCCTGAGTGAATAGGTGGTGAGCGTTCTGGTTGCCAATGATGCCATAGGTACACCGATGAAGGAATGATTGGAAATAAGAATTCAACCGGAGATTTTGAGGATTGTGATCAGTGACACAATGGTTTCATCATTAAATGATTGTTTTAAAGATAGCATGCTGAGAATAGAAGTGATAAGATATGATATGAATCAGATAGATGAGAATGAATAGAGGATGGATGTGATGAGAATAGAAGTGATAAGATATGATATGAATCAGTGACACAATGGTTTCATCATTAAATGATTGTTTTAAAGATAACATGCTGAGAATAGAAGTGATAAGATATGATATGAATCAGATAGATGAGAATGAATAGAGGATGGATGTGATGAGAATAGAAGTGATGAGAATGAAAGGTAAATAGATGTGATGATATGTGATGCGAATCAGATAGATGGGAATAAATGGATGGATGGATGTGATGAGAATAGAAGTGATGAGAATGAAAGGTAAATAGATGTGATGATATATGATTCGAGTACATAGATGGGAATGAATGGATGGATGGATGTGAATAAATGGATCGATGTGATGAGAATAGAAGTGATGAGAATGAGAGGTAAATAGATGTGATGATATGTGATGCAAATCAGATAGATGGGAATGAATGGATGGATGGATGTGATGAGAAAAGAAGTGATGAGAATGAGAGGTAAATAGATGTGATGAGATGGGATGTGAATCAGATAGATGGGAATGAATGGATAGATGGATGTGATGAGAATAGAAGTGACGAGAATGTGAGGTGAATAGATGTGATGAGATGTAATGCGAATCAGATAGATGGGAAAGAATGGATGGATGCATGTGATAAGAATAGAAGTGATAAGAATGAAAGGTAAATAGATGTGATGATATGTGATGCGAATGAAATAGATGGGAATGAATGGATGGGTGGATGTGATGAGAATAGAAGTGATGAGAATGAGAGGTAAATAGATGTGATGAGATAGGATGCAAATAATATAGATGGGAATGAATGGATGGATGGATGTGATGAGAATGAAAGGTAAACAGATGTGATGATATGTGATAGGAATTAGATCTATGGGAATGAATGGATGGGTGGATGTGATGAGAATAGAAGTGATAAGAATGAAAGGTAAATAGATGTGATGATATGTGATAGGAATTAGATCTATGGGAATGAATGGATGGATGAGAATAAGAGGTAAATAGATGGGAATAATTGGATGGCTAGATGTGATGAGAATGAGAGGTAAATAGATGTGATGATATGTGATGCAAATCAGATAGATGGGAATGAATGGATGGATGGATGTGATGAGAATAGAAGTGATGAGAATGAGAGGTAAATAGATTTGATAAAATGGGATGCGAATCAGATACATGTGATGAAATGGGATGCGAATCAGATAGATGGAAAATGAATGGATGGATGGATGTGATGAGAATAGAAGTGACGAGAATGTGAGGTGAATAGATGTGATGAGATGGGATGCAAATCAGAGAGATTGAAAAGAATGGATCGATCGATGTGATGAGAATAGAAGTGATGAGAATTGGAGGTAAATAGATAAGATGATATGCAAAACGAAAGAGATAAATGTGAATGAATAGATGAGATGTGATGTCATGTGAATCAAGATGTAAATGAATGATATAGGATGTGAATGAATGTGATAACATGTGAATCGAGATGTGAATGAACGATAAGGGACGTGAATGAATGTGTGAGAATGTGAATCGGGATGTGAATGAATGAGATGTGATGTGAAATGGATGTGATAAGATGCATCGTAAACTAGATAGATGTTAATGTATGTGAAGTGATGAGATGTATGGGTAAATGCAAGTAGATGTGATCTGATGAGGATAAATGAGGAAGAGAGTGATGAGATAGAAAAAGATGTAACTAGATGAGAATGGGAATACTTATGAAATGAATGTGGATTGATGTGTAAGTAATGTGGATTGATGTGGATGGATGTATGGATGATGTGGATTGACGTATGGATTGATGTGGATGGATGTATGGAAAATGTGGATGGATGTGTGGGTAATGTGGATTGATGTGGATGGATGAGTGGATAATGTGGATGGATGAGTGGATAATGTGGATTGATGTGAAAGATGTGGTTGGATGTGTGGGTAATGTGGATTGATGTGTGGGGGTAATGTGGATTGACGTGGATGGATGGATGTGATGAGAATAGAAGTGATGTGAATGAGAGGTAAATAGATGTGATGAGATGGGATGCGAATCAGATAGATCGGAATGAATGGATGTATGGATGTGATGAGAATGAAAGATAAAGAGATGTGATGATATGTGATGCGAATCAGTAGATGGGAATGAATGGATGGATGGATGTGATGAGAATGAAAGGTAAATAGATGTGATGATATGTGATTTGAATCAGATCAATGGGAATGAATGGATGGATGTGATGAGAATAGAAGTGATGACAATGAAAGGAAAATAGATGTGATGATATGTGATGCGAATCAAATAGATGGGAATGAATTGATGGATGGATATGATGAGAATAGAAGTGATGAGAATGAGAGGTAAATAGATGTGATGAGATGGGATGCGAATCAGATAGATGGGAATGAATGGATGGATGGATGTGATGAGAATGAAAGATAAAGAGATGTGATGATATGTGATGCGAATTAGATAGATGGGAATGAATGGATGGATGGATGTGACGAGAATGAGAGGTAAATAGATGTGATGATATGTGATGCGAATCAGATAGATGGGAATGGATGGATGGATAGATGTGATGAGAAAAGAAGTGATGAGAATGAGAGGTAAATAGATGTGATGAGATCGGATGCGAATCAGATAGATGGGAATGAATGGATGGATGGATGTGATGAGAATAGAAGTGAGGAGAATGTGAGGTGAATAGATGTGATGAGATGGGATGCAAATCAGATAGATGGGAATGAATGGATGGATGGATGTGATGAGAATAGAAGATATGATAATGAGAGGTAAATAAATGTGATGATATGTGATGTGAATCAGATAGATGGGAATGAATGGATGGATGGATGTGATGAGAATCGAAGTGATGACAATGAGAGGTAAATAGATGTGATGAGATGGAATGCGAATCAGATAGATGGGAATGAATGGATGGATGGATAGGATAAGAATAGAAGTGACGAGAATGTGAGGTGAATAGATGTGATGAGATGTAATGCGAATCAAATAGATGGGAAAGAATGGATAGATGGATGTGATGAGAATAGAAGTGATGAGAATGAAAGGTAAATAGATGTGATGATATGTGATGCGAATCAAATAGATGGGAATGAGATAGATGGGAATGAATGAATGGATGGATGTGATGAGAATGAAAGATAAAGAGATGTGATGATATGTGATGCGAATTGGGAATGAATGGATGGATGGATGTGACGAGAATAAGAGGTAAATAGATGTGATGATATGTGATGCGAATCAGATAGATGGGAATGAATGGATGGATAGATGTGATGAGAATAGAAGTGATGAGAATGAGAGGTAAATAGATGTGATGAGATCGGATGCAAATAATAGATGGGAATGAATGGAGGGATGGATGTGATGAGAATAGAAGTGAGGAGAATGTGAGGTGAATAGATGTGATGAGATGGGATGCGAATCAGATAGATGGGAATGAATGGATGAATGGATGTGAAACCATGCTTTCTAGGCTTTCAAAAATCTAAGCTTTAAAACTCAAAAAAGGCTTTAAAAGCACCATAAAAGCCTTATACATGGAGTTTGGTGCAAGATCTAAATGTTGAAAAAAAAATATAGCTCTCCAAGGGTTCCAAATTAGTTATAGTATATTATATATATATATATATATATATATATATATATATATATATATAAGTAAATGGTTAGGCCTAAAATAACACTTTTTGGCCATTTTCGAGCCCAAAAAGGCTTTAAAATTACCATAAATTTCTAAAAATTTAATAACTTTTTTCTTGAGGTTTTCAAAGCAATTTGCCACTATTCTTTTCCACTTGAAAGTGTTGAATCAAGTTTCTTCAACTCAAGTCACCAAAACGACGACACTAACAATGAAGCTCCTAATGTTCGAGATGGTGGATTCTCTAATCCTCCACTTACATAATCAACCTTTGAAGACTGAATTTAGCTCCTTAAATAATTACTTCAAGATGAGCAACAAAAATGCCTCATCCTCAAGCAATGCCTTGTCAATAATGAAGTTCTTACTCTTGCTTCTGAAGACGCACGCATCACCAAGATCATCAAGGCTACTTTCAATGCTCAAGAAACTAAAAAGGATAGTAAGATTAGCTATTTTACTTTTTCTTTTATCAAATTTGATGAGCAAAAAAGGTGCTCATCTTGTGCTTTCATGGTTAAGTCAATTGGATAATTACTTATGTGAAGAGACTTTTTTAGAACAAGATAAGATTAAATGTGCTACCAACAATATGGTTGATCGTGCATCACTATGGAATGTTCTCTGTAATAGCCTTGATAAACCTACTGCTTAGGAGGACATAAAGTACAAGTGTTTGCATGCTACCAATTGGATAATTACTTATGTGAAGAGACTTTTTTAGAACAAGATAAGATTAAATGTGCTACCAACAATATGGTTGATCGTGCATCACTTTTTTAGAACAAGATAAGATTAAATGTGCTACCAACAATATGGTTGATCGTGCATCACTATGGAATGTTCTCTGTAATAGCCTTGATAAACCTACTGCTTAGGAGGACATAAAGTACAAGTGTTTCATGCTAAGTAGGGTTTTTGCTTTTTTATCCTTCCCCAAAAAAATAAACATAAGCATGATAGATGCATTTTTATGTGCACATCATAACTTCCCACATGAGAACCTTCTCCAAACATCTCAATGGTGAAAGCCTCATGTTTGGAAGATTTAAAAACTTATAGTTATATAACTTATGCATTAATATCTAGTGTTTCCTTGATTCTTTTTGCAGCTTCTTCTAAAATGCATGTTCTATACCTTGTGCGATGGCCATCTCATGACATATCATTTTTTAATGTGTTTGTCTCTTCCCTAGGCAATTTTGGTTGACTTGAGCTTGTAGGAGTTTGATGCTCCCTTCCCAATGTCTTCACACGCACACACATCCCCCCTTTAAAAAGATGCATGGGAGAAGAGAGCTTGAGCTCTTGCAAGCACACACTCACACTCACACAAACCCTAGAAGAGAACACACAAGGTGAGAGGCTGAAAATTCTTCTTCTTCTTCTTTACACAACAAAAGAGGTCTACAAAGAAGATAAAGTGACTAATACACATAATAGAGTATATACAAGCGGTGCATAATGTGAACACGCTAAGTGGAGTGGGTAGGTGTGGACCAATCGATGTAATCTAGCTGTAGAATCTCTAGCGAAGATATGTCGGTGCCAGCTACCAAACCCGCTAGTGATGTAAATGTCGAATGGGGTCGTGCAGGTGCGCCTTGTGAGTGTTAGCTCATGTTGAGCTTGACATCTCAACACTCCCCCTCAATCTCAACTCCAGTTCATGAACTCCAAGCATATCTCAAAATCTGCAGAGCTTCTCAGCTCCCAAGGCCTTCGTGAGGAAGATGTCAGCAACCTGATCTTGTGTGCTGACGTAGGCCAAGTCGATGTCGCCTCTCCCAAGACTCTCTCCCTGATAAAGTGGTAATGTACCTCAATGTTTTTCGTCCACGCATGGGAAACTAGGTTCCTAGCCAATTGTATACTGCTAAGATTATCATAATATATGACAACCTTTCTCTCTAATTGCAACCCCAAATCAACAAAGTAGCTTGTGTAACCAAGCTACCTCACACACTGCCACCGCAGCTCCTCTCTGTACTCTACCTCTATCCTCAACAAGGCAACTGTGGGCTACTTCTTGCTGCTCCATGTCACAACAGCACTCCCCAATGAAAATATAAATCCACTGGTAGATCTCGTATCTGAGATGCTACCTGCCCAATTTGCATATGTGTATCCATATAGCTCCAATGGTACACATGCTGCATAAAACAATGCATAATCAATAGTGGCCCTCAAATACAAAGTGTGCATCGCACACTGTCAAGATGTGGTTTGAATGGAACCTACATAAATTGGCTCTCTAAGCCAACAATGTAACTCAAATCTAGCCTACTGATCGTGACATAGATCAAACTCCCCACAATCTTCCTATACATAGTGGGATCCTCCAACACATAACATGCATCCACACTAAGCTTGCCATTTTGATCTAATGGCACCAAGGTTGACTTACAAGCAGCCATCCCATACTTGGACAACATATCCAATACATACTGTCTCTGTGTGACAGCCAAATACCATCAAGTGTGCAAATGACCTCAATTCCCAAAAAGTAGCGTAGATCTCCCAAATCCTTCATCTCAAACTTCCTTTTTGAGAAGACTTTTCACATGCTCGATCTCATCCAAGTTGTCACCCCCCACAATAAGATCATCTACATAGATGGTGATGATCACAATACACTTATCACTCTTGTGCACATATAAAGAGTGATTTGCATCTGCCATATAAAAACCAATAGTGGACAAGATACTCAGCAATCTTGTCATGCCATGCTCGTGGAACTTGCTTCAGCCCATACAAAGCCTTACGAAGCTTACATACATACTCCGGGTGACTTGTATCCTCAAAACCAGGTGGTTGATCCATATACACTTCTTCTCCATGAAAGAATGCATTTTTTACATCCATCTGATGTAAAACCAGCCTTTAGTTTGCAGCCACCGCAATCACAGCTTTCACAGTTGCCATCTTTGCAATCGGGACAAATGTCTCCTCATAATCAATCCCATATGTCTGCACATATCCTTTGGCTACCAATCTAGCCCTGTACCTGCTTATGCTATCATCACTATTATGTTTCACCTTATACACCCACTTACAACACCAATAGATTTCTTGCCTTCAGGCAATGGCACCAAATCCCAAGTCTCATTTCCATACAATGCATCCATCTCCTCATCCATAGCTTTCTCCCAACACACATTTCCAATAGCCTCATCAAAACATGTGGGTTCCACAACCTGCACAATTTTTGCCATATAAGCATAGTGATGTGCCACAAAACCATCATAAGTCAACCTCTGCACAGGGTTTTTAACTCTTCCAGATCTTCATAACTTTGCATTCATGGCTTCCATAGCCTTCTTCACACCACGTGTCCTCATTGCTAGATCCCAAGCTCTTCATCAAGGCTCATCTTCGAGCCACTAGACTCTCCATCAACAAGAGGATGCCCTGCAGAAATATCTAGCATACCAAGGGGCTCAACCACTTTCTCTTTGCCTTTATGCGATGCACCAACTACATTTCCAGGACTGGTATTATGACGCAACCTACCACTCCATGGTCTATCAATAGAACCATGGGATGAGGACTCTCCTGGTCCACTCAATGACTGTGATTGGCTGACTTGCATTCTGTGTAACCACATTTTCACTTACATGAGCCTCAATAGCATCTTTTTTAGCAGGCATACCAGCTACTCATCTCATCAAATACAACATCCCTGCTTACCCTCAATTCACGCGTGTAGCAGGATTATAGCATCTATATCCCTTTCACTCAAGGGAATACCCAATAAACACACATTTTTCTACCTTTGGATCCAGCTTAGTACGTAACTCATCTAGCACATGCACATATGCAATACATCCAAAAACTTTCAAGTGAGACAAATTAGGTTTCTTGTCATAAACTTCTCCTCTAGCGCTACATCATGTATGGCTACAGTAGGAGTCATGTTCATGATATAAACTGTTGTAGACACAACCTGAGCCCAATAGCTATGGGGCATATTCTTCTCTGCCACCATCAATGCTCATGCTATCTCTACAATGTGCCTGTTTTTCTACTCAACAACTCCATTTTACTGCAGAGTGTATCTACATGTAAATTATCTCTGAATGCCATTCTTTTGCAATAATTCAGAGAACTCATTGGAGAAGTATTCTCCCCCTCCATCTGACCTTAGGCACTTCACATGCTTTCTTGTCTGTTTTTCAGCCCATCACTCTGAAATTTTGAAAATAAGTGAACACCTTCACTCTTCTACTTCATGAAATACACCCAC
The DNA here is from genome assembly GCF_041138505.1 of Cibotium barometz. Taxonomy (NCBI): domain Eukaryota; kingdom Viridiplantae; phylum Streptophyta; class Polypodiopsida; order Cyatheales; family Cibotiaceae; genus Cibotium; species Cibotium barometz. The sequence goes on from NC_141089.1 coordinate 32,307,478, forward strand.
ACTTTCCTCGTGTGGTCATCATCAATGAATGTTATGTAGTACTTGCAGGCCACCCATAGACATAGTCTTCGCAGGACCTCATACATCTAAATGCACAACATCTAGTATACTCCTGCTCACATTTTTGTCATCATGTGGAAATACATGCTTTGTTTACTTTCCAAATTGACATGCTTTACATACTTTCTGCATACCCTTAACCTTAAACTTAGGCAGCCCTGTCACAATTTCTTTAGTATGCATAGATGCCCAATTCTCTTATGCCAAATGTCTGTATCTGCAATAACTTCTGAACCATTTACAAACATTGCAGCACTCACTTAAGGCATATTTACATTCAATGTAAACATTCTTCCCACTTTGTTGCCTTTTGCAACCAACCTGCACTTATCTTTAAAGTCTTCTACATAACAACCCCCATCAGAATTAAACCGGACCTGCAAATCCTGCTCAATCATCTAGCCAACAGAAACCAGATTCTTTGTAATGTTCAGAACATGAAGTACATCTACAAGGTACTTCACCTTACCATCCTGCATAGACAATGGCACATCTCCAACAACATGGAAAATTGGATGAGCAATGTCATCCCTATTTCAATAAAACCTGATCTTTCAAGATTCTTCATTTCCTTGAACCACTCACCATGACTTATCATGTAGTTCGAAGCACCTGAATCAACATACTACACATCATCCTTACATGCTGCTACATCATTTCCAGACACAGTATTAACCACATGCTGCATAACAAACAACCTCTCATTATTCTCATTATTTCTACTAGAGGACACATAGTTGTTTTGTTGCATTTTTCCATTTCGCATGTCACTCTGTTTCTTATAGAAATCTGCTTGCATATGTCTAGGCTTACCACAATAAAAACAGCCTCGTGTATCATTATGCTACCTTTGCCAATTACCATAACCTCCTGCCTCTAAACTGGCCTCTTCCACACCTATGTGTTGTTGTTGAATCCTGGGACCATTACTGCTGCTGCTGACCATAATTATGTTTGGCCACCACCTTGACCACGTCCACAACCTCTACCTCTTCCTCTACCTAAACTTGTATAGAAGGCCTGCTGCTCTGAACTATTTTTGTTTTGTGAAGACTGTTGATCTTCACCCAAATTCTTCTCTTCAATGATCAGCATTAACACCAAATCTATGAAGTTGGGAATATTCTCTTGAGTTTGAGTAGACATCTTAAATGCCTTGTATTGTGGCCCGAGACCACATAGACACAGTTCCACCTTATCATCATCATCAACAGAAACACCAATTGATGCAAGGGATTCCACAGTGCCCTTGATCTTCAAGGCATAATCATTCATAGACATATTTTTCTTCTCCACAGTATGAACCTCATTCTTCAACTGAATCTTTCGTGCCTTGGTGTTGGTTTCATACAGCTTCACCAAGGTGCCCCATGCCTCCTTAGGTGACTTGGCATCCTGTATATGCCCAATCATGGTGTCCTATATACTAATAGAAAGCCTTTGAACGCCCGCGAAAACAGAGGTCCAAATACGCCCAAAACACGTTTTTGACCTAAAAAATTTCATCCAATGGACAGAATAGTTGCCCTGTAGCTCTTCTCCCACAAAGAAAGCTCCTCAATCGGAGTTCATTTACCAATGTCTCCTGAAGAGCTCCTGGTGACAAGGGTGTAGTAAGCAACATAAAGGGGGAAGAGTAGATGAAGCTCTTACCCTTGTACCGCTTCCTATGCTTCTCTTGCTTGCCACTCAGCCCTTAGCATGAACCAGGCTCTGATACCATGAAAGGATGCAAGGGAGAAGAGAGCTTGAGCTCTTGCAAGCAAGCACACACACACTCACACAAACCCTCAAAGAGAACACACAAGGTGAGAGGCTGAAAATTCTTCTTCTTCTTCACACAACAAAAGAGGTCTACAAATAAGATAATCTGATAACACACATAATAGAGTATATACAAGCGGTCCATAATGTGAACATGCTAAGTGGAGTGGGTAGGTGTGGACTAGTCAGTGTAGCCCAGTTATAGAATCTCTGGTGAAGATATGTCGGTGCCAACTACCAAACCCACCAGCGATGTAAAGTCAAACGGTCATGCAGGCGCCTCGTTATAGAATCTCTGGTGAAGATAATCTGATAACACACATAATAGAGTATATACAAGCGGTCCATAATGTGAACACGCTAAGTGGGGTGGGTAGGTGTGGACTAGTCAGTGTAGCCCAGTTATAGAATCTCTGGTGAAGATATGTCGGTGCCAACTACCAAACCCACCAGCGATGTAAAGCCAAACGGTCATGCAGGCGCCTCGTGAGTGTCAGCTCATGTTGAGCTTAACATCTCAATACCTCTCTCTCTCTCTCTCTCTCTCTCTCTCTCTCTCTCTCTCTCTCTCTCTCTCTCTCTCTCTCTCACACACACACACACACACACACATTCCAGATAGTTTCGGGTTTTAAACCAACTTATGTATTTATGATATCAATACCTAGAGATTTGAATTTTTAGAATTTCACTTATGAACACACTTCTTTCTTTGAAATATTTTCTAATTCGCTTGAGAACTCAAATATAATTTTCTTTATTTGTTTGGATATGTAGAATGGTTACATTTAAAGGATATGTATCCTCAAGTTCTGTGTCACGTCATTTCTTTCACAAAAGAAGAAGATGCAAAGTTATTCATGAACCTTGCAAACCTCAACAGTTGTATAAACATTTCGCAAGTTTAACAAGAAGTTCAATTTCTTGCATTGTTTTTTTTCATCGAGGTGACATGTGCATGTACCACACACACCAAGCCATGATATTTTTCTTATACAAGGTCTCAGTCTTGCAAATCCAAATACTCTACTTGTTGAGAAGCTAACATAGGAAAAATGTAAGTAGGTAACCACAATCGTTGCCTGTAATAATAAAAAAACTAGCACACTAAGTTGGTTCAGTGTCCCAATGGCACTGTTATCGTAATTTGTTTTTCTGGTAATATTTGTACATGCCTTTAATATTTGTGTCAAAGATGTAACTTCTTTAGATCAAGTTTTCTTACAATTTTTCATCTTGAATTGTAACTATATGATGACTTCAAGAAGATGATCCAAACAAAAATAAGAGGATTGCATAAAGGAAGGGGAACACATTAAAGATGAAGAGGAAGTATACTAGAATTACTTGAAGAAAACTGAGCTAATTTTCACAAAAAAAGGGCTATACATTTGCAGCCATCCCAAATCTTGCAAATGGAAAGGACTTCTTTGATATTATATTCAAGTACCACTATTGGCATGAGAAGCAACATCAATTCACAATAGAGAAGCTACATCTCATAGCTCACTCAAGCTTGCCTCCAAATGAGTAGGTCCACTCTGCTATGTAAAACATTGTATTTGCATGTACGAGAGTGTAATGTTTGGTTGCTCTATTTGTGTAGGAAGAACAAGTTGGTTCAAATAATTACTAAAGGAGAGAATTCCATGAAAATTGCACATGTATAATGTGCGAAACTTGTATTCCGTGCATTCTTCAACAAGCACATGTATTAGCATCACTTAATAAGCACAACACGTGATATGAAACGCAAAATGGAAGAAGAGAAGCCAATCTTACAAGAGGTTCACCAGGAAGGAGAATTAAAGGAAATAATGCCCTTAAAAGAGGATTGCAAAGTAAAATACTTCGACACCACATTTGTGTCTTGGCACAAAACAATGCATCCTCAATCATCGGCTCAGTCACACCTCATGTGTGTATAGCAAGATGCACCATATGTAGGTATGCTTAGAAAAAAATACTTTATCCCGCGATCTTGTGCACCATGTATAGGTATGCTAAAAAGACTACATTCTAATTATCCTATTTACTACTATAGGTGGTGGGTATTGATGAATGATAAGATTTTGTTCCCCGAGCTTCGCCATCCCGCAATAGATGGCTGGGTGTTGAGTGAGGTCGAGGATACTGGAATATATCCAAAAGGTTGGATAGAAGAACTTGCCAAAAAAAAAAGGTTTGGGGTCTATGTCCGTGTTGGCTAGATTATGCCAATGAGACACACCCCCTTGACGAGGAGGCCTTGTGGAAAGCTATAGTTCTGCTCCTTGCTCCATGTGATATATTTCATGCCTTGCACAATGTAGCCACCCTCATTGCCCTTGGTCGGGCACCCCAAGTTTGTGAACCCAAGATCGGACACCCCCAAGTTTGTGAACCTCAAGTGTGGGCATCCCAAAGGGTTACCACCAGTCAGACAAGGAGGGAATCTTTGGCTACCCCACTTCCCAAACTTAGGGGCCACATTGGCTACCCACTTAACCCCTTGAAAGAGGTGCTCACCTACTTGTTCTCAGTGCCTCTCACCTACTCCAACGGCATCTGTCAGTGACCACTTTTAGCACTTGGCTTGTGATAGCCCAAGGGGCCATGCCCATTGTATAAAGAGAGACTTTGTTGTAATGAGAGAGGATCCCCAATGCAATACATAGTTTTATGATGTTCCAACTCTTGTCAATTTCAATCTTGTGCATGTGCATGTCACTCTTGGGGGTTTTTGGCTCATGTGTTATATTTTGTTCTTGAGTTTGTGTGAGTGCGTAGTGGAGTGGGGACAGAGAGGTCGCCATGTCCCTATCTTGTGCCAACTCTTGAGGGTATACTGCCCTAGAGAGGACCCTAGTGATCCTTAGTGTACCAACACCACGCAACCGAGTCCGCTACAAGTACACCAAAAATTTGGCAATCCTGTTGGGGACTCTTGTGAGTCACGAGTTCCCAAAATTTTGAGTCTGTGGTAGTTCATCATCTCTGCATGCCCAACACACGCTCTCGCATGAGCTCTAGTTCTATCAGTCCCATCAAGAGTCCCCTCTCTATCAAGTGCCATAGCCACAAAGTGGCCAATAAACTTTGTGCCCCCAGAAGTCCTACTCCTCTACCTCAACCTATGGCTGTAGTAAATCATGGTCACCTTGGGAGAAACACTTTAGCTCCAGAACCCTTATCCATGGTGTTGGGATAGATTAACATCAAGCTCCCCATGTTCAAAGGGGCTCCACCTTGGAAGATGGAGATGACCACGTGTGGCACTTCATCTCTATGTGCAAAAGTCATGGTCTAGAGAGGGAGGATGCCTACCTGGCTTTATTTCCATCCACTCTAGAAGGCTCAGCTGACAAGTGGGTTAGTTGGTTTGCAAGCAACCATTTTGTGGATTGGGCCAAATTGAGGGATACCTTCCTTCACAACTTCAGGCCAAGTAACTATGAAGACTGCATTCTCCAAGACCTTGGAAGACTTCAAGTCTTGCCCGAGGAGAGTGTGTCGAGCTGATAACAAGAACAAGGGTCTTGGTATCCCGTTTTCGGCCTACCCAGGTGACTTCAAGCAATGGGTGTTGCAAGCCTTGCCCCGGTCCACTCAACAAAAAATCAAAGAAAGAAGGCATTTACCTACCACCTTACTAGACTTCTAAGAGCTTGCCTCTCAGCTAAAGAATGTGCGCTTGTTGTTTAAGCACGCGATAACAATTCCTCATCCTCTTGGGTCATGTCTTCACAAGAAGAGCCCGTGGCCATCCTAAAAAAGGAGTTGGAGGCACTGAAGCTTCACAAGGCACAAAGCAAAGACAACACCTTGTCCCAGCTAAAGAAGGAGATAGAAGAACTCAAGGGGAAATAAGAAGCAAAGAAGAGAGTGTGGTGTGCCATTTGCCAAGCCTCAGGGCACTCCCCCCCCAAGAGTGCCCATGGAGAAAGTACTGCTCTTTCTACGAGAAAGGCAGTCATGAGTGAGGACAAGGATTGTTACTACTTGAAGGCAATTGCATCACCAACAATAGTTTCCTTCGCCAGCTACCCCCACCGGTCATTTCACATCCTTCACCCCCACAACCACACCTATCTACCAGCACATCCCTCCTACTTACACCCACTTACCCTTACCTTCCACCCCTCATTCCCACCCCACCATATCCTATACATGCCACCCTTGCAGTCACCCCTACATAAAACCAACCTCCCCGCCCACCTACCCCCTGTAAACATCCCATCTTATGCTACGATTGTGGGGAGTATGGTCACTACCAAGGTTGGTGTCCCCTTCCTGAAAGGCCCCATGCCACACACTACCCTGAAGCCAAGATCACTACACCATGGATTGCTCAAAGCAACAACCTGGTGCTTCCACTGATTTCCCCTTCCAAGCACCAGCCGCCACTCACTTGGTCTCTGTGGGAAGTGCTACTGAGTTGGCCGACACCTCATCCTTAGTGCCAATTCACCCATCCATCACACGTTGGGAGTATCCCCAAACCAATTCAACCCTACACCCTCATCTCATGTGGAGCACCCCACCACAGGTGTGGTCACCCTTGCTCAAAAGAAGGCCCTTGGAGAGCCAAACCCTTCAATGAAGCAAGGTGAAGTCCTCTCAAACATCTCTCATCATGTGGTCCATGGATCACACCTTTTTGCAAACTCTCAAAGATCTTCTGGAGGTGCCACCCATGTTCAATGATGGAGGGTAGGCCATTCACCGCACCTTCAACAACTTCCCTACCAACCTACTCAAGGAGAGCTACCAACTACTCCAATTTAGCCCCACTACCCGCACGTAATTGGACCTAGGACTGCAAAAATTGGAGGAGGGGTCAAAGATTCCCGGTGGTGAGCCACGGATTTGAGCCAACCTGCAAGCAACAAAATGTATGGGCATCACTCATGCAATCAGCGCCCTCACCGATTTCGAAAGCCCTCACTCCACTATGGAAATCAATGGAACCCCTCTCTTTGGAGCCATTGTGGATGGCAGATCTGGAGTCACCTGTTTGCTTTTCAACCATAACTCTGAAAATCTGAAAATGAGTGAACACCTCACCCTTCTCCTTCATGAAGTATACCCACACTTTCCTTGTGTGGTCATCAATAAATGTCACATAATACCTGCAGCCTCCCATAGACATGGTCTTCGTAGGACCCCATACATCTGAATGCATAACATCTAGTGCATTTCTGCTCATATTTCTGTCACGTGGAAATAAATGCTTTGTTTTCTTTCCAAATTGGCATGCTTCACATATTTTTTGCATACCTTCAACTTTAAACTTTGGCAGCCCTGTCACAATTCCTTTAGTCTGCATAGACTTCATTCTATGCACATTCACATGTCCAATTCTTTTATGCCAAATGTCTGTGTCTGCAACAATTCCTGAACCATTTGCAAACATCGTTGCACTCACTTCAGGCATGTTTACATTCAATGTAAACATTCACTCTGTTGCCTTTTGCAACCAACCTGCACTTGTCTTTAAAGTCTTCAACATAACAACCATCAGGATTAAACCGAGCCTGCAAACCCTGCTCAATCATCTAGCCAACTGAAACTAGATTCTTTGTTATGTTCGGAACATGAAGTACTGCAAGGTACTTCACTTTGCCCTCCTGCATAGACAATGGCACATCTCCAACATGGGCAATTGGATGAGCAGTGTCATCTCTTATTTCCACAAAACCTAGTCTTTCAAGGTTTTTCATCTCCTTGAACCACTCCCCATGACTTGTCATGTGGTTCGAAGCACCCGAATCAACATACCATACATCATCTTTATGTGCTGCTTCAACATTTTTAGACATGGCATTAACGACATGCTGCATATAACAAACAACCTTTCATTATCCTCATTGTTTCTGCTCAAGGATGCATAGTTGTTTTATTGAAATTTCCCGTTTTGCATGTCAGCCTGCTTCTTAAACAATCTGCCTGCACATGTCCAGGCTTCTTAAACAATCTGCCTGCACATGTCCAGGCTTACCACAATAAAAGCATCCACGTGTATCATTATACTACCTTTGCCAATTTCCACGACCTCTTTGACTCCCCCTGCCTCTGAATTGGCCTCTTCCACCTACGTGTTGTTGTTGTTATGAATTTTGGGACTGTTGTTGTTGCTGCTGTGCTGGCCATAATTCTGATTACCTGGTCGGCCACCTCCTTGCCCGCGTCCACGGCCTCCTCTACCTCTTCCTCTTCCTGAACTTGTGTAGAAGGCCTGTTGCTCTGAACTGTTTTTGTTTTGTGAAGACTGTTGATCTTCACCCAAGCTCTTCTCTTCTATAATCAACATAGACACCAAATCTGTGAAATTGGGTCTGAATAGACGTCTTAAACACCTTGTATTGTGGCCCGAGACCACGTAGACAGACTTCCACCTTATCATCATCATCTACTAAAACACAAATAGATGCAAGGGATTCCATAATACGTCGTCCAATAGGACAGTATAGTTGCCCTATAGCTTTACTCCCACGAGGAGAAAGCTCCTCAATCAGAGATCGTTTGCCGGTGCCTCCCATAGAGCTCCCGACAAGGGTGTAGTCGCCAACACAAATAGGGAAGAGTAGATGGAGCTCTTACCTTTGTACCGTTTCTTATGCTTCTCTTGCTTGCAGCTCAGCCCTTAGCATGAACCAGGCTTTGATACCATGAAAAGATGCAGGGGAGAAGAGAGCTTGAGCTCTTGCAAGCACACACACACACACAAAACCCTAAAAGAGAACACACAAGGTGAGAGGCTGAAAAACTTCTTCTTCTTCACACAACACTCAACACACCATATACAAAGATAAGAGTACACCAAATATGAAAATGTACTCAACCAAATACATACTAGGGTTCTCTATAGTGTGAACCCAACTAAATGAGCTGACGCTATAGCTATGCCGGTCTTTAGAATGGCTATCACACATAGCCTGTCATCCCACTGGCCGCATATCACCCATGATCTCACCAACCATGCCAGTGGTGTAAGTGTGGGGCCTATTCCCCATGCAGGTCATCAGTGTCCACCGCCTCACTAGATGAGCTCGATATCTCAACAGAGCTCAATCACAAAGAAGGCATACTCAGCCACCCATAGCCAAACCCATCTCGAGCTAGCCCGACGTTACGGCTACCATGGAGCCCCCGATTCCTGTAGAGGAACTGCCCCCATCTTGGACAAAAGAGCAATTTGGTGACTTCCCCCTAGACCAACAACCAGCACATGACCCCGACATCCTCTCTAACTCAGTAGCCATTGAGGAGCCCCTCCCTTTTCCTTCATGTCAAGACCTAGTAAAGGAATTCAATCTAGGCACCCTTGAGGCTCCACGTCCCATTCTCTTGGCCTCCTGGTTATGGGATCACCCCACATTACTCAAACAGACCATCACCTTTTTCCACTCCTACAAGGATGTATTCACCTGGACTTACAAGGATCTGGACGATATGCAAGCCGATATAGGGGTGCACACCATCCCTCTCTAGGAGGGTACCCGACCAGTCTGGGGCAGAGCCTACAAACTAAACCCCAAGTATGCAGAAGCAGTGAAGGTGGAGCTGGAGAAAATTGAGGCCACCCACATCATTACTCTGGTGGAACACATAGAGTGGCTCTCACCCATGGTGATCACCCTGAAGAAGAACACTAACAAAATCCGGGTCTATGTCGACTTCCGTGCTCTCAACAAGGCAATAATTAAAGATGGATTTCCAATCCCCTACAGGGACAAGGTGCTGGAAGATGTGGCTGGTCATGCTCTCTATAGTTTCATGGATAGTTTCAGTGGATACAGCACTAGGTGGCCATCCAACCGGATGACCGGCAGTCCAAAACAGCCTTTGTCACCCAATGGGACACCTACCTCTACAACAAGATGCCATTTGGGTTATGTAACACCCCAACCACTTTCCAACGCATTGTGACCAAAAAAATTTGAGAATTTCTCACCAGCTTTCTCAGAGCATTTGTGGATGATTTCTCCAACTTCACTGGCACACATCCTGCAACATGTCTGGAAGCTTTTGCTGACCACCTCCACCAATTTTGGTCCTTAGTAAGTGTTGCTCCTTTCATCTCTGGCTCCATCTCCGGCTCAACCCCTTCAATTTCACTTCTTGGTTGTGCAGGGCACACTTTGGGCCACATAGTCTTAGCCCAAGGCCTTGCTCCAGATCCGAACAAGATAGTTGCCATCTTGCAGTTACCCCCTCCCCTCCTAAGGGCACTCAGGTCTTTGTTGGGCACACCGGCTATCACCGTCGCTTTGTCTGCATGTATGCAGACATAGCCCTACCCCTCACCCGCCTTGTCAGTCCCACCACCTCATTCCTCTGATCCACCCTTGCGTCCTTAGCGTTCTCCTATCTTAAGCATTGTCTCACTCAAGCACCCACATCCTCATCCCTCCCGATTGGTCCATCACCACCGTGGGTGCAATGCTAGCCCAACCCAGTGAGAAGTACCAGCTTGACCAGCCCATCTACTATGCTAGTCACCTCCTCAACTCTACAGAGAGAAACTACAACACCACAAAAAGGGAGGCTCTAGCCATAGTGTATGCATGTCACAAGTTTCACCACTACTTATTGGGTGTGCACTTCGTCATCATCATGCTCTCAAATACATCATCAAACAAACCCCAGGGTGGTGGGGCCCAGTGTGGAGATGGCTTCTCTTATTCCAAGAGTTTGACTTTGATATTCTTCTGAGGCCTGAAAAACACCATGTGATGGCAGATCATCTCTCCTGCATCGACTCTGACAAGCCCGCCACCCCTACACGTATCAATGATGATCTTCCTAATAGTGTACTTTTCAAGGTAGATGCTACCCCATCTTGGTATGGGGATGTGGTTGCTCTTTTGTCCACAAGAGAATTTTTGTCCGGTCTCTCTCCAAAGAACAAGCGTCGGCTCTTGCTAAAAAGCCATCCATTTCAACTGGTGGCTAGCCAACTCTACAAAGTCGGTCAAGATGGTGTCCTCTGTCGGTGTGTCAACCCACATGCAGTCCCTCATCAGCTTGTGGAGGATGCTCATGACGATCCATCTGGGGGCTCTCTATCCTTGATTAAACTCACGCCTGCCAGTCAAGCGTTGGTTGCCAAACAAAACCATCGCAAAGCATGGCACGACCGTCACTTGCGTCATCTGCAAGGAAGGCGACTTGGTTCTCGTCTACCAAGATCGGTACCTCAAGAAGCGAGCCAAAAAACTTGTTCCCACATGGGAAGGCCCGTTCATAGTCCATGCCATCTTACCCCAAGGCACAGTGGAGCTCCACACTTTGGATGGGCAGGCACTTCCGTTGGTCAACGGCTCTCATCTCAAATTGTATCGACCACCTGAGTCCCTGCCCCACACACCCGTCTTCCCTAGCCAACCCTCCTTACAAAGGGAGGCCAAAAAAGAAAAAACAATCGGGGACCCCCATGCTTTTCACCCCCAACTCCTAATTTAGGACCCTCGGGTGCCCCCTTTGCCACCTTCCTTCTTGCGCACCCCCACCGTCCTTCACCTTCCTTCTATTTTGGCACCCCATTAAACTGCCCCTCTTTTCACTCATCTAATACACCTTGGCCCCCCATCAGCCCCTCCCTTTGCCCACTTTTCCATCTTGCACACACCCCACCCGCCTTGCCCCTCGTCGGGGACCCCCACGTCCTTCACCCCCACCCCAAATTTGGCACCCCATCCACTGCCTCTCTTTTTGCTCACCACTCCACCTCGGTGCCCCCATCGGCCCCTCCCTTCACTCTCTTTTCCATCTTGCGCACCCCCACCCGCCTTGCCCCCCTCGAGGACCCCCACATCTTTCACCCCTGCTCCAAATTCGGCACCCCATCCCACTGCCCCTCTTTTCGCTCACCACCACACCTCGTGCACCCCCATACCACCCTCGCCTTTTGCTTACCCCCAACTACACATACCCTCTTCCTTACGCTCCCTTGCGCACACCTGCCTTTTGCCACCCCCCATCAGCCCCTCCCTTTTGCGTTCACCATCCCGCTTGCGCACCCCTTGCACTCACCCCCACCTGCCTCTTGCACCCCCACATCACTTTGTACAATGCCCCATATCCACTTGCGCACCCATCCCCTTCAAACATCCCTCATGTGTGCCCCCCACATCCGCCTTGCACCACCCCATACCCACCTTGCACACCCCCATACCCGCCTTGAACACCACCAATGGCCATCTCTCTAGCGTGACCCGCGTCCCCCTTATGCACACCTGTCGCCCCCCACCCCCCTTTTGTGTATACCCATCTTCTCCCCTCGGGCGTACCCCTTGCGCATACCCCACCCATCTTGCGCACCCCATCGAGTTGCCTTTCCATCACGCGTACCCCCAGCTACCTTAGCCCCCTTGGGGACCCCACGCCCTTACACATACCCACCTTTCCCCCTTGGGCATACCCCTTGCGCATACCCCACCCCTCTTGTGCACCCCATTGGGCTGCCTTTCCATCGCGCACACCCCCAACTGCCTTGCCCCCCTTGGGCCCTTGTGTGCAAGCTCAAATAAATAATATTCATAATAATAATAACAGTCCCCATCCCCACCTACCCTCTCTTCCACCATTGGCCTCTTGCGCACACCATCCCAACCGCCCTTGCACCATTGGCTCCTTGCGCACAACCCCGGGTTACCATCCCACCACACCCCCCTCACCCTCTCCGTGCTCAAGTTTTACTTCTTGTTTCGGATGAGGCATGTGTTGGCCACTCTCTTCTCACCAGTCTTTCTTGTGGATATGTGGTGTCCTTCCTTCACACTCCTCTTAGACTTGTGGTGGTCCTACTTCTTCACCACTTTCTCATGGACCTATGGCAGTCCATCTGCAGCTTTACCTCAACATTTGCCTCTCTACTTCTGGTGTTCAATGGGATGATGAACAGATTAATTGGTGGGGGACCTGTAGAGCCACCCTCATTGCCCTTGGTCGGGCACCCCAAGTTCATGAACCGAAGATTGGGCACCCCCAAGTTTGTGAACCTCAAGTGCGGGCACCCAAAGGATCACCACGAGCCACACAAGGAGGGAATCTTTGGCTGCCCCACTTCCCAAACTTAGGGGCCACATTGGCTACCCACTTGACCGCTTGGAACCTACTTGTGCTCGGCGCCTCTCACCTACTCCAATAGCATCTGCTGTCAGTGACCACTTTTAGTCCTTGGCTCAGATAGCCCAAGGGGCCATGCCCATTGTATAAAGAGAGACTTTGGTGTACTGAGAGAGGATCCCTAATGCAATACATAGTTTTGTGCTATTCCAACTTTTGTCAATTTTAGTCTTGTGCATGTGCATGTCACTCTTGGGGACTGTTGGCTCATGTGTTATATTCCATTCTTGAGTTTGTGTGAGTGCATAGTGGAGTGGGATAGAGAGGCCGCCATCTCCCTAGCCTGTGCCAACTCCTAAGGGTATACTACAGTAGAGAGGACCCTAGTGATCCTTAGTGTGTCGACACGTCGGGCAACCGAGTCTGCTACACATAATTTAGAATTCCTTTAATGTGACTATGTAATGTAAATTTACATCAACCTAAGCAATTTGGAGCTAAAGGATTAAAACAATCTATTGGCCATGGCAAAAAAAAAAGGTGCAACAAGGATAGGCACTGGGCAAGAATTATCTGCTCTGCTGCAAATGTTGCATTCAAGATAAAGAGTACCACAATTATGGGATCAAAAGAAGTATGTGGGTAAATTGCAAATGTTGCATTCAAGATAAAGAGTACCACAATTATGGGATCAAAAGAAGTATGTGGTATAACAAATGTAAGCATGAAAAAGAAAGGTGGCAAGTTACCTCTGGAGAGAATTTCTCCCTGTAAAAAGAAGAAAGTTGCCAACAAAAAAAGAAACGTTATAAGCAAAGACGAGGAGGATGAGGAGGAGGAAGAAGACGAGGCAAAGGAGGGCAAGGACGAGGAGGCAAAAGAGGACGAAGATGACGACCTTTTAAGGAAGCATGACACATCGAACACAACATGTGACACAACTAGTTCAGACGGTCCCCCAACTTGTAATTGTTATTGACATTCTTTTAAAGCTATTATAATCGTTTCCTTTAATGTATGCATCTCATTGTGTAACCATGTTTTATTCTTATATACTAGTGTTTCAAAACATATCACCAAAAAACATGGCTATTTTGGGAACCATCACCGATATAGCTAACAATATAATTGGGAAACACAAATCACTGTAAGTGTATCTAAACCCTAAATTGTATTTTGAACATAACTATTTTTTGTTCCAATAAGGTACATTCTAATGTTGAATTGTCCCCCACACGCAGTACGCTACGTTAGCAAAGTTTATTGGAGACTTGAACAAGTCAGGAAATATAGGAACCCAGCTATCATCTTTGGGAGAATTTTCAATGGTGTGGGCAGATTTCCCAACAGGGTTGCCTATAGAGAGGAAAGAACTTGTTGAGGCTACACGTGCTTGTTAATAAGTATTTATAAAAGAGGATGGAACCTTTCTGTACCACTTACATTGGTGATCATTTTACTGACATAGTGGAGACAGCAAGAGCATATGATCTAGCTCTTCAACACACTTTATATCTTGAGTTGTAGGAGAGTTACGATCGCTTTGATGAGGTAGATTCTATGAATCACCACTTTCAGCACGTATAGTATGAGGATATTAAAAGAAAAATCAAAATCTCTTTTTATACAAACAAACAACATGTCATGAGTGTGCAAATAATAATGTTGATTATTGGGGACCTTTTGAGTGAGACACTCCACCTAAAAGAAAAGCATGCCACTCATATTAGGGGGGATAGATAACCATCCTCTACGGGGTGCAGCTAAGCGACCCATTATTACTACAAGATTAAGAATGAACATTACTAGATTTTTGTTGGTAATGATTCAATACAATCATAGACATTGATCTTAAGAAGTTCTTCATTTTGGCAGGTGGCTCCTTGGTACTTTCACAATGGAGTGAAAACTAGTCTTGATTGCTTCTACAGGGAGTGGTGTCATGGCTAAGGCATGCAAGGAGCTTCATTGGCATTGTATAAACATAGAAAATGATTGGTTATGCTATAATAATCAATAATTGTCTCATTTGCTATAGGTGCTCATAGACCTACGTTTCAATTTGTTTGAAGGAAAAGAATCTAGAAAGATTATTCAAGCAAGCACACTACCTTCATGTTTATTGGAAGCACCTTGGCATGGACAACACCAACGGTTGCTAGAGCATGGTGCATATGTACCACACAGTGTTGTTTCTATAGCTCGGTAACTTTCTTATTAGCCACCACCACCACCTGGAGCTATCAATATAACCCAGCAAATTTCTTATTATCCACCACCATTTGGAATAGAAATGACATATGTAATGACGCCATACCCTTATTGTTGTATACCACAGCCTAACATGACCAACCCATTTCAATATCCGAACTGGAGGGGACCTCCACGGCCCAACACTAACCAGCAAGATCATACAACTTCAAGTAGTGCTGGTGCCCCACATGGAACATGAGTCATGGAGATGGCCATAATGTCATTGGTTGCCAAAAAGACTTATTGATATTTTTCATGGATTTTGTATTCGATGTCTCATGTATGGAAGTGAATTTTATCAATATCTCATGTGTGATTGCAATGCCTTATTTGTGTGCATGTGTCAATAATCAAAGAGAGAGAGAGAGAGAGAGAGAGAGAGAGAGAGAGAGAGAGAGCAAGTAATGTTAGAGAAAGAGAGAGTTTAAGAGAGTAATGTTAGAGCTATCTATGTGGTACAATTTCAACCGCTCGCTAATTCCACAAAATTGCTCGCCAAAAAAATATGTTTCAACACTAATGCTACCAAAAAGCCTCACCCTATGTGCTACAAATATAATCAACCAAGTCACTTTACTACTCAATGTTGGAAGACCTCTAAACAGCCAATTTCTCGGCTTCACAACATCGAGGAGGTGCCTAACAAAGATGGTGAATATGCTCTAGATTGGTTTGAAGATACGCTACATGATAATGGAAACCCCGACCAAAAATGATGTGTCAAGTAATCCTATTTCAGCTTATTTATTGCTTAAAATGAAGGGTAAAATTAATGGTCATGATGTTGTAGTGTTACATGATGAAGGAGGCACCCACGATTGCTTAAAATGAAGGGTAAAATTAATGGTCATGATGTTGTAGTATTGCATGATGATGGAAGCATGCATGATTTTAGTTTTGAATGTGCCGTTAATTGCAATTAGAGACACCTCGATCTCTTTATAAGGTCAAGTCTACATTTCAAGGTATACATTATAGTGGCATTAAGAAAATTAGATAGTTAGAAATTTCCATTGGGCCTTATAAAGAGAAAAGAAATTTCTTAATTGTACCTTTGCACCCTAGTGACATCATCTTCATCATGCCTTTTGGTCATTAGTTTAACCCCTAATTGACTATGATACAAATACGATGTGGATCACACATCATAATAAGACTTTAACTCTTCATATTGATGTTACACGTGAACTCTATCCATTGTTATCATACACTCAAGTAAAATGTACACTAAGGAAATATGAGAAATCTTACATGGTTTACATAAACGAAATTGAAGCAACCAAGCATAAATTGTAGTCCAAAAAAAGAACAAAACATATTGCATGTGCATCGACTCTATAGAGAATTAAATAAGATAACTATTAAAAATACGTATCCTATTCCTCGTGTTGATGATTTGTTAGATAAGCTTCATGGTACATGTGTGTTTAGTAAGATTGATTTAAAATATGGATTCATCAAGTTTGTATGCATACTTTTGATGTTTATAAGACTACATTCTGCACTTAAACCGGTTATTATGAATTTCTTATACCTTTTGGTCTTACCAATGCACCTGCTACATTTAGTAGAATGATGAACCACATTTTCTTGAAGCATCAACATTTCGTTTGTTCTTTTGATAACATTCTTATTTTCAGCCAAAATGAAGTAGAACACAAACAATTTAATCTTTTGATAACATTTTTATTTTCAGCCAAAATGAAGTAGAACACAAACAACGTTTAATCTTTGTCTTTAAACTTTTGAAAGAAAACCAATTGTTTGCTGATCTTGAGAATAGCTCTTTCTTTTTTTAAAGAACAAATTGGACCCAATATTGTGTTTTTGTCTATACTCTATCGTTTTTTATGCAATTTAATATTGAAGAGTCTTAGTCTCCCAACATCACTGATGGTGGGACAATCATGCTTTCAGAAGTCTTATTTATGCCTGGCATTAGAATAAACTTCCTATCAGTCTCTGCCCCATTGCTATGGTGGCCTAGCAATTAGATTAATTGATGAAAGGTTTACGACCAAAGTGATGGAGACATCACTATGGTATTGGTACTCTAAGCTACGGGCTTTAGAAGTTGAATATATATAGTGGCCTAGTGGTCAAATTTGTTGTTGAAAGGTGTGGAGTTTCTGACTGGCATGATGGAGACATCACTATGGTATTGGTACTCTAAGCTATGGGCTTTAGAGGTTGGACATGTATGAGAGATTAGCACACAATGGTTGTTGTGTACTTGTGCATATTTTTGTGGGATAAAGCAAAGGGTATAAACTCTACCATTCGGCCACAAAGGTGGATTTTGGTGAGTAGAGATGTTGTCTTTGTCTGGAACTTGGTTCAGTCCATGATTTTAAGAAAAAAATAGCAAAAAGATGTCATGTATAATTACATGATATCTTTGATACATTCTTACCTTTGTATGCTCACATGCTCACATTCTTACCTTTGTATGCTCACATGACATCTTTGATACACTTCTACCTTTGTATGCTCACATGACATCTTTGATACACTTCTACCTTTGTATGCTCACATGCCATCTTTAATGCACTCCTAGCTTTGTACAATGCCGGACAGCCATAGCAAATGAATGCTCAATAAGGTGTTGCAGCAACAAATAAAACTATACTAGCTAAAATCAGCTCTAATTTTAGCCCACAAATCATTGGATACATGCCATGGATGTTGCATGCCACATAGGATGCGTACGACTCAATCCTCAAAAATGACACTTGGAATGTGGCATATTTGCCTTATGCTAAAAAGGCCATTATATGAAGTGGATTTATAAGCTTAAGCATAAAGTTGATGGTAGCATTAACCGCTATAAGGCAAGGTTTGTTACAAACTATTATGCTCAAGAGAAAGGCATAGATTATGACGAGTCCTTTACCCCAACATCTTGTATAATAATAAGTACATACAGAGACATGCTGCTACTCAGAGGCCCAAATGAGGAAAGATTTCAAGGTTGAATTACATGATGGTATTTAAGATGATAGATTTGGACTCATTGCATTATTATTTGGTCCTACAGTTTACGCATCGTGATGTTGCAGTCAGAGCCATTTGATGTATCGCTTTATCACAACAGGTTGCTGGGTGCCTCATTTATCTATGTAATACAAGGTCAGAGCGTTAGCTTGGGGTCTCCCAGTTAAGCAGATTTTTGCATAGTCTCGGAAGTAAGCATTGGCAGGAAGCCAAGCGAGTATTCCAATACTTACATGGCACTTAGTCCCTTGGGCTATTCTATGCTAAGGGGGGGCAATGTTCAACTACATGCTTTCACTGATTCTGAGTTGGATGTTATGACACATGAATGAACATCTATTAGTGGCTTTGTTGTCATCTTGGTGATTCATGTGTCCATTATAGTGGCTTTTAGCTGCATGCTTCCACAGTGATTCCGATATTGGGCTGGATGTTATGACACATGAGTATCCATTTATGGGAAGCCTTGGGTTCGAATCCTCTTGGGGACACCTCATCATAAGGATGTATTCGCGTATAGGTGGGCACATAGTTTGCCATCCACAGACCTTATGCTGTCATCGTTTGATCATCCTGTCGCTTACTTCCACCCTCTTTTTCGGCGATCTTGCGAGCGGCGACAACAGTGTGCAATGCTTGCTCTTCAAGCTCACGCTCTGGATGAGGGATGATGGTTGCCAAGGACATCAAAGTTCGCAACTCACTTTATGACGTGCCCACTTCTACCAAAGTCGTGCAAGGTATTCACTCCAATCAGTTAAGCGTGGGGTTCATCCGCAGCATGTACAAAGTGGTCAATATTTGGAACGCCTTGTGTGTGTCGGGTGAGTGGAGATACCCTTTTCTTTTCATTTCATACCAAACGGGTGTGAATGGACTTCTGTCCTCCGGCCGTGTGTGCTGATCGATATGTACTACGCTATATAGGAACGAAAGCCGATCAACATTGACTCTCTTCATTTCACTCCTCTTTGCTAGCTAGCGGTCGAAGGAATGGCTGGTTCCGAAGGATACGATGCGCGTGCCTATGACGCCAAGATGGAACAAGTGTGAGATTCTTTTGCCCTTCATTTCTCTTCTCTTTTCCTTTTTCTCTGGGTTTTTGTTTGTGCGTGCTGCGTGTGTGCGTGTGTGTGTGTGAGAGAGAGAGAGAGAGAGGGAGAGAGAGAATCATGGTTTTTTGGCCTCCGATCTTGAGAGAGAAGTACCCTTCTTTCTCTGTGCTTGTGTTGCTGTATATTCCTTGATTGTTTTGTTTATTCTTCGACTGTTTGCCCTCTGCCATTCCTTGATTGTTTTGTTTATTCTTCGACTGTTTACCCTCTGCCATTGTATCTTGCTTTATGGTTGGTTTAGATAACTAGGGTTGTGCAGGGATTTAGTATTATGTTATTTGCTATTTTTTGACGTGTGTCTCATGAAACCTGATCTCTTACCCCCAACAAACGCTTGGGGTGAAGGGAGGGCTCTTTTCAAGGCCGAATTACTTTGATGAGGATTTTCGCCTTACATGGGCTGTGATCCTTCATGCTGCACCTTACTACAAGTATGGAATAAGGGAATGCTGTTCATCAGAATCTGGAGAGGCTGATTATGGCGTTCCAACAAACCTATGCCATTCTTACTGCATCCCATGGTGCGAGCAGCTCCCTTTACCTCAGATGTGGAATGAAATCAACTGTGCAGGCTGGGTTTTTTCACAAAAGCAAGCCCCTTCCCGAGGTTATGTGAGAAACCACTTTGACAATGGCCGAAACATCCAGTAGGCACTAGAATTTAACTCCATCTTTCCAATCAATGATTGGAACTGACATGAACATGAAGAATTCACCTCTTGTAAATCTCCAGCCAACCACTACTGCTGGGATGTGCACTTCACTGGGGGATGCTGGGGTGGGAAGGGGTCAAGGTTGGAGTGTCATCTTCTTTATTCCTTATTTGTATTTCTGCAAGAAGGTTGTCTATTGAGAATGCCTTTCTTTATGCTTCTTCTCCAGTCTTACCGGAGAGGGTGATGAGATAAGCTCTACTTGGAACGAGGTCTGTGAGAGCTTTGACGAGATGGGTCTTCATGAGAACCTTCTAAGGGGCATTTATGCTTACGGTAACATCAAGTACCTATTTACTCCTAAGACACAGACTGCATTGAGTTATTCATGAATTTCTTGATTTTACAGGTTTTGAGAAGCCATCTGCCATCCAGCAGAGGGGAATAGTCCCTTTTGCCAAGGGGTTGGATGTCATTCAGCAGGCTCAGTCTGGCACAGGGAAGACTGCTACCTTTTGCTCAGGAATCTTGCAGCAGCTAGATTATAATTTGTTTGACTGCCAAGCGCTTGTCTTGGCACCCACACGAGAACTGGCCCAGCAGATAGAAAAAGTGATGCGGGCTCTTGGCGACTATTTGCAGGTGAAGGTGCATGCCTGTGTTGGTGGTACAAGTGTGAGGGAGGATATTCGGATCCTTCAGAGTGGAGTACATGTGGTGGTCGGAACCCCTGGCCGAGTCTATGATATGCTACGCCGTGGTTCACTTCGTCCAGATTGCATCAAAATGTTTGTTCTTGATGAAGCTGATGAGATGCTGTCCCGAGGTTTCAAGGATCAGGTGAAAGGGATGTTCAAGCTAACAACTATTGATAATGGAATCAGATCACAGAATGCTGCCAGGGTTGCAATTATACAGTATTATTAGAATGTTTGTATACTTGATTTGGTGTTCATTTCATGTAGTTTTATCTTCAACTTGATCTGATTGATACTGGCTATTGCCGGGCTTTGATGCAGATCTATGATATATTTCAGCTACTTCCCCAGAACTTGCAGGTGGGAGTGTTCTCTGCAACAATGCCCCCTGAAGCTCTCGAGATTACAAGAAAGTTCATGAACAAGCCTGTGAGAATTCTTGTCAAGAGGGATGAATTGACACTGGAAGGTATCAAGCAGTTTTATGTGGACGTGAACAAGGAGGATTGGAAGCTTGATACTCTCTGTGATCTGTATGAGACCCTTGCAATCACACAGAGTGTCATTTTCGTGAACACGCGAAGGAAAGTGGACTGGCTCACTGACAAAATGCGAGCTAGAGACCACACGGTCTCTGCAACACATGGAGACATGGATCAAAACACCAGAGACATCATTATGCGGGAGTTCAGATCAGGATCTTCCCGAGTCCTCATTACAACCGATCTTTTGGCACGTGGAATTGATGTGCAGCAAGTGTCTCTTGTTATCAATTATGATCTACCCACTCAACCTGAGAACTATTTGCATCGTATTGGGCGAGGTGGACGATTTGGTAGAAAGGGTGTGGCTATCAACTTTATCACAAAGGAAGATGAAAGGATGCTGCAGGACATTCAGAGGTTTTACAATGTTGTTGTTGAGGAGCTGCCCTCCAATGTTGCAGACCTTATCTAAAGCCCGGTATGGGATGGTAAGTGTGCTGGGCTACTTTTACGGATGAAGTCAATGTGTTTTGTACTCTGATTGGCTTTTCTAAAGTTTTTCCAGCTTGAGCTTTTGTCCCAAGGTAGTTTTACAAGAATAAGTTTGTGCCAGAGCAATATCTCCAAATAATCCATTACCATAAAGAGTAAACTTAGCACTTATAATCATGGCTTATTCACATAAGACTCATTGTGTCTATCTCCAAATAATCCATTACCATAGATACCTTTATGCATTGTGATGATATTATATTGTTGCGAGTTTCTTTTCACATGGACCCTCACTCATTGATCTATCTGCTTGCTCATGTAATCATAATCTTAGAGTTCTAAAATAAAAAAACTATCTACAACATGTTTAAATATTACCTTGAATAAACATCTCTCTAAAATTGTGATTGTGTAATAGACCATATATATGAATAAAATCGTTGATTTTTTTAGTTGCATCATTTATTTATTTTTGTCATAAAATTTTCTGCCTTCGATAACAATACATCTCATTTTTTTTTCACGATGTTTGAGCTACTGAGAATCAAGGTTGGTGAGAGCAATTTCATATTTCCAAGGGAAACTAAGGACATCTATGCCATAAGATCAATGAGTTAAGTCACCATCTATATGCAAGAACATATAAGGGATCTCAGAAAGATGCTAAATAGGTAAAACTTAAATTTGAAAAAAAAATATCAATAAATCTATATGAAAATAAAAAGAGCTTCAAAATCTCATAATGGCCTAGCTTAGCCAATCTATTGAATAAACAAACTTTGAAAGAGGCTAGGTGGACGTTACACCATAAAGGAGAACACTAGTACCCTATTATGGTTTGCACCACCTTTTGTGATGTCTCAAACATCAAGTTATACTTAACTTATGGTGGGGGACTTGCCGATTTTCAAGCTCGTATCTCTCAAAAACTACAAGCTCCACTAGTTGGTGCTAGCTTCTTCCAGTCCTTCTGGTCACTGTAAGGAGCTTTGGATACACCTCCAAGGGCTCTCACTCCTCTCACTCTTGCTCACTCTCACACAATGGAAAAAAGGCACTTGTACCAAGAATCATGCACACTATTGTCAACTCTCTCTCTCATACAAGACTAAAGAACAAGAAAGCAAGTTGATTAACAAGACTCAATTGGCACAAAGGGTGATTTGGGACGAAGTATATTGTGGGAGCAACACCTTGCATTGTTCTTAGTCTTAGGCCCTTGTGTATTGGACTTTGTGGACATTCCACCAATTCTTGAAAGTGTCCATTTACACATGTTTTGGCTTGTGGAAGCTTAGATAAACAAAAATTTGGGAACGTTTTGCTCTCTTTAGCCTTATGCATGAATGCACTCTTAGGTTAGCTAGGTGCCTAAGAAACAAGTTACTTACGGTCTTTTACCCTTCTTAAACACAACTGTGAAGTGAGTTTATCAATTGGAGATGCCAAGGGTTTTTGGTCTCTTTTGCACAAACATCTAATGGGGTCACGGCCCTCGATAGGTTGGTATCTTTTGCACATGAACAGCCTCAAATGGGGTTAGGGCTCCTAATGGTTTGGTCATAACTTGTTTTTGTACT
Organism: Cibotium barometz; assembly: GCF_041138505.1. NCBI lineage: Eukaryota > Viridiplantae > Streptophyta > Polypodiopsida > Cyatheales > Cibotiaceae > Cibotium > Cibotium barometz. The sequence goes on from NC_141089.1 coordinate 32,330,624, forward strand.
ATGTACACTCGTCCTCTAATCTTATGTCTTTTAGGTGGCTGGAGAGAGCTCACTTGGGGCTTTCATCATGCATGCATGCTCCACGTGAAAGCTCGCTAAAAGGCTTACAACAATGTTTCTTATATTTCTTTTGTGTGAACACAATTGGGTGAGCACATGTGTGCGCTTTGGATCGCCCAAAAGCACCCAATACGTTTTTCACAACTATAAGGAGATCGACTCTGGCATCAACTCTTAATGTTTATCACACTTATCACTAAAACCTTGAGGATGAACAAGAGAAAGATCCACAAACACCTCTGCTTGATGAAGAGAGTCTAATGATTAGATAAAAATCCTAGCAATGATAGACAACTACCCGATTGCTAGAGCCATAGGTACTCAATATGTAGATTTAAGCCATAACACATACCACCAGTCATATACATTATTATTTTACAATAGCCAAAAACTCGGATCTTAGAGAGTATGGGTAAACTTTCAATTTGGAAAATACATGAAAAGTAATAAATCTCTACTTAGGTATCCTTAGGCCAACCCTCTTTAGGTGTTGTACCGCTAATGTTTGAGTGGCTAATAAGCTAAAGTTCAAAGCATGGGGTGTTTTACACAAATTGTTCACAATATAGCTAGCATCGGTTTGTAAATTATTCACAATATAGCTAGCCTGTTGGTTTGCAAATTCCATGTAATCCATATAGGTGTGATAAAAAAGGCAGTCGTCCTCAGAGAAATTTGGGTGAGCAAATATGAATGCATGATTAACTTGGCTAACAACATGACATTCCTAGAGCTCCCCACATAGGCAAAGTAATATTGCTCCTATGGGAAGGGGAGGGCACAACAATGCTTAAACCCAATAGCTCCATCAAACACCAACATGTGGTAAGCCTCCTATTTCCCTCTAACATCAACAAGTCATCACACCTACGAGGGTGTGGCAGCTTAACTTCCCAATCAATGATATCTTGCAAAAAGTCTCAAGCCTACCTATATCTAGGAGCTGGCCCCAACATGGAAATCATTAGGACAATTGACATTTATACCAATCTCATTATTTTGCCATGTCTAGTGAAATGTAGATAAAAGTGTTCAATTCTTTAATCGAATGGTCTACATTGGCAAATAACCATGGAAGGTAGATTTCATGTGATTGAGGTAGGTGCAAACTCCAAGGCCAGGTAGTAATACTTAGGAGAGACACTCAATCTCACATAAGAACACATGGCTACCTCAAAGCTAGAAACCAAGGAGGTGGTGATACTTGGGAGAGACACTCAATGCCACATTAATTAGAAAGAACACACTTCTACCTTGAAGCTAGAAACCAGGGAGGTAATGATCCTCCTACATGATAAAGAAAAGCTAGCGTCTGGAACCTCATGAAGATGAGCTAGTTTTGAACCCCTACCCCACCGGTTGCCCACAAAAAGAGGAACCCCTCCATAAACCCCAAAAGCCTTGCCAAAACAAAAGAAGTTTTGGGCTTTGACATCTGCACCTCTTCCCTCTAAAATTCTAACCTTGTCATTGATAGCTATTGAAAGCCTCTATCCCTAGGACCCCTTCCTCAACATCCACTAAGCAAAATGAACAAGCCCAACATTCCAAGTGCAACCCGAACTCATACCATTTCTAGAAAACCAATGGTGGTGAACTTGATCATCACCCACCAAGGCTAATATGATGTCTACACAAGACTTTGGATCCCATTAAAGAGAATCAAGAGGCAGTCCAAGCAAGGTAACACCCATGCCAAGCCCACTCTATAAATATGGTTGATTACAAAAGATGGTTCTAGAATAATTACTCTAAGTCTCCCAAGGTTACCATGATGGTAAGACTCACATTTGGCTACCGAAGGATGCTGCATGCCCTCAAAAAACCTCTCAAGAGAATCACCAAAGGCAACACCAATGCCAAGCCCACTCTATAACTATGGTTGATTCCAAAACATGGTTCTAGAATAACTACTATAAGCCACCCAAGTTTACTCTACAATGGTAATACTCACATTTGGCCACCAAAGGATGTTGCATGCCCTCAACAAACCACTCAAGAGAATCACCAAAGGTTGCACCAACCACATATATGATAGCCTTAAGCTTAAAGGAGTCAATATCACTAGGTGCCCAAACTACTTGAAGTTCAAAATTCCCATGAGAGGAACACCCAAATATGGCTCCCAAATAATGCAACGAGCCCAAATTTATCATCTCAAATGACACATGTAATTCAACCTTGAAGGCTAAAATTTTCTCCTCATTAGGGCCTATGAGCAACATGTCATCAACATATAAAACAATGACCAAAAATTAATCTTTACTCATCTTTACATAGAGGGCACTCTCAATCGGACTATTGTAAAAACCATTTACAACTAGGTATATATTTATCTTCTCATACCATGCTTTAGGATCTTGATTAAGGCCATATAAAGCTTTTCTTAACCTATATACTTTATATTCCTATCTCTTCTCAATAAAACCCCAAGGTTGAGAGATTATAAACCTCCTCATGCAAATCAACATTCAAGAAGGTAGTCTTGATATCCAATTATTGTACATTCCAACCATGATGCATTGCTAATGCAATAATATACCTAATTGTAGTCATATGAGATGTGGGTAGGTCTCATTAGAGTCTATGACCTTGCCTTGAGTTTAACCCTTTGCAATAAGATTTTCCTTGTAGTGGTCATGCTACCATCAACTTTACACTTAAGCTTATAAACCCACTTTGTACCAATGGCCTTTTTACCACAAGGAAAATTTGCTAAATACTAAAGTGTCATTTTTATGGATTGAGTCGTACTGATCCTACATAGCCAGCATCCAATTATCATTTTCTTGTGCTTCCTTAAAGGAAAGAGGTTCCTCTTCATTTCATATATTAGCAATGAGAAAATGATCCACAAAAGAATAAGATGCATGATGAGAACCTGCATGTATCTTACGAGGTAAAGGAGTATAGCTAATTTGCCATCTCTCAATGTCCACCATTTTGGTATAATCTTGGACACTTATATGGCTGCCCTTTTCTCATCCATTGCATCATTCATAATTGCCTCTTCAATAGGCTGGTATGTGAGTTGAAATTCAAGCTGATTTTTAGCTGATATACAGCAGCACTTTTTGAGCATTCGTTTGCACCACATATGGTTGCCTAGAATTATACAAAGGTAGGAGTGTATCAAAGATATCCTATGAGCATACATTTTTCTCACATATCCTATGAGCATTCGTTTGCACCACATATGGTCGCCTAGAATTATACAAAGGTAGGAGTGTATCAAAGATGTCCTGTGAGCATACATTTTGCTATGTCCTGTGAGCATTCATTTGCACCACACATGGTTGCCTAGAATTATACAAAGGTAGAAGGTATCAAAGATGTCATGTGAGCATACACTTTGCTGCAAAGACATCTCTACTCACCAAAATCCACTTTGTGGCCGAATGGTAGAGTCTACACCCTTTGCTTTCTTAGCTATATCCCACAAAAGTACATTTTACTACCTTATCATCCAGCTTATTGTGTTGTACTCAAGCATAAGAGCATAAGCAAGACAACCAAAAACACGTAAATGAGCCACAAAGGGCTTTTTGGCATTCCTTCATAAGGGGTAATTTACAAGGCCTTGGTGGTGCATGTGTTTAACACACGAGCGACACACATAATTGTCTCCAACCAAAACATATGAGGCAAATCATGTCCTTCAACCATGCAATGTAACATCTCCATGAGATATATGTTCTTCTTCTCAACCACACCATTTTGCTAAGGTGTGTAGGGCACTGTACATTGGTGCCATGAAACTCCTTTGACATATACTCCCTCCCTTGGTCTATATTGAAGGGTGCCAACTTATTTAAGCGACATACATTAGGAGATTTGGATGACTCAACAAAGGTCCACGCCTTCGCGTTACGCCTAAATGGTAAGGCATATTAGTGATTTTGATTAATGAAGCCAAGGGAACTTTTAAGGCTCTAAAATGTCCTTCTCCATTATTGGATTTGCACCATGTGGTTCGAGATGGAGCCATGCTCTTTAATTATACAAACTCAACCAAAATCCCAGTTACACTGCATACGTCCCTTGATTTACATTACAAGGAAAGGGAAAGATATAATGGGTCATTTCCTCATAGGAATATGGACTCCGAGATTGCATGATCTTTTTCTCATCAAAGAACTCACCTCATTTGACTAGTGTTCTAAATGGGCCATCTATCTTGACAATAACATGTAGGGAATTCAACCAGATGAATGAGTAGCACATGTGCAAGTAGAAATCTTGCCAAGCCTCTTGCCTGACAAGGCCAAAATGAAACACAATAAGAGGGAATGTCAACTCATAATGTGACTATTAAAGAGAATTTGCACTCATGTAGCAAAAACAATGGTCATCCATTATCATCCCCACAAAGTGCAACAAAAGGCTAAAATGAAACACAAAAAAAAGGGAATGTCAATTAGCTATGTCATTATTAAAGAAAATAGTGTTGCACTCATATAGCAACACCAATGGCCGATTGATTCTTAGTGGGAAGAATCAAGACCCATCATCATCCGAACAAAGTGCAATGATCTGGTGTGTAGGGTGTCAACACACTCACATGGGACCACAATGTTTGTTGCCAATGTAAATACCTCTCTCTAATACTAACTATTATAAATAGTATAGTGACCATGATGATATTGAACTACTAATATCATCACATTAGCTTAAATTCAAGCTCAACCACTTCTCCTAACCCATTACTAGTTTCCCCTATGACATTCGTTATGGCTCCACCCATAAGAGAAAACCTAGAAATAGCGATCCTAAATTTGCCTAGTGCACTCATTCCAATAAGGGCTCTATCTCATGCATAGATATCTCTCAAAGAGATCTCTATGTATAAGGTAAGAGCCCTTATGGCTCCACCTTATGCATAGAGCTCAAAGAGAGCTTTATGCATAAGGTAAAAGCCCTTATGCAAATGAATAAAGCTCTTATCCATTTGAAAAAGCCCTCTATACATTTTCATACATTTTCATAAGGGATCTACCTTTTGTATAGAGCTCAAAGAGAGCCCTCATGAAACTATATAGATCTCTCATGGATTTGGTAGAGCCCTCTGCATTTACATAAGGGCTCTACCTTATACATATAATTTTGATGCATTTGGTAGAGCCCTATATGCATGCATAGAGATCCCTATATGTGAATGCTTAGAGAACTCTATGCATGCATAGAGCTCATAGAGAGAGCCCTATGCATGCGTAGAGAGCACTCTATGCATGTATAAAGAGCTCTAAGGTGGAGCCCTCTATGCATGCATATAGTTTATAAAGAGCCCTGGAGCTCTATGTATGTGGGGAAAAAAATACTCCACATGCATGAGAGATTATATAGAGCTCTCATGCATATGGAAGAAAAAGTACTCCCATAGCACCCGAGAGTGTGGCATTAAAAAAAAAAGAGTAATGGAGTTTTAAGCTTAATGTAAGAGAATGGAGAGGGAAAATAGAGACTGCACGACAAATGGAAGACCTATACATCAAACAAACATGAGTTATATAAAAAAATTACATATAAGAGAGTTTATGAGAGCCCATGCATAACTTTTGAGAGGTTATGCACATAAAGATCTCTCTTTATGCAAAGCTCATGAGAATTGATATCACTATTTACACCTCTCACTACTTTCTCTCACTATTTTGTGGCTACCTTTCATGGCTATGGCATTCATTCTCTTGTAATTTGTGTGTGTGTGTGTGTGTGTGCGCGCGCGCGTGCACGTGCACGCACGCATGCACGCACGCACATATGCAAAGGTGGTGGAAGGGGCACCTACGTTTACAAGCACATTTGCATATTATTTTTTGTGTGAGTGGGTTTAGAAGAAGGCCATAAATAGTCTTACAAATTCACAAGGAAGGTGTAGAGAGAGAGAGAGAGAGAGAGAGAGAGAGAGAGAGAGAGAAGGTATAAATTACAACCAGCGTGACATGTTATTAACATCTATTGCTCTTCGATGCACCATAGCTTTAAACAAGGAGGCATAGGCATAGGCATATTGTTTTGGATATCCATATGAATCGTATTACTCATATAACTCGTAGCTATCATGTTCTGGACTCTTGGAGTCATTTAGGAAGGTCACCGAGTACTGTTGTGTATTGGTGCGATTCTAGGAGGAACTAGCTAAGGTGATAATACCAAGGTGGGTATGGCATTGGTGGTGGCCATCTGTACATGCCTTTGAGTATAGGGTTCTGATAAATGGACACTTGATCATGCACTAGTTGAGAAGCATTTGGTATGGGAAATAGGGCTAATGGTTGCTTTGGCACTGATGAGAGTATACGTTGTGGTGCCCAATTTCCTTATTACCAACAATGGGTTGTATTGTGGTTCCCATGGCACTGGCAATGAGCATAATATTATTATTATCTAGGGCTTAGTATTGGACACTCCGAGCTTGTATGGTTTTTGTGGGCAAAGCAACAAAACTAACACATCCAAGGCTCCAAAACCGTATGTTTTTTGGAGTGTGACCACCTAATCAACACCAAGTAATATGTGATCCCAAAAACAGCTTGGAATGGACAGATGAACGGAGCTAAGCCCTAAGCTAGTCCCCAGTAGTAGCAACACCACACAAATATGTTTAAGTCAAGAGCTTACCTTAGCCTTACCGAAGTATGTATCGTTACATCTTGCCTTAGAGCTGCAAACTGTAACTTCCCTATGTGGATGCAACATATTATTAGAAGGGATTGTCCAACATACCCGAAGAAGAAAAGTGGTAAAGGCACGGAGAAGAACAAGGAGAAGGAAAATTCATCTATAGCAACATCGGCACCATCTACCTCCCCTCTTTGCTCCCACTAGTACCACAATTGCTCTTAACTTGACTCGATCTAGGAGGATCGCAATGGGCCCTAACTCTGGCATGATATAGTGATGTGTTAAGGCATGATTAATGGGCATTCATGGTGTCCAAAGTGTTTGATAGAGGAGCCTCATAGTATATTCTCTAAGGCTGTGATTAAGCGGTTGAAACTACTTATGATAGTGTGGACACTAATGGTGTAGCCCTAGCCATCACCATTAGGATAAAGTGTAGTTCTAACCATGAGGGGCAAGTGTCATTGTAGCCATGAGGCGCATGTGTTGTCGTAGCCACCAAGAGAAAGTGTAGCTCTAGCCATCTGCCACCACCACGAGGGGCAAGTGTAGTCCTAGCCACCACACTACCATGAGGGGCAAGTGTAATCCTAGCCACCACACTCCCATGAGGGGCAAGTGAAAGAAGTCGAACGAGTTTTAGGTTGCAAAGACCTTGGGGGATACTCCACTGGCCTTCAGTGGTCCCCAACTTTGGCATGATATAGTGATGTGCCGAGGCATTCATGGTGTCCATAGTGTTTGATAGAGGAGCTTCATAGTACAGTATCTAAGATTGTGTGATTGAGCAATTGAAGCTACTTGTGATGGTGTGGACACTAATGGTGTATCCCTAGCCATAACCATGAGGAGAAAGCGTAGTTCTAGACATGAGGGGCCACAAGGAGAAAGTGTAGCTCTAGCCAACTGCCATGAGGGGCAAGTGTGCCAACTGCCATGAGGGGCCCTAGCCATTGCCATGAGGGGCAAGCAAAAGAAGTCAAACCAGTTTTGGGTTGCAAAGACCTTGGAGGATGCTCCACTGGCTTTATGAATGTCATACATTCAAGGTGGTTCCTTTGGATTAAATGGATGTTATTCTAATATGATCATGCAGGTGTGGTCTACCATACCCATGGTTATTATATGATCATCATGTAGGTGTGATCTACCACAAGGAGAACAAGCTAACTTTCCAAGGTACTTTTTTAAAGAGGTTATTGGGGAAATCCTTAACATCTTGTACATGCCCCATTGTTGTTATATCCACCCTTTAGGTGAAATGCAAGTTTGGCCATGCCTATATGGTATATATCCAAGCTATTAAATTGGATGACTCGGAGATTTAACATGGTAGATATAGACATTGCATTCTAAATGAGCATGGATGTCTTTAGTACTAACAATCTTTTCGAGGAGATAGTCCTCGCATGTGGACCACCGTATTGATTTTATTCCTAGTGTAAATCCCCCATCTGGTGCTCTTGTTGAGGATGACAATGCATCTCTGAGTACTAAGCTAGCTACCATGCATAAAGAGTTAGATGCTCAAAGAGAGAAAATGCAGTTGTAGAAGAAAATACAAGCTAAAGATGGTAAGATGCAACTCATATGACCCCTGAGCTATAGAGCTCAAACAAAAGGTAGGTAATCTACTACACGTGGCACACAAAGAAAGATTGAGACCGTGTACTTATAGCACTTCAAGGGTTGAATGCTAAGGTACATCAGACCAATACGAGGCAAGAGCTTTGTAGCAAGACAAGGAAGACATGCAGAAAGCAACCAAGTAGTGTTTGTTCATTCAAGAAGACCTAGCCTACGAAGACATCACCAAGGTATAGGCTACCCCCATCCTCACAGATGTTAAAGGCCAACTAGAGCAAGCATAGTAGTTAGCAATTCAATCAACCACAAGAAATATGAAGACCTATTGATAACAAGGAAAGATAGAGAAGATGTAAACTCCACCCTAATATGCATGAGCATGAAAAGTAGTTCATATCTTTAGAACAAATTCTTGCCATTAGCATGCCAATAGCACATGACCGGCATAGGCAAAAGAGGAAGATGACAGGTTGGACCACCTCATAGAAAGAGTCATTGAAAGAGCCTCGACCTTCGGTGATTCCTCAAGCCTTTTCTCTATTTTTTGCTACACTATCCCTTCCTCATAGAGTACCCTAGGGTATGTTCCATGCCGTAAGCACAACACTGAAAGATATGATGACCCCACCATAGTACCTAAACTTTTAGCTCATGGTGTAGAGTAATCCAAAGTTGGGATGATATTTTAGAGATCCACATGCCTAACATCCCATCAATACTAATATCCCTTGAGAAACTATAGAGCATATTTTCTTTATTTTTTATTGGTTCAAATCACAGGGGTGGCTAGAATCTTATGATACATACCAGCACCTATAAGTGCATATAACAGCACTCTATATCATCCTACAAGTATATACTTAATTGCAATATCTATACTGATTAGGGAATAGCTATTAACTTCTCTAATTTATGACTTCTCTATTGAGCACATAGAAAATCCAGCTCTTCCTATCATGAGGTCTGCATATTCTTTGATTCCATTAAATCCCCAACTCCACTGGACCATTTGGAGGAAGATAAGGAATCTAAGGAAGTCAACAACTTACTAAAATATTATGTCACCTACTCCATAATATAGCTAGACACTAATACCCCCTCATCAACTCATACTAAAATATTATGTCACCTAGTCCTTAATAGCTACACTCATACACTCTCATCCTTTTAAAAATGGTGAGGCCCACAGTGTCATCGATCGAGCACGATGTCTGCATATTCTTTGAGTCCACTTAACCCCCACCTCCACTAGACCATGTGGAGGATGGTAAGGAATCTAAGGAAGTAGGCAACTTACAAAATATTATGTCACCTAAGGTAAAGATGTAAGCCCCAAGGCAACAACAATAGTTGTAGAAGAGAAAATACAAATAGAAGAAGAGGTAATGTAAGACCCAAGGTAAAGATGTAAGCCCCAAGTCCACAACAATAGTTTTAGAAGAGAAAAGAAGAGATAATGTTGGCCTTAGCAGAATAGTATGAAAGCATGATTTGCGCATAGGTAACCCTTTGCTAAAACTAAGATTAATGCTAGCAGGCTTGTTGGAGATCACACCATCTAGTCCCACAAAAGGATTTTGGAAGAGGCTTACTCCAGTCATCACACAAACCTTTAGGGTATCCTATTAGAGCCATAGTTCTAAACATGGCTAAGCTTTAGCCAATGACTGGAGATAGTCATTAGGGGAGAATTTGGCAAAGCATGCTAACTTAGCCGATCCAGAACTGACAGATCTTTTGAAGATCATATTGGTAACTTATATTATTATCTATAGTTACCGCATGTAGAAGGCGAAGCATCCAATGCTGCACACAATGGGAGGTTACGATACTATAGACTATAGATGTTGATGAATGGAATCCTTTTTCAATCAAAGAAATTTCAACCAGAATGGTGGAAGTACTTCGTGACTATTTCAAAGCATGCAAAGGTTTGCATACACATATTGAGGGCCTGATGAATCGACCCCTATGTAGGCACACTCCTTTGGAGTTTGGTGTCTAAAGCAAAAGGAGATGCAGTTTTGCTATAGCTTTCCATTCTTTTAGCCACCCTACTTTTATAAAATTTAACTTTAGAGGCAGTACATGCTCTTGATTTTATCAAGGTATAGAAGACTATATTCTTGATCCAATGGTCGGATGTAGATTATTGAAGCTCATTGTGGTACTCAATCAAAAAACCAAAGGAAATGTGTGAGTCTTACGACTAACCTCAACACTTTATAATTCGACATGAACATAGGTCTACCCCTTTGACTATGTTACCTTCCAATATATATGCATATTACATTTAAAGATATAATTGACACTGGGTTCCGGATCACATTGCCATATTTTCAGTGAACCGTTTTACAAGAGCATAGAAGTCAATATAGATATTCCCTTGTGATTCGGATTTCAAGCCATCCAACCAAGCTCTTGAGGATAGGACTACATATAGGGGGGGGATGTTAACCCCATTCCATAGGCTAACAAGATAGTCTTTGCTACACATGAAAAAAGCATCAAGTATCATGGAAAAGGTACTTAAAAAGTTATAAAAGAAAGCTAACTATGTCTATGTCCTATTTGATAACTTTTTAGTTGTGGTGCCCAAGTATGAATAAGGGCCATATGTATATAAGTCTCATAATGCAAAGACACAACCTACCTTTATGCCAAATGAGTCTACTTACTCTTATCTACGTTTATATAGTGTGAGAGAGTTGAAAGTAAAGGCTAATGGATTCTTGTTACATGTGTTCCTTTCTATTACCCATTTGTGAGTGACAATAGAGAGTGAGAGGTGTGTATGTCCTTGCAAGCATGGACACAACCCCCATGGTGACAACTTGGTTGTGAGACTGAGCTTGTGTGCAAGAGGACAGAGTGAAGGAGTGAGATAAGATGGTTTTACTTCTTTCTTGTTTACTTTAATGAGTATAGTTTTGGGAGGGCGTAGGAAAGTGGCATAACAATAAACTCTTTGCATTGCCATATGCAGACTCAAAAGGCAAAGGATAACTTTTCAAATCAAAATGTTTCCTAGAAAAATAAGCCCAAAGCATACCATTTAAGTGTCTGACTTGTCCTCTCCATTTGACAAACCAATTTTAATGGTCTACATTTGAGTTATTCTAAAATGTCTATTTAATTTATTTGAGGATGTTCTTCTTAAAAATGCGGAGTCATTGCACCAATGGTTGGTTTTTTACATTTGAGTTATTCCTATAATTTATGTTGGTGTGGATGTGCACCATTTTATCTAACATTTCTTGATGTGCATGAGAAGCCATGATTTATTGTGAAGTTTTACTCGATTGTTTAAGAATTTTTTGTTTTAAATCTTTACAAGTGTTTCTAAACTTACACGCAACTATCAAAATGTAGTTTTTGTTTCATGTGGCACCAATAAAATAGAATTTATTGATTTTTAAAACAGATCATGCTACAATAACTAGTTATGCACTAATTTGCAAATAAGCACACACTAGCTTGGTTTTTTTCTACATTGGCACGCTACAAATTTTATTTGGTAATAGAATTCTGTAACTTATTTTGTATAGTCTTTTTTTTAATAAAATTAGAAAGTTACATTCAAAGGAGAAGAGATACATAGAGCCTTTTATCAAGAATCTTAACTTAAGCCCATACTTTTTTGAAGAAAATTAGAAAGTTACATTCAAAGGAGAAGAGATACATAGAGCCTTTTATCAAGAATCTTAACTTAAGCCCATACTTTTTTGAAGAAAATTGGAAAGTTACATTCAAAGGAGAAGAGATACATAGAGCCTTTTATCAAGAATCTTAACTTAAGCCCATACTTGGGAAACTAAAGCAACTACATAACATTCAGATACTGGTTACATTGGCCCATAATATAGTGTAACAGCTTATTAACTTTGAGGTTGTGAGCCACCATTTCTCTTTGCTTGAGCTCTATCTTTTTCTCAGCTTCACTAGCTTCATTTATGAGATTAACAAGGTCAATCTCCATTTTCGCATTTGAATGGCCTCTAAATTTGCAATTTCAGCCATTAGTTTGGCCCTAGCATCCTTGACAGCAACTCTCATCTACATATTCAAAACAAATCTTAGTCCTTGCATCGATCAAAATGGCCTCTAAATTCAGTCTCATCAGTCTCTATTTTTCCCATTTGAATGGCCTCTAAATCTGCAATTTCAGTCAGTCTCCATTTTTCCCATTTTAATGGCCTCTAAATCTATAAGTTCATCCATCACTTTGGCCCCAGCATCCTTGAGAGTAGTTTTCTCTACCTACACATTTAAAAGCAATCTTAATCATTGTACTAGATCAAATTGCTTGCCCTCAAAGATATACAAGTTCATTTTTATCCATATTACCATGAATATACAGATTTGATCACAATCCATAGTCCTGTTGAATACCCTTTTGCCTCTCCTAAAAATATTTATTCGAATTCAGATCTGAAGAGTGAGCAAGTGAGACGATGATGACAAGACACAAATCCTAATGCTTATTTGTTATAGGGACAAGTTATAAAGAAGTGGGGAACTAATTCTAGCTCAACCCTATGCCTAGGACATATAACATCCCCCATGCCAATTTTATGACCTCTCATTGGTCCGCATGGCCTTATGAAGTACTAGCCACATGAGACATTATCTTTTAGGGGGAATAACCCTGGACCAGATATTGGCAAATGTGTAATTCCACTACCTTATGTCCCAGGAGAGATTCCATCTAGAGTCGAGCTTGGTGTGAAGAGGGGGTCCACCTTTTTAAAACGAGGGACTGGTAAATGTATACTTCCACAACCTTCTATCCTAAGAGAGATTCAATATGGAGTTGAGCTTGGTGTGAAGAGGAGGGTCCACCTTTTTTAAATGAGGGACTAGTAATAGACAGTCTTTCCCTTCCTAAACAAAATCTTTGATGACACGCAGAGACCCCTTAATTTGAATGAGGGATTCTAAGCTCGTATCCCAAAGGGACATTCTGAGGATAAGGAGTTTTAGGTCATCCTCGTTTAGCCTGAATGCTTCTCTGAGTTCAGCTATGGACATCCATTTGTGCCTTTGGTAATCCAATATATCTCCCCAAGTGGAAACACATTTCTTAGACATCTTGTATCCATATGAGTGAAGACTAGGTTGTATATAATCTTGGCATACCATGGAGAACCAAATTGAGTCCAAATGAAAAAAGCCTGGTTTAAATCTAGGATTTCCACCAAGGGTAAGGTTGACTTTGCACATGTTCCAAGCTTTCCAGGTCCCTTTGATTAACTAACTACCTTAGGTTTGAAATGGGTTCTACTGAAATACAAAGTCATAAGGGGGAGCCCTCTCCATCTTGGGAAGGCTTGGATAGGAAATTGAGAGGCATCCACATGTAACAACTGAACCCAATCTTCCTTTAGGTTATCGTCCATTTAATCACTGGTCTATCTGCGAGTTCTCCTAAATCAGGAAGACCAAGCCCACCCCCATCTTTTGGTAAAGTGTAATATTTCCAAGCTACATTGGGAAGCTTAAAGGAGTATGCATCCCCACCCCATAAGAAATTCTTACACGTAGACTTGAGGGGTTTATGTTCTGTATTAGAGGGTCCCTAGCATGAGAAGAAGAATATATTAGCAGGGATTAAAATAGTGGACATGGAAGGGGGAGCATTGAAAATAGGTTTAAAATGGGAAGTGGCAATCTTTGAGTTCTCTTGAATTGAGGTTGCCAGGTTACCCAAGTTTTCCCTCATAGTCTCCGTTTCCTCTTTTTTTTCTTCCGACTGGCAAAAGTTTCTTTTGTAGACCTATCACCTTTTCCTACCCACCATTCCCTAAGGAAAAGCTAGATTTGATTGCTCTCAATCACTTCTTCTTTCCTAAGGTCAGCTTTAGACACGAAGAGGGGTTGGCTGCTCAAATCCCCCTCCCCCTCAAAATATATGGCCATCTTCTCCCTCCTTCTTTTGTTTATGTGATGTGGTTGATCGGTTCTAGAGTTAACTTGTTTGAAAAGATTTTTGGCCTCCTTAGTTGCAATAGTCCATGCCTTTGCTAGAGATGAGAGTTTACCAAACTCTTTGAAATATTCCTTCCAATTCAGATGCGGACAATAGGTAGTTTAAAAAGGTTGAGTATGCATGGAACCAACCATCATGATTTCCATCTTTTTGAATCAACACTAGAATCAGTTTATGGGTAAAAGTTCTGAGTAGAGTGTAGAAATGTGACCTTAGAATTACTATGTTCCACTGCAAGGGGACCAATCATATAGCATCCATCTAGCTGGCCTTCTTGATATAAGGATCTAGTCTCCCATTTGACCATGTGAACTCAAGCTTGGAGGCTAAGTCTACAAGGTCATGAAGACATCTGAGTGCAATATAGAAATGAAACCTTAAAATTGCTATAGCATCCATCCAGCCTAGCCTTCCTGATGTAAGGATCCAACCGCCCATTACTAGGTGAACTCAGTCTTGGAGTGAAAAGTCTTACCCTCCATCCAAGTTTTGAAATTCTCACCCTTTGATAGTAAGACCAAGAGCTTGCCTTGTTGTTGGGATTCCATCATGTTGAAGTCCCCCGCATGGGAAGATTGAGGTCGAGAAGATATCTACAAAGATCAGCCTTGAACTAGCAGATTTAACATTTGAGGGAGAGAGCATGTGTGTGTGTGTGTGTGTGTGTGTGTGTGAGAGAGAGAGAGAGAGAGAAGGTATACATACACCTATACGTATGTATAGATATATGTGTTTAAATATAATAAAACTTAATATTATAAATATGCATATAAGCACGTGTGTGTGTGTGTATGTGTGTGTGTGAGAGAGAGAGAGAGAGAGAGAGAGAGAGAGAGAGAGAATAAAAGTAGATTTCAATCAAATATAAATAAAATTAAAGATCTATATATCTATGTGTGTATTTTTACTTACATTTATAACTACACATATACATACATACATATATATCATACATACATACATACATATATATGTATGTATGTATGTATGTATGTATTATATATAATATATATATATATATAATACATACATACATACATACATACATATATATATATATATGTATGATACATACATACATACATACGTACATACATACATACATACATACATATATATATATATATATATATATATGTATATACACACATACATACATACATACATACACACATACATATATATATATATGTATGTGTGTATGTATGTATGTGTGTATATACATATATATATATATATATATATATATATATATATATATATATATATATATATATATGTATGTATGTATGTATGTATGTATGTATGTATGTATGTGTGTGTGTATGTATGTATGTATATATGTATGTATATGTGTGTATTTTTATTACATTTATAAATACACACATATACATACATACATACATACATATATATGTATGTATGTATGTGTATAATATATCCATCTATACTATTTATTATGCATAAGTTTTTAGGGGGGAAAGGGACATGTAGCGGTTGGAAGAGGGCCAAGTGTTGGGGTAGGGGAAAGAGCGAAGGGGGTATGATGTTGGAGGGAGAAGCCACGTGTTCGAGCAGAGCACACACACAGAGAGAGAGAGAGAGAGAGAGAGAGAGAGAGAGAGAGAGAGAGAGAGAGTCTTGTTATGAGGAGTTAAATCATGGAATTTTATATTTCCACATTCTTTATTATTTATGAATTCCCCTAGACGAGTTTAGATTATCGATGTATATATTTATTGGGATGTGTGACAGCTCCCTTGTGTACATTTGATTTTATAAGAGATACACGCATTTATAAGGTTCAAGGTTTACACCTATTTTTGAGTAGATTTAAGGTTCAAGGTTTGCATGTCCAATAAAGCAAACTCAAAGGAAGGCTTGTTTTTGTCCATTGGATAATCAAAACCCACACTTCTTTTACCCACAAGGCAGCGAAAGGGTGGAAAACCATCTTTCAAAACCACCAAAAACCCTGTTGGAATTAGGGTTGCAGGAATGCACACACAACTTCAAGAAGATGAGGAAGCTTGAGCACAACACAGTAGTGTATTATGAGTGCCAAAAATGAAAGATTACAAGCCCTAGAAGATAATGGGCGTATATACAATGCACGGGGGAAAAAACCTCCTAGTGAGGGAAAAAGTGCCCCGGCGGTCCTAAGTGTGTTCACACATATCACTACTATAATATGGTAACAAATCCCCCCTGGAGTGATGCGGTGAACAAGAGCTAGCACTCATGTATAGGGAAGTGTCTAGCTATGTGGACGAATCCACAAAAGGGAGTAAGCCCAAAGCTTTGCGAAAAGCTTCGAACTTCTCACGAGGCAGAGCCTTTGTGAAAAGGTCTGCAAGGTTATCCTGTGTTGGCACATAAGCCAAACTGATCTCTCCTGCAGAGAGTCTCTCCCTGACATAATGGTAGTGCACCTCAATGTGCTTCGTACGAGCATGGAACACTGGGTTCCGCGCAACTGCCAATGCGCTCTGACTGTCAGTGAAGATGGTGGTGGCAAATGGCTGCCCAACACCCAAATCAGCCATAAGGCGTCTGAGCCACACACACTCAACCGTAGCTGTGAAAGCTGCCCTGTACTCAGCTTCACAACTAGAAGTGGCCACAGTAGGCTGCTTCTTGCTCAACCATGATATGCATGAGCTTCCAAGCATGAAGCAAAAACCACTCGTGGACACGCGTGTGTCATAACAACCAGCCCAGTCAGAATCTGAAAAAACATGTAAATCTGGCGGCAATGATCCCCCCTTGGGATAAAACAACCCAAGATGCCGAGTACCACTCAAATAGTGAAAGATACGCTTCACTGCCTGCCAATGCTTAATGCCTGGGCTATGCATAAATCTGCTCACCTGTGAGACTGCAAACTGAATGTCTGGCCTCGTAATGCATACATAAATGAGGCAACCAACAGCTGTCTGATAGAGTGTGACATCAAAGTGATCTCCAGCATCATGAAGACTCAACTTCAAACCTGTCTCCATTGGAGTAGCAATAGGCTTGCAGTCTTCAAGGCCAAATCTCCGCAACAATGTTTCAATATACTTTGTCTGACACAAAGCAATACCTCCATCACACTGCTTAAATTGTATCCCCAAATAATGATGCAAATGCCCCAAATTTGACATCTCAAAAGAGGCATTCAAATCAGCCTTAAAATCAGCAATATGACTCTCATTTGGTCCTGTGAGCAGCATGTCATCGACATAGAGAGCAATGATTAGATGTACACCATCCACACGTTTAACATACAAAGTGCTTTCTGTTGGACTATTCTGAAACCCATGTGCAGTCAAATATGCATGTATTTTTTCATACCAAGCTCGTGGAGCTTGCTTTAAACCATATAAAGCCTTTTTTAACCTGCACACTTTGTTTTCCTGCCCTCTTTGAACAAAACCACGAGGCTGCGATACATACACCTCCTCATGCAAATCTCCATTTAAGAACGCAGTCTTTATGTCCAGCTGATGTACATTCCAACCATTATGAGCTGCTAATGCACAGATGCTACGAACAGTGGTCATACGACATGTGGGAGCAAAAGTCTCATCAAAATCAATGCCCTTCTCTTGAGCATAACCTTTTGCAACAAGCCTAGCCTTATGGCGATCCACTGTGCCATCAGGCTTACGCTTCAATTTGTATACCCACTTAGTGCCAATGGCCTTCTTGCCAGGGGGCAAGTCACATAAAGACCATGTACTATTCTTCATAATAGCATCGTATTCTGCTTGCATAGCAGCCATCCAATTTTCTGAACTTTGTGCCTCATCAAATGAAACAGGCTCACTTTCATCGCACATACTAGAAACAGCCAATGCATAACAATCTGACGCATAAGAGGCACCATGAGAGCCAGAACGAGTGCGACTAGACAAAGGGGCATCCAACTTGCTGTCACGCAAAGTCTGCACCAGCCATCTAGGCATGTTCCTAGAGCCCTCAATCTCTTGTCTCTCATCCTCAAGTGCATCATGCACATCTGCATCAGATATAGGCTGATCTGTGCCATCATTTAAAACCTGCATAGGCTGAAAAACTGCCTCATGAGGTATTGCACTTGATTGTGCACCACTGAAAAGAGGCAACAATGTATCATAGACATCACGTGAGCTGATATCTGTCTCCTTAGTACATGAAACCAAGGGCTGAACTGCATCTTCCACAAATACAACATCACGGCTAACCAAAATGCGCTTTGTCTGTGGATGATACAAACGATAGCCTTTGCTCTCAGCACTATATCCAACAAAAATACATTTGACAGCTTTGTCATCCAATTTTCTGCGATGTTGCACAGGCACTAATGCATATGCCAGGCAACCAAAAACACGTAAATGGCCAACAGATGGCTTGCGGCTATGCCAAGCCTCATATGGAGTGACAACCTGTAATGCTTTGGTGGGACACCTGTTTAGTACATAAGTGGCACACATGACAGCCTCAAGCCAAAAACCATGTGGTAGACTTTGACTCTTAACCATACATCTTGCCATTTCCATGAGAGACCTGTTTTTTCTCTCAGCCACACCATTTTGCTGTGGTGTATACGGCACTGTACATTGGTGTTTTATCCCACGCTCAGCCAGAAATGCATTAAATTCTGAAGACATATACTCCCCCCCTCGATCTGAACGGAGGGTGCCCATCTTACTTTCTGACACATTTTCAGCCATAACCAAAAACTGTTTGAAGCACAAAAACACTTCGGACTTTGCCTTCAAAGGATATACCCATGCATGCCTGGTAAAATCATCAATGAAAGTCACGAAGTAAAGGTAGTTTCCAAATGATGGAGTTTGCATGGGACCACAAACATCACTGTGAACAAGCTGCAATCTGCGTTCAGCTCTCACTGATCCATCTTTGGGAAAGGAAGCACGCTGCATTTTACCCAATATGCAGCCCTCACAAACATGCTTGACAGGTGCCTCAAGCTTAGGCAAAGAAGACACCATTTCAGATTTCTGCAGGCGCAGCAAACTTGCAAAATTCAGATGACCAAAACGTGCATGCCACAGTTTTGCATTTGAAATAGCCTGCGTATCCATAATAGCACATGCTGAATCCTCTACACATTTGCCATCCATATTGAGCTTATACAGCCCTCGACATAGTGAACCAGATGCTACAATGATGTCACCACAAGAGAGATCATGAACAGTACATCTGTCATCCACAAATTTTACAACCAAACCTGTTTTGGCAAATGCGGAGACTGACAGCAGATTCTTTTTGATCCCTGGCACATACAATGCATCAAAAAGTGTAAATGTGTTGCAATTTGCAACATTCAGCACAATCTGTCCAACTCCTTTAACGGGATAAGAGGAGTTATTGGCACAAGTGACAGTATTCCCTGTGGGAGCAGACTCAAGGAAAGTGAATAAACTGCGCTGCGAGGTGATATGCTTAGTGGCACCACTGTCAAAGTACCATACATCTGAATCTACTGCAGACATACATGTGTCATGCAAAGATGGGTCATAACTGCACTGCGCATTGAATGCCCATTTTGTATCTTGAACAACATTAGCAGATTCATTGTTAGAAGGAGAGGCATCTGCCAACAGCCATACCAGCCTCTTTCTTCTTAGCCTCTTTCGCAGCCAGCTTAGGACACGCTTTGATGACATGATCATTTCCCTTACAGTACTTGCAAAATGTCTTCTGTTTGTCACCCTTCTTCTCATCTTTGTCTTCCTTCTTTGGTTGCGCAGCATTTGCAGATTTCTGCTTACTAGAAGAAAAGCCAGCTTTACCTTTCCCGCTTCTCTAACTAGCAACGAAAGCTTGATCTGCGACACGCATAATATTCCTGTTTTGCCTTGACTGGTCTTCTTGCAGCAAAACAGAAACTAACTCCTCAAATGATAAGGCATTGGGATTGCCTTTCATCATCAAGCGAAGAGTGGAAGCAAAACCCTGATAAGAATCTGGTAGACCATTCAAAACAGTCTGCACAAGTGAACTGTCTGACAGGATTTCATCTGCAGAAATGAGCTGCTCTTTGAAATCCTTGATCTTTGTCAAAAAGCTATCCATAGAATCACCTTCGTTCATATGCTCACTCTCCAACTGTTTTCGGAGGTAAGCAACACGAGCCTCATTTCTTGCCTGATACAATGTGGCAAGTACATCCCAAGCATCCTTAGAAGTCCTGCAGGAGCGAATATGTGGGATAATGGTACGTTTGACAGACAGCGCAATCAAGGCATGAGCCTGCGCATCTCTACCATCCCAACGAATCTGCTCTGCTGAAAGTGGTGGTTCTCGAACAGCTGCTACAGCACTTGTGCCTGCACCATCATCAACAGTACCTGTTTCTGATGTGTTTGCAGCATTCCCAGCCACAATAGGACGTGCATCAATACCCTGCACAATGTTCCATAACCCCTTTGCTACCAATACATGTCGCATCATATATGCCCACAATGGATAGTTGGTGCCATCCAACTTATCCTCAGCAGCCAACATGCGGAATACATCATTGTTGTCAGCCATGGCCAATGACTGTACTACTAGATGTAAATGCTGTCTGTAAGAGGTAAACCTGTATAAAATCGACCTGTGCTATGTAGCACAGCCCAAAACAGACGAATGGGCACCTGTCCTGCAGATTTTAATCTTGACAGAAAATCTGCAGACGCTCGTGAAACCTCGTCGCAATCGGAGGAGATGAAGCGGCAGGTGCCGGTGATGCTGCCCGGGAGGAGGAAGCCTGCTCTGATACCAATTGTTGGAATTAGGGTTGCAGGAATGCACACACAACTTCAAGAAGATGAGGAAGCTTGAGCACAACACAGTAGTGTATTAGCCAAAAGTAGTTTTTTTGAGTTCTTTCTCTCTTACAAATCATCCACCACCACATTTATGTTTCCCTTCAACTGCAAGCTCCCAAACTGGTATTATTAAAGCTTTAGGAGAAAAAAGGGTACAAGGAAGTGATAGGGCAGATTAGGGATGAGAGGGGACAAGAAATTGGAGATATCAAACAAATTGCTTAGAAATGGGTTAAATTTCTTAGGGCCACCTTCAGCCAAAAGGAAGATAGCTCTCAAAGAAGGTTTTAGGAAGAGGGGAGGTTACTTCCAAGGTATGATCAGTAGAAGGTGGAGACAGATAAAGCCAAGTGGTTGGAGAGAGATGTGAAGGAGGCATAATGCAAGATTGCCTTGCAAAAACTAGGGAAGGAGAAATCTCCTGGGTGGGATGGGTTGTCTACAGAGTTCTTCGTTGCCTTTTGGTCATCCCTAAAAGATATGGTATGGACCACATGCAAGGAGGCATTTGCTTCAGGGAGGATGAACAAAGACTTAAAAGAGGGGATCATAAAATTAATTCCTAAATAAGCAACTTGGTTACAGGTTTAATAATTGGTGACCTATCACCTTACTCATAATGGTATATAAGATCTTGGCCAAAGTCATTGCCATGAGGATTAGCCGTGTTCTACAAGAGGTGATATCCAGGAGGCAATATGGATTCATCAAAGGGAGATCCATCTATGACAACATATTTACGGCATTGATGGGTAAGGAAGTGGCTTAAAAAATAGTACAGAAGTGTGTGATGCTCCAATTGGACTTGGAGAAAGCTTATGTGACAGGATACATTGGTCCTTTGTGGCCAGGATTATGAAGAAGTTGGGATTTGGAAGCAAAATGGATACAAGCATCTTTACTCTCACGGCTGGGGGTTGCTCTAGGCTACTATTGAATGGAAGATTAGTTGGGGGGTTTGAGATCAAAAGATCTGTAATGCATGGGTGTCCTTTTGGCTCCCCTACTTTTTGCCATAGCATCACATCCTTTGATTGCCATATGTGAGAGGGTTGGTGATAGGCTTGAGAATAAGAAATGGAGAGCAGCTGGTGTTACAATGCTTTGCAGACGACTCATTACTTTTCTTGAAAGTAAACGATAACGTAAGATATGCTTTGCAAATAGTTCAATTATTGATGCCTCTGGTTCCAAATGTAACATTCATAAATCCAAAATCATTAGCCTAATTAAAGATAATGATTTTGACATGGAAAGACGGGGGTGTGAGGTGATAAGGAAGGGATAGATTGTTAGGCATTTGGGGATTCCTTTTGGAGTAGGGATGACTAGTAAAGATATAGCTAATTGGGCAATTGAGAGGTTTCTAAATAAGATGAAAAAATGGAAAGGGATTAGGGTGGATTTTCATGATAGAGCGGCCATTGTTAATTCAGTATTGAATACATATATCATGCTTTTATGCCCTGTAGTGGACTTCAAAAAACGTCAATAGAAGAGGATCATTGCTCCAATTAGGATGTTTATTTGGAAAAACAGCAAGGATGACATGAAGTATCTAGCTTGGTTGGCTTGGGAGAAGGTCAGCCTACCAAAAAACCTTGGTGGACTTGGAATTGTGCACTGACTACTCATGTCAAAGCCAAGGTGGCTACCAGCCTAACTAAATGCTTATTTGTAGGATGAAATTTAGTCCAAAATGGTGAGAGAGGTGATTGAGGATTTCGATGTGCAGTGCAAAGGGAGGTGGAGTGGATTGGATTGGAAAGCCAACTTCTGTTTTCTCATGCTCCATTGAGGATTCAGAGTTTTCCCTTTTGTAGGTTCCTTTGTCTTAACTGGAAAGAAGTGATGGGACTGATGAAGTGGGAGGGACGCACAAGGGTTACATGGAATTATCTATTTAGTTTAGGATTATGGTGGTCTCATAAATTTACTCCTCCCCCCCCCCCCCCCCCGCGGCCCCCTCTTGCTCAATTGGATGTAAGAATAACTAGAAGATTGAATAATAAGGGGTTGAGGTTGATTGGAGATTGATGGGGCAAATCTTAGGTAGGGTGGAAAGAGTTTTGGGACATATTAGGGAGGAGTTTGGGCTGTAGATGAGGGACTTATAGGTAGTAGGATAGGCCCTGGAGGAGATTGGCAAAGGTTGGATCTCTACTGCCTTTAATGAGGCTTGTTGGATGAAGGAATGGACTTGGATTACTGGGACCAAGCTGGTGAAGGTGACCACCAAGTGCTTGTATGAGAGTGAGATGAATGTGGTTTATTGCAATAAAATCTAGAGAGTAAGATGGAGCTCAAATACATGGCAGAAAAGGTGGAGATTGTTGTGGGACATGGATATCCCTTTAAAGGCTCATATCTTTATGTGGAGAGCATGTATGTGGGCTCTTCCCCTTGGATGCAAATTGGTACAGAGGAATTTCACTTCTAGGGCGTGTCCTAGATGTGCAATTACAATCGAGGATGGTAGACATGATTTTTGGGGATGCTTGGCTATCAAGGGGCTGTGGAGCAGAATCTAGAAATGGGTGTTCTCTAGCATAGGGGTTAAGGGGGGGATTGGTTGATGGGGAGACTGATAGAAGCTGAAGGGGCAATTAATAAGGTCTTTAACCTTGTTAGATATAGCTCTCTATGGGATATTTGGAACTCTAGAAACGGGCTAGTATTTTAAAAGGGTTCAAAGAAGGGGTGGATGCAGTAGAGTTGCTGTATAGATGTGTGCACCAGTGTTGGTTTGTTTTTATTATGTAAATAGGATGAATGACAATTCTTTTGTAGAGGTAGTGCAGGCCTTACAGTCTAGGATAGGTTGAGCCATGATATGATTGCACATATTAGGATAACCTAGTTGCTTTCTGATGTGTGGCAGGGCTATACAGGGAAATATGCGGAGGAAAGGTTGCCAAAGTTTGGACCCAAGACCCAAAGATGGTATCGGAAGGAGAAGCAATCGATTTACACCTTATGGCCCTAATTGAGAATCCTCTTGGCACAAGACTTAACGTGAAGATCTTGGACCAAGAAAGATTTCGTGGAGGAACAGACACCTAAAGGATGCACTACGGAGTCTTTGCTTGTTGCTGGTTGGCAGCTGGGGTATTACTTTTCTTGGGAACAGTTATCCTCTGTTTGGGAAGAGGAGAGGTGGGATCAGATTTGTACCTTACTTAATAGTGGCTGTTGTAAAAAGTCGAACATTGTATATGTTTTCGCTCCGGTTATAAATATAATTATGTAAAAAAAAAGAACGTTTGGTCGCCTTGTAAACGTTTTAGTGCCTAATTAAATTAAAGGATTCACTTATGCTCCTTAAAGCTGGGCATTCCCAAAACACATGTTTGCCATTTTCTATTGAAGACCTGCACCTAAGGCAAATGCCACTAGCCACTAGTCCAGTGAGATGAACTTAGTGGACTGGTGTTTAACATTATCAGAACTTGCATCTTATGGGAAATCTGGACCAACAGGAATGAAATTATATTCTTGAGGGCTACATGTACAGGGTTGCAAGAGTCAGAGCTGATGTATAAATGTGTGTATGTGCTGGTCTGTAATGTAATGTAAATAAAATTAGATCTCTGGAGTTGGATTTGTTGATTCAGAACTTGTAGAGGAATATGTCTTAAATATTTCCTTGATTCTTGATAAGCTTCAAACATACTAGGGTTCTTCCCCTAATGATGGATTGTTGGCTGCAGGTGAGATGTTGGGTTGAGAAGAAAAGGCCTCCTAAATTTGGACCTAAAACTCAAAGATGGTACCGCAAAGAAAAACAAATTGATCACACATTTGTTGCCTTTATTGAGAACCCGGTTGGCATTAGACCCACAGTTAAAGTTTGGTCAAAGCGAGGGGGAATGATGGAAAAACAGTCCCCCCGTGGTTGCATTGTAGATGCCATGATGGAGGTTTGCTTATTGCTGGGGTATCAGATCTCTTGGGAACTATCTTCTTTCTTGTGTGAGGATGAAAGATGGGAGTTTCTATGTAAAATCTTGAATGAGGTGAACAAAGAGTAAATAGTGGTTTTTCTGGCTTTGGTGTATGACAGATTTGGAATAGTTAATAATATAAATAAATATTATTGGTAAAAAAAACGATTCACTTATCCGTTTCTTTTCTGTAGTCTAAGGTTGTGTTGATTATACATGGCATTACTTAATATGCTCGCCCAAAAAGGGTGAAATATAATATGCACACCAAAAAATATGCACAGGAGGAGCACGGGGGGTTCGTTCTCTATCGCCAATTATGTGGCACCAAATTCACTGTGCGGGGGGCGGCGGGGGGAACTTTGTGCTGCAAAGCCCTAATTTCCGACATCGCCGTAGCCAGAACTGAGGGCGAGAACCCCAGGTCTTGTTCAACGTATCTTCTTTTTTCTGCAGAACCCTAACTCTTGGCATCGGGCGTTCGCCATCGCTCTCGACATAGCCAGAACTCGTGAGGTTAGTGCTCTCTTTCTTGCGGAATTTTAGTTTTTGTCCATTTCTTTTGCAGCCATCGTTTTCTGCTATCCGACTTGCTAAGAGAAGTCCTCCTTCGTGCAGCTGTGGTACTCGTTTTTTTAATCACTCCTTGTCCTGCAAAATATGGAGTCGAATACGCCCTCCACATCTTCGATACCCTCCCCCACATTTACCTATGCCACCACATGCACTGTTCCAAGATCCGTCTCCTCCCTGTCTTCATCTTTCACTCCTTTCTACCCTCGGTCTCAGCAGCAGCATTATCATTCACAGCCGGGCTCTGCCGATGGCTGCTATGGCTCTCCTCAAAAGCAGGATGACAATGCTGCCGATAACTACCGTGCATACTTGCAGCCTCACATAGATGGTCCTAACTTTTACAATCACTCAAACTATGCAAGCTTGGGATCTGAGCCGTATGAGGTTTCTTGGACTCCCGAGGGTTTTTATGGAGGCAATATGTTTGGTTTTGACGCCTGGCAATGGGGTGATCCAGCTTCGGTGGGGTATGCATATGCAGACGGTGAAGCTGAGCATTCTGCTTATTTACCCTCAGACTCATTATCCTATGTGGCAGGGTCTCCTCCCATAGAAGAAGCGTCTTACACTTCTTCTCCAAGTGATACAGCATCTCTTTCAGCACCTTTCCGTGGGCAAGGTACTGCCTTTCATCATTGTTATGGCCATTGTTGCTGTTGTGGTCATCATCATGACAGCTTTCTTTTTAAGAAACATCCCTGCAGCTCTGTAGTTTGTCATTGTGCAGGTGTTACAGTTGCTTCTAGTGTATTTCAGAGCAGTGCCCTGCTAGAGCAAGATAGATGTTGGCTAAACAAAAACTTGATTATGGCCATTGGTGGGAATCCTGTAGCAAGCCTCAAGAAAATGACACCTGAATACCCAGCAACTTCAGTGGATGAAACAAAGGGTCTGGTTGAGGGTATAAGAAATGAGGTAGCAAATGGATCTGCTATTGGCAAGCTGGATGGAAGTTCTACCTTGGATACGCAGTTGTCTGAGATATGTTCTTCTGTTGGTAAGTATTGGACACTCAAACTAGTGAGTAGAATGTCATTTTTAAAATTTAATATGTGAGGTACGTCGTTGCTGAAAAAGATTTGGGAGCAGTGGCAAGAGTTTCATGACCAATTGTTGCCTGTTGATTTTGAGAAGGATGTTACGAAGTGGAGTAAAGTTAGACAACTCCTACCCCATGCTTCTCCCATATTTCTCTCAAGTGTTTTCCTCATGTCTATATAGTTTTACAATTTTACCTTTCATGTATTCTATAATGTAAAGAACTTGCCGTTTTCTAGTTGTTTCCATTTCCTAGTTTCAGGCTGGTTTCGTTGAATAGACAT
Organism: Cibotium barometz; assembly: GCF_041138505.1. Lineage (NCBI taxonomy): Eukaryota > Viridiplantae > Streptophyta > Polypodiopsida > Cyatheales > Cibotiaceae > Cibotium > Cibotium barometz. The sequence goes on from NC_141089.1 coordinate 32,357,526, forward strand.
CAGCTATGTCTTCCATTTAATGCAACTATCTATGGGACGTCAAGGCTTACTGCCTAGGTGGGGCTGACTCATGGCAATCTGGACCTCAGGCTCGAGTGGCGGTTCTAAAAGGGAACCTATGAGTGGGAGGTGTCACTAGCCAGAATATATTGTGATTGTCAATGCTGGATTTGATGTGGATTATCTTAACCCTAGGAGGGTTCTAGAGTTGTGATCTTTATATTCGTATGAGAGCCATACCTGCCGGTGGCATAGTTTCCAGAAACGGCGTTTCTGGACCACCGAAATGTTTCCAGAAACGGAAACGGCGTTTCCAAGTTTTATTTTTTCCAGGGTTTAGAAACCCGCGTGCTCTCTTTCGCCGGCATTTTGCGCCTTCTTTCCGCCGCCTGTTTGGAGCTGCTCTACCCATCTACCTTGCCCTCTACTCCTCTACCTCCACATCAGCCCTCTACCACGCCCTCTACCTCTCTACTTGGGGCCTCCACCTTTGCCATCTAAGCTCTACCAAGCAAGAAGGAGTCACACCTTGCTCGCAGCCTGCAGGACCAGAAAAACAGCCTCCACTTCTCGAATCTCTCCGAGTCTTCCGACCTCGAACCGCACAAGTAAGTTAAGTAACATGGCTCGGACTCCGGATCCTTTTTGGCAGCATGTGGAGCAAGTGGGGGCTTATGCAGGATCTGGTGGCTCCAGGAAATGGAGATGTAAATATTGTGGGTTGGTCAAAACGGGGAGTGTCACCCGTGTGAAGGACCATCTTGCTCATGTTCCAAACAAAGATGTAGGGCCATGCCCCTCTGTTCCTCTAGATGTTCGGAAAAGCCTTGAAATGTGGAGGCGAAAGCGTTTGGCCATTCCCGAAGAGGAAGTATCTACAGCAATGGGTGGTCAAGAGCATGAAGCTGGTTCAAGTCAAGCAGCAGCAGCAAAGAGGGCCAGAGGCAGAGACAGAGGATCAGATTTCTCCTCTACCTCAGTGTCGGGTGTGCATGCAAGGAGGACTCCTTTGCCAGGTGATGTATCACATTCACAAGACACCCCTCCAATAAATACTGTACAAAGGGCTAGCATCCAAGCAGGATTTCAAAAGCAAGCAATTGCAGAGGCAACTAGGGAGCTCACCCGGATGTTCATACGGTGTGCCATTCCCTTTCATGTGGCCAAGACAAATCAATGGAGGAAGACCATGAGGGCCATCGGCCGCATTGGATGCGATTGGGATGGCCCTACATCTGAGGCTCTGCGGACACGAGAGCTAAAGCGGGAAAAATCATGCATAGAAGTGCAGCTAGAGCCCTTGAAGGAAACATGGAAAAAGTATGGCTGCACTATATTGTGTGATGGGTGGTCAGATGTACGCAGGAGAAATGTATACAATGTTTTGGTGTCATGCTGCAAAGGCACTATGTTTTTGAAAGCCATTGATGCCTCCCTCCCAGGTCTCACAGTTACAGGTGCATTTATTTGGACACATAAGGGAGGCTATAGTGCAAGTTGGGCCTGAGAATGTTGTGCAGGTGGTGACAGATAATGGAAGTAATTGTAAGTCTATGGGCTCTATGCTAGAGGATGAATTTCCAGCCATTGTGTGGACCCCTTGTGCATCACATAGCCTCGACTTATTGATTGAGGACATAGGTCAAATACAATGGGTTGAAGCCATCTTTTGCACCGCACGAAGCATGGTGAAGTTTGTGAAGAAGAGGCCAAAAGTCTTGAGCATGTATCGGGCCTACAGCACTCTTGAGCTATTGCAGCCTGCAGCCACCAGATTTGCATACATGTTCATTGTGCTTGAGAGACTCCTGCGAGTCCGCAGAGAGTTGGTACGCACTGTCTACTCAAATGAATGGCTAGAGTGGGATGAGAGAGAGAGCCCCAAGGCAAGAGCTTTGTGCGTGATGTCATGAGAGAGGAGTGGTGGGTAGAGGTTGAGGGGTTGATCAAAACTCTCAACCCCATCTACACAGTGTTACGCATTACAGACATGGAGGGCAGTACTCTAGGCCTTTTATACGAGTACATGGACAAGATTGGGGAGGCTCTCAACAAGCAAGACTACTTGAGAGCAGAGCAGTAAGTCTCCTCAGTCATGGCTACCCTTGCTTTACTTCTTATCTTTATTTTACTCGAGTCTTTACATTGGTCTCGACTCTTGACTCTTGTTTTTTGTCCTTTTTTATCTCATGGTTTGATCTCTAAAGGGTTGATGAAATCAAGCCTGTGTGGAATCGGCGATGGGATTGGTTTCACAAGCCGATTCATGCAGTAGCACATGTATTGCATCCTTTGTGGCGAGATGAGGAGCAATACGAGAATGAGGAGCTAGAAGAAGGCTTCATGACATACATGAGGAACTTGACATCTGGTAATGTGCACATGCTGAAATGTATAGAGGATGATCTCTTGGCCTTTCGCAACCAGACAGGGAGCTTTGGTCGAGAGACTGCAAAGCTTCGAGAGACTCAGCTACAGCCCGTCTCATGGTGGGAGAAGTATGGAAATTGTGCTCCCACGCTGGTAATTCACTACCCTTAACTACAGTTTACATAGTACACTGTACAATGTGCATCTTTCTTGTTTCCACTTAGTTCTAATTTCTAATTGTATGTGCATTTCAATAACAGAAACGCATCGCCATTCGAGTGCTCTCACAGGATTGCAGTTCGGGTCCATGTGAGAGGAATTGGAGCACTTGGGCCCTCTTCCATACAAAGAAGAGGAATAGGCTGAGTACCGCTCAGCTAGAGCGGTTGGTGTTTTGTCATTGCAACCTCCAGCTCCTTGAGAGGAATGCCCGACATCCGGAGCCTTCGCAGGTGAATGTGGATAAGATCGACATCATGAGGGAGAGGTTCATCCCAGAGATCCCACGGAATGAGCGTGATATGTACACCTTGCTTTATGAGGAGCTGACAGTGCCGAGCCACAACACCCGCTGCACCACCCATTCTCAGAGGCAGAGGGGGGGATCCATCGCTTCCACTTCAGCAGAGGCAGAGGACCACGATCCTACCATTTCTTCATCTGAGCCTGACTCTCATGAGTCGGAGGATGACTCCTCCATGGATGATCTTGATGAGTGATTTTTGGAGCACTTAGCTCTAGGATTTTGTCATGCCAGCAGCTGCTGCCAGCCTGCCAGCCACATGGATATTTTTTGATCATGTTTTGTATTTACTATAGTCTATACATATGGATTATGGATTATGGATGATGGATCTTGTTTTGTATTGACTCTTTTGAGGCTTGAGCCTTGAGCCTACAGTTGTCATTTCTGAATTTTGATCTATCATTTGAGTCTTTGACATTGAACTTGAGCAAAGATGTATTTTTCAAGCTTTTGTAATGTTTTTATTAATTATATATGTATGTATTAAACCCTAAAACCGAAACTCCGTTTCCCCGTTTCTTCCCGAAGGCCGAAACTCCGAAACTCCGTTTCCCGCCGTGCTCCGCATCCCCGTTTCCGAAACTCGTGGAAACTATGGCCGGTGGATAGCTTTAAGAGAGACAGATATTGCCTAGAAAGTTAGCCTTCTGTAATCTCCACCTCTTGTGCTAGTTCAGCATAGTTTTGCTGGTGTACAAGTGTTTCCTTTAGGTTCTCAGGGTGTTCACTTTGAGAGGGGGATGTGGTTACTTGGCAAGGTGAGCCACTATTCCCCAAGCAGATGGCCTTTTGGATTACAGGGTACAGGCATAGGAGTCTTCATCCCTTGGATGAGCATTGATTTGGGAGCTTGGTGTATAGGTTGATATCGGCATTCATGCAGAGGCAGGCTAGGTCACTTGGTGACGAGAGCTGTTGTTGAGCTTCACAGGTACTTGCTGAGTTGCAGGATGCATGGCAGGTGTATAGGTTCATAGGGTACAGGTAGGTATGAGTGGAGCAGCAGCTTGGAGCAGATGATTGACATCAGATTGTGCTTTGGGATGATGAGTTGTGGATGTTTGGTTCCACATGGACACGTGACTAGTTGGTTGGGAGCTTGCCAGCTGGGGGTGTCAGGTTTTGGCAGGAGAGCTTTCTTGAGCTTAGTGCCATAGTTAACACCAAAGAGCTCAGGGGGTGTTGCCATGTGATTGGGTGACTCATAGGGGTGTGTGAGTAGTAGTCCCATCACGTGACCGCGAGTTATGGATACAGGTTTTAAAGGTCAGGTGCCGACAAGGTTGTTAGCTACAGTGTTGGAGGTATGTTTCTTCCACTTGGAGGAGTGTTAGCAGGACAGAGAGGCATTCTTGGACCGAGGGATACATGGAGATCCTTTTTTTTTCCCCCCGAGAAAAGATCCTTTCATTAGTTATATAAAAACGCCCGTAGGGCTACAAAAGATCTCTCCTGCTCATAAGAGAAACAGAGCAGTGAATACAGCAAGGCAGCCCGGGAGACTCTCCCTAGGTGCTGCAAAATAAAAGCATCAGTACAAAGGACTGAGGGGCTAAATCATACAATAGGGGGGGGGGGGGGAAAGCCAAACAGGTGGCCTGTAATGCCAACGGGGGATCCCGTGTGTAAGGTATAGAAGGGGCCGCTGCGCCAAGTGGTGTGAAAGGCCTGGCGCCGCAAGATCGCCTCATCCGAGTCGCCCCGGATGCGGTCATACTGTCCTCGCAGGGTGTGGATCAACTCCTGCCAAATCCCCCGTACAGTCTCTACTGGTGGCTCCAGTCTCCCCTCCAAGGCCGTGAAACACTGGGCCCTCCAGGTGAACCAGATGGTGAGGCTGCTGAGAAGCTCCCATCGTAAATCCCTCTCCTGTGTCCAGCTGGCGGACGAGAAATCCGGTGCCGGAACCAGGCGAGGCTGGCCCCTAATGAATCTGATGGCCTGACTGTCCTGCTCCATCTCATAGCCCATAGCAGGTCCTGACGAAGTCGACCAAGCAGTGGCACCCCACGTAAACATACCCTCTGGAGAGAGGGGGGCCAGAATACGCAGCATCCGCAGCCAAATCTGCTGCGCCTGACGGCAATCCCAAAGGCAATGTCTCTGTGTCTCCATAGGGTGGCCGCATCGGACGCAGGCCGCCGGAAGAACGCTGTAAACAAGCCAGGTGCCAACTGCTGAGCCCCTGTGGGCGACCAGCCATTGGAAAGTCGAGATCCTGCGGGCCTGTCGACTAGCCCAGAGCCGAGCCCAAAAATCCTCCAGGAACTCCTGTGAGAGTCCCTGTAGCCGCCAATGCCCCGCTGCAGCCGGAGAGACCATCCTCCTCGCCACCAAAATATGCCGCCCCAGCCGAACAGTATACTGGAAAAAGGTGATCTCTGTGGCCTCAAGGGATGCATTAGGATCATGCCACTCGTACTCCCCAGGGTCCACTGTAGCCGGCCAAGGGGCGCGCTCCATATGCCCATATGCGCCAATCCGGGAGCACATCTGCAGGGTCGGGGTCAATATGCCACTTTCGAGAAGCGGCGGCCACTACCGGTATCCTCTGAAAGGTGCACTCTGCAACCAAAGGCGACTCCACCTCCACTCTCTGAAGTCTGCCCTCATCCTGAATCTCATAGTAGAGGCGTCTGCCATCCTCAGCGCAAGCTCTGATAGCAATCAGGATCTCCAACTGTGTAAAGGCTCCCATCCACCGTGGGGCCACTAGCTCGAAAGGCGTGAACCACTCCTCTGTGAGTGTCTCCTGAATATCATCCCTCATAATCAACCCCCCTCTGAAGTGACTCAGCCTCTCCACCTGGATCTCCTCTGGTAGGTTGCAGAAGGCCTGCCAGTCTCCAAAACTACGTGCTGGGCCTGCTGCTAAAGGTCCCCAGGCTAGACGAGGTCGAGAACCCAGCATATGACCCTGCTCTGTGCGAACCGCTGGGCTCCAGATTAGCGGCTGTCTGGCCCGCTCCTCAACACAAGAGGGAGGTCGCTGAGAGAGCCCCGGTCTCAGCAGCTCCCAAGCTCTCAAGATGCTCAAAGCAAATCTGTCCTCCCATCCTCTACTGAGGCCTGTCCTCCTCATCTCTATGAAGATCCAGCGAATCTCTGGTGCCCAAGTGTCCCCTGCTGGGGGAGCCCGAGCCTGCAGCCGCTGCAAGAGAAGCTCTTTCCAAGGTTCAGCGCTTGGAAGCAGCCCCCGAACAATAAGCTTCCCCAATAAGGCTCTACTCTGATCGACTGGATCTATAATGCCCAAGCCTCCTTGAGCCAGCGGAAGTGTAATAATTGCCCATGCAACCTTTGCTCGGGATGGCTGACTGTCCCGCCCAGACCAAAGAAAGTTCCTGATCAGCCTCTGTACCTGGCTGATGCAAGAGCTCGAGAAGATCCAGCAAGACGTAATGTACCACATGGTCGCTAACAGCACCTGATTTGCCACCACCACCCTCCCAGCCAAGGATAGTCGAGCTGTACTCCAATACAAAAGCTTCTTCCGAATACTCAGAAGAAGCGGGGCTGCTGCTCAGGTGACAAATCTAGTCCAATCTGGCATCCCAAATACCGCACTCCTGTGCCAGGAGGAATCCATCTAAAACCGGGGTCTGGGCTCCATGCCGGAGTGGAGCACTACTGATCCAAAAGGCCACTGTCTTGCGCCAATTGATCAATGCTTCCGAAGCTGCACTAAAAACCTGGAGCGACTGCTCTGCCCGAAGAAGATTGGCCTCTTGGCCATGCAAAAATAAGCCCGTGTCGTCTGCAAACTCAGCATCGAGCAGGTCCTCCCCCCGGACTGGGCGGTGGAGTCCTCTCAAACCAACCTCCTCTACCGTCAAATACATGCTCATAGCCTCCGCAAAGAAGAGAAAAAGAAAAGGGGCGAGGGGACACCCCTGACGGACTGATCTGGTCAGCTCAAAACTCGGCCCCCATCCTCCTGCAATCAACGCCTGGCTACGAGCTGTGGAATACAGAGCCGCCACCCCTCTGATTGTAATATGCGGAAGCTTCGGAGAAGGATCGGTACTTCAAAACTCAGAAAACAGCACTCTTTTCGCGACGGAATTAACGCACAAAACTGAAAGACGATGTGCAGAAAAAAGAGAGAGAAGGGGGAGATGGAGAAGGACACAGTATTGGGTCCCAATTACCCTCTGTAGGGCCCCCACCACGGATGGTGTATTTGCTTTATTAGAATGATGTAAATCTGAAACAAATACAAAGTACTTGACCTTTTCTTGGCTGGAAAACCTGCCCTTGACCTTCAGTCCTTCACCCCTTAGCTTTAGCAAACCCTTGGCTGTCCTGGCCCTTGAATGCTTGAGGCTCTTGGTGAATTGTGAGATGAATAATGGGATTATGGGCTGGGGTATTTATACCCCTCCCTTCATGCAGTCGGCTGGTTTCAGGAAGCACCCACGACTGAGTTTCATCATTAAATTGTGTTCACACTTTAATAAAGTGTTTTCACACTTGTTTAGCCCCTGTCCAGCCTGCGCATGACTCTGGGCAGCACCCTGGCTGCTGGACATGCTGCGCAGAGGTGTGGGACTGCCCCCCACACCTGGCCGCCTGCTGTCCTAGGGTTTTACCCTCTGTCGGCTGCCTGTCCAGAGGCTCTGGAGCTGGCCGACTGCCCCTCCAGCCCTTGCCTTGGCTGGTGGGCAATATCTTGGGCCCTCCTGGCCCCTTGGGGGTGGTTCTATACCTCCCCCATGCCCATGCCAAGTATGCCAATGCAAAACCTTGCCCTGGGGTAGCCCTATGGGCTGGCCCCATCTCTACATGCAAACTACATGCCTACAGAGGCCTGGCATCCAGTTGCAAACCAGATACACAGCACATCTGACATCATTCCAGAGGGAGACTCACAGCGCGGACTGGCACTGCTTCATGTGCAGGACAATGCACACCTGACCTTGGACTCATGTGCAGGACAATGCACACCTGACCTCGGACGACTGAGATGGATCCCTGGCTGACTCGTCCCGGACTGGGCTCACATGGGACCAGTTCACCATCCCAGGTCCTGCACCTATTGTACAGAATGTCCACGTGGCATCCAAGTGCGGGATGCACGTGACATCCCCTTCTGCTTAACTTGACGGAAGCTGCATAGCCTCCAAATAATCCGTCAATAAAGCCGGATAATCTTCGAAAAATTCTTTGTCGAGCCATACCGCTTCATGAGTTCCTCGGTCTTGAAACTTCGTGAGGAACTGTCGTAGTCTTCGGCCTGAGCCATGCTTGAAACGGTGCAAAAGGATCTGTTCTGGAACCATTACTTCTGCTTCATCAATGATGTCTGGTTCCACTTCGTCTTTGACCTCTGAAGGGGGTGGACCTGCATATGGCTTTAACCAACTGACATGAAATACATCGTGCATAGTCCAACTCGGAGGTAGCTTTAACTGCATAGACACCTCATTAATCTTTTTCCGGATGGGAAATGGTCCGAGGCTCCTGAAAGACAACTTTGGGCATCGCTTGCCCACCTGCTTCAATCTTTGCTTCATAATCTGAAGATATACCCAATCTCCTTCCGAAAACTTCATGTCCCTTCGGTCTTTATTGGCCTGTCGAGTGTAGGCCTCTTGTGCTTTAACCAATCTGTCTTTAACGGACTCTAGGATCTCCTGGTAAGACTCCGTCACTCTGTTCGCCTCCGGTACTGAAGACGACGTCCTGGTTAACAACGACTGGAAAGGCCTTCCAAACGCTGCCTCATATGGAGTCCTGCCAATAGCTGAAGAAAAAGAGTCATTCAAAACAGCTTGACTAAAGGCAAAAACGATTCCCACTTACCTTGCTGATTGTGGACATAACACTTCAGCACATCAAAGGCCAACTAGTTGTATATCTCTGTCTGGCCATCTGTCTGTGGGTGGAATGCACTGGAAAAATTCAACTTAGTACCAAAATTATCAAACAATGCCCTCCAAAAATGACTGGTAAACTTGGCATCTCGGTCTGACACTATGGTCCTAGGAATCCCACCAATCGGGTACCAATGCCGAATGAATAGCTGGGCAACATCCTCGGCGGTCACATTGGCCCTGCAAGGAATAAGCATAACAAATTTGCTGAACCTGTCAACAATAGTCAAACACTGTGTATTACGCTTACTCGGACTGGGAGGCAGATTTGTGACAAAGTCCATCGAAATGTCTTGGAAAGGACCCTCAGGAATTGGCAAAGGCTGTAACAACCCTATCGTCTTTCCACGAGGAGCTTTCACCTTTTGACAAATGTCACAGCGTTGTACATAAGTAAACACATCACGCCTCATCTTTGGCCAATAGTATTGCCGTTCTAATTTCTCCAAAGTCGAATTCATGCCCCTATGACCACCTGTAATGGCGTCATGGGCATCATGGAGAAGAGCTGCCCGGAATGATTTCATGACACACAGTCGGCCTTTGTAGTAAAGCCAACCATCGCGTATCAGAAAATGGCATGGTCCTGTGGCATCCAATGCCTGTTTCCACTGCGTACCGAATTCCTCGGAATCCGCGTACGTGTGCTTCATGTCTTCTAGTCCTGTACCAACAAGGTCCAGTCTAGTGGTCTGAATCGCGGATACTTGTCCCTTCCTGCTCAAAGCATCGGCCACTGGATTGGCCTTTCCTGGAAGGTACTCAATCATACCACCAAACTGCTGGAATATCTGACTCCAGCGGTGTTGTCGATCACTCCATTGTGCACTTGGCATCGTCTGAATCCAGCGCAATGCCTGATGGTCAGTGCGAACCTCGAAGTCATGGCCATACAGGAAATGTTTCCAATGTTTCAAGGCCTGTATAACTGCTAGGAGTTCACGATCATAGACTGAGTAGTTCTTTTCAGCGGGCAGTAACTTACGAGACATGTAAGCTACTGGATGACCATTCTGTTGCAATACACCTCCAATTGCGATGTTACTCGCATCGGTGATCACCTGGAATGGTTCGTCCCACGAGGCAAGGGCTAAACAAGGCTCTTCTGATAAAGCCACCTTGAGGTTCTGGAATGCCTCCAACGCTCGTGGAGTCATTCGAATCTTTTGCCTCCTTGTTTTCACTCCCTTTAGCAGATCGGTGAGATCTGCCGAGAGATCAGAAAACTTGTCAATGTGGGTGGAATATGCCTGGCATATGCCCACAAATGATCTAATGTCATAAGCAGTCTGAGGTACTTCCCAGTTAACAATCTCGGCCACTTTAGCCGGATCAAGTCGAATGCCTTCGGCACTGATTATATATCCCAAGTAATGTACCTCGAACAGATAAAATTCTGACTTCTTTTCATTGATATAGAGCTCGTTGCTTTCCAGCAACTTAAGGACTTTCTCCACATCAATGTCATGCTGCTCAACTGTAGCTGAAAATATGAGTATGTCGTCCAGAAATATGAACACACACACGCCGATCAACTCCCGGAAAATACGCATCATCATGCGGTTAAATGTAGCTGGGGCGTTCGTCAAACCAAATGGCATGACCACAAATTCATAGTGGGCCCGTTCTGTACGGAAAGCTGTCTTGGGGATGTCCCCCTCAACAATCCGAACCTGGTGGTACCCACTCTTTAAATCCAATTTAGAGAACACCTTAGCTCCATTCAGCCTCTCGAGAATATAGTCAATTCGAGGCATCAGGAATCTGCTTTTGATAGTCAGCTTGTTGAGTGCACGATAATCGACACACAACCGAGAAGACCCATCTTTCTTCTTGACAAACAAGATCGGTGCTGCAAACGGCGACACGCTGGGCGGATGAAGCCAGCTTGCAACAATTCTTGGAGTTGGCGGTCCAACTCCGATTCCATTGCCTTAGAAAGGCGATACGGAAACTTGCTCGGGGGTTCCGAGCCTGGGAGGAGGTCAATCTTGTGATCCTCCGGTCTGGACGGGGGAAGCTGGGGAGGGAGACTGTCCCGAAGAAAAATCTTCTGGAACTTTTCATGGAGAACCGAGTACTTCTCGGAAGCACTGGCCACCGTCTGGGCTGTCTGGATGTAAATCATCGCACACTGTGCGCCTTTCCTGATTGCTCTCTTAGCCTGCAAGTGGCTTATGAGCGGAAAGTTTGGAATACCTGGCTCACACTTAATGGTCACAGGGGTGTTTGACACATTCCGATCAATCTGGAACGTGTGCTTGTCCCACTTGACATCAGGGAGAAACTTGTGAAACCACTGGATCCCCAAAATTATGTCTGCTCCTACAAGAGGGGCAACCATAAAATCACGCACAAACTCTATGCCCTGAATGACTAATTTAGCACCGAGAGCTTCATACTTGACGCTCGTAGTCATACCTGTGCTAAAACCCTCAACTTGTTTGTCCACCGGAGTGAGCTCGAAACGGGCACGCCTAGCGGCCTCTTCCGTGATCACATCCTCCTTGCTGCCGCTGTCAAACAAGACAACGACTCTCTGGCCACCTATGTAGCCAAAGGACTTGAGCAATTCGTTGCGCTCATACTCCTGGTCATGGGCGCCCTTCTGCTTATCTTCGAGCTCCTGGCTAATAATTGCTCCAACTGAAGCACCGGGGGTTGAAGAACTAGGGGTAGCCACTGGGGTCTGTGTGGGAGCTGTGCTCACCACGGAAGCTGTGGAGGCGGCGGCGGGCTTTGGAGGCTTCTTCGGACAATCCCGAGAAGTATGTCCTTTTGTGTGACAAAAGTAACATCTACCCTCCTTCCTGTACTGAGCAAGCTCCTCAGCACTCAACTTGCCACCTGTCTTGCCTGCCTCCGCTTTCTGGTCTGGAGTAAGCTTAGACGCATTGTTCGAGTTCTTGGAGCCAGAGGCTCCCGGGTTCTGTCCTGGGGAAGACCTCGTCTGGTTCTGGCTTTTGCCCCCCGAGGCGTTAGCCTTGGGAGAAGCCGGCTGGGAAGTCTTGGGCTTGCCACCATTGTGTTTCATTTCTGCACTCTGCGCAAGCGAGAGTGCGTCCTCAAAGGTGGCTGGTCTAAACATACGCACCTCCCATTGGATGTGCGTGTCCAGGCCATACAAAAACTGTCCTTTCTTGTCCGAATCAGATAAGCCTAATTGTAGACACAAGGTCGAAATTCTATTGGCAAACTGAAGGACTGGTTGCGCGTTCTGACGCGCTCCCTTGAACTCGTCTTCGAGTCGCTCAAGGTAGTGGGGCGGTAAAAACCGCTGCTTAAGGTCACGGACGAACTCGTCCCACCCATAAGCTGCCATACCTGATCTGGTGTGGGCATGAGCCCACTGAGTCCACCAAGGAATGGCCTCACCTTCCAAATACCAACTGGCTAAGATCACTTTGTCAATATCTGTTTTCCTAACTGCGGCAAAGTAAGCTTCAAATTGATGTAACCATGAATACAGAGTAGTGGGATCGAGTTTACCATTATACTTACTGAAATTCATTTTCTCGGGAAAATGATTCGAGGGCGCCGCCGGTGTCAATCTGGCGTCCAAAGCTCGAAGGTAACGCTCGTGTTCCACTCGTCGCATGGCGTCGTCTTCTCGTTGTCGAATCTCCAATGCACGCATCTGCCTCTCAAGCCAAGAGCTTGGCTGCGGCTGTGACCCCTCGAGAGGGTCCCTGTGATGACGAGGATCTGGTATCTGGGATACGGAAGGAGAGGGAGGAGGAGATGGAAAACGCGACGCTGGAGAGCGAGAACGCTCCTCCAGAGCCAAAATCCGCGCCTTCTGCTCATCCAACTTGGTTGTCTGGTCTGCGATTGCTCGCATCATCTGCTGGAACATGTCTTGTACACTCAAGCCGGGTGCCCTAGCTGGGCTGCCTGGTGCACTCTGGTCCCATGGTTCTGGTTCTCTCTCGTCGCCGAAGTTCGCCATAGCGGGAAAATGCAGTTCCTTTCCGGAACGCAATCTGACCATCCACTATCTGTGTGGGAGACTTCCGGAGGCTTCCGGAGGCTAAAAACCAACCGTCCTTCGAGGGACAGGAGTCACTCCGAAAGGGGTAGTCCACCGGCGTCTAAAAACCAACCACACGAGCGAAAAAATTTTCTGGTTTTCTTTGCTGAATCTTTGTCCTTGAAGTGAGCTCTGATACCACTGTAGTATGCGGAAGCTTCGGAGAAGGATCGGTACTTCAAAACTCAGAAAACAGCACTCTTTTCGCGACGGAATTAACGCACAAAACTGAAAGACGATGTGCAGAAAAAAGAGAGAGAAGGGGGGGATGGAGAAGGACACAGTATTGGGTCCCAATTACCCTCTGTAGGGCCCCCACCACGGATGGTGTATTTGCTTTATTAGAATGATGTAAATCTGAAACAAATACAAAGTACTTGACCTTTTCTTGGCTGGAAAACCTGCCCTTGACCTTCAGTCCTTCACCCCTTAGCTTTAGCAAACCCTTGGCTGTCCTGGCCCTTGAATGCTTGAGGCTCTTGGTGAATTGTGAGATGAATAATGGGATTATGGGCTGGGGTATTTATACCCCTCCCTTCATGCAGTCGGCTGGTTTCAGGAAGCACCCACGACTGAGTTTCATCATTAAATTGTGTTCACACTTTAATAAAGTGTTTTCACACTTGTTTAGCCCCTGTCCAGCCTGCGCATGACTCTGGGCAGCACCCTGGCTGCTGGACATGCTGCGCAGAGGTGTGGGACTGCCCCCCACACCTGGCCGCCTGCTGTCCTAGGGTTTTACCCTCTGTCGGCTGCCTGTCCAGAGGCTCTGGAGCTGGCCGACTGCCCCTCCAGCCCTTGCCTTGGCTGGTGGGCAATATCTTGGGCCCTCCTGGCCCCTTGGGGGTGGTTCTATACCTCCCCCATGCCCATGCTAAATATGCCAATGCAAAACCTTGCCCTGGGGTAGCCCTATGGGCTGGCCCCATCTCTACATGCAAACTACATGCCTACAGAGGCCTGGCATCCAGTTGCAAACCAGATACACAGCACATCTGACATCATTCCAGAGGGAGACTCACAGCGCGGACTGGCACTACTTCATGTGCAGGACAATGCACACCTGACCTTGGACTCATGTGCAGGACAATGCACACCTGACCTCGGACGACTGAGATGGATCCCTGGCTGACTCGTCCCGGACTGGGCTCACATGGGACCAGTTCACCATCCCAGGTCCTGCACCTATTGTACAGAATGTCCACGTGGCATCCAAGTGCGGGATGCACGTGACACTGATCCATCCAGGCTCAAAGCCCAGGCGAAGCATAGTGCCCTCTAAGAAACCCCAATCAACTCTATCGTATGCCTTCTCAAAATCGAGAAGCATCACGACCAAGTCCTCACCAAGAAATCTAGCTCGGGCCGTCGCCTCCCAGAAAGTAAAGATGTTGTCAAGGATACTGCGCTCAATGACGAATCCTGTCTGGGTGGCATGAATCAACTCCCCCAGGAAGGGCTGGATCCTCAAACTCAAGGCCTTTGCTAAGACCTTGTAGACAGTATTGAGGATCGTAATAGGCCTCCAATGCCGAATATCATCTGATACTCCCTCCCCCTTGGGGATAAGAAAGATCAAGCCCTCTGAAAAGCTCTATGGCATCACCCAGTGTCCAAAACATACTGAAAGCCCTTGCGGGGGCCTGGCCCCAAAAGGTCCCAATAGCGCATAAAAAAGGCCGGCGTCAGTCTGTCCTCCCTTGGGCAACTATGTCGCGGCAGGACCCTCAAGGCTTCGGCAAGCTCAAGCTCTGAAAGAGGCGCACCAAGAACTGTACGCATACGATCTGTGACCCTCCTCTGCACATGGGCCCACATAGTCTGCCTGCAAGCATCTCGATCCTCAGTGGCTGGCTCCGTTGAAAGCAGGTCTCTATAGAATGCCGTGGCAATGGCTCTGATCTCCCCGGGCTCAGTAGCTGCCGATCCATCCGGTCTACCAAGTTGACGGACTCCTGCTCGAACATGGCGGGGTCCAGTGATCTCAAAAAACTCCCCCGTCACTCTGTCACCAAGCTGCGTCCACTGAGAGGCCTGACGACGATAGTAAAACTCATGTCTCTGCTCCTCTGCCTCTCTAACCTCCTGGCGTGCCTGGCTCAGCTGTGACGCCACCCACTCACATGCAGGCTGCTGCTCCTGAAGGCGCTGTAGCGAAGCAAGGCTGCGTCTCAGCCGATGCTCCCGCTCGCGAATCTCTCCCAATCGTGTCAAAGCTGCAGCGTGCAAAAAAGAGCTAAGCTCGATGAGACCCTGGGCACACTGGCCTGCTGCATCCTGGTCAGAGCACTGACTATCATGCCAGATCCTCTCAATGTCCTCAGCGAGACTGGGATCTGTAAGTACCCTCTCTGGGATCCTCAATTGCAAGCTGGGCTCCCGTGTCCTCTCCTCCAATGTCAAGATAATTGGCGCATGATCTGAAAATGAGGTGCCAGCGAGAATGCCGACGGAGCCCCCTCGCTCCCCTAACCAGTCGCCCACATAAAAGCGATCAATCCATGATAGATTAGTCCCTCCCTGCCGGCGATCCGACCGAGAGAAACTAAGACTGTCCTGAGAACGGGAGAAGGCCCCATGCTGCCATACATCAGTGATCCTCAGGACATTTTGCAGCCATGTGTCCTTTGTTTCCACATTGGAAACATTTACCTTCTTTGACATACTCCTTGAGTTGCTTGTGGGATAGCTTCTTTTGGTACAATGGGGGTTTATCCTCATTTTTGTTCTTCTTTTCTTGTGGCTCGGCTTGAGATCCCTCTTTGAACTTCTTCTTTTGGGACGAGTCTTGATTCTCATTCTTTGATTTGTCCATCATCCAAGGCATATATAGAGCTTCGGCTTGCAAGGCTTTGTCTTGGGCTTCTTCCAAGGTTTGCAAGGCTTAGTGTCATGGGCATTTCTGACCAGATTTCCATATCAATGCATATGAATACAGTATTGCAAACAAGTGGTTGTCAATGTAAACTTGCAATCCACACTACCCTCTCAAGTGCCCATGTTCTCTGCCATGTGTTCCACCAACAGCAACAATCTGCAAGAGAGCATGTAGGACAAGAGAACACTACACAGGGTATGTGATCTTGTAATCCGGTTCCTCCCTCTTGCTTCTTGCTTCCATATTTAAGCATTAAAGCTTACCAATTGCAAGTAGAGTCGATGACAGCGGAAGTCTTCGCGAATGGAAGTCCTTGGAGTGAAGAGATCTTTGATTTGTCGCATTTCTTCGCGATAAAAAGTCTTAAAGAGGATGAAGGGAACCTTGGGAAAGCTTTCCTTATGGTTCAACTTGAGAAAGGAGGGCTGAAATTAGGGTTTTTAGCAAAAAGACTAGAAATTACAGCAATAAAGAGAGCTGTTTTGCTGAATTTCAGTCATTGGGAGAGTTTAGGAGAGTGATTAGCATCCGGAAACACTCTTGGAAGCTTGAGAAACACCTTAGCAAGCTTGGAAATGGAGTTGGGAAGGAGAAAGTGCATAAAATGTAGCCCAACCGCCGTCATGAAGGAGGCGCCCATCTCTAGAGAGAGGAGGAAGAGTGAGGTGGTGAGTTGTCCAGTGTAGGTGGCAGGCAGGTGCTTTGTGGAGCAAGCTAGAGTGGACACATGGTTGGTTACTCCCATACATACTCCATCCAGAGTCTGTCTAGATCGCCATCTAAGCTCTACTTAAGAGCGCAAGGGTGGACAGCACCATCACTTGTATCTCTTTGGTATAATTAGAATTTTAAATTCTCTCCATTGTCTATTGTGCTTTGTCTTGCTATCTCTTTCTGCTGTGCCATATTATTATATGGTATCAGAGCTTAGGTGCTCTTAGCAAGAATAGTGCATAAAGTTTAGTCTTTCTTTGCATGGAATCCTAGGAGTGATGGATTTTGCTGCTGCTGCACCAGTCTTGCGCATTCGTCCACCTGTCTTCACGGAAGGCAAGCTTGATGGGACGAAGTGGGAAGTCCCGATCCCAACAACCCTACAAACATGCTTCCGCCAAACGCTACACTTCTTCGGGCATGGAGAAGGCGCAATGCTGACGCACTTTGTGCCATCGTCACCAGCGTAAGTGATTCTGTTCTCACTCTGATTCAACATACTACCAAGGCTACAAAGGCTTGGATCATACTGAGAAATCAGTATGAGACTCGCAATCAAACCAAGATTTTGAACCTGGAGAATCAGCTTGTTGCTGAAAAGTTTGCTGAAGGAGGAGCTGTTGAAGCATTTATCTCGCGGATCAAAAATATGAGAGATCAAATGGCTGCTGTAGGGATTACACACACTAGTGAGGAGTTGGCCCGAAGGTGCATCCGAATTCTTCCACAGAAGTATGACAGCTTGGCTACATCACTAAACACTCAAGTTAGAGTACCATCTTTATCATTTAAAGAATTTAGTGCTATGCTACTTGAGGAGGAGATGCGGCTGAAGACCCGAGATGGTAGTGATGCTGCATTTTCGGCCAATGCTAAAGGCAAAGGCACGACATCTTCTGATGAGAAGAAGAAGAAGCCAAAGAAGAAGAAGTTTCAAGGGAGCTGTTATTACTGTGACAAGAAGGGTCACGCTCTCAAAGACTAGAAAGAAGCAGGCTGACGAGAAGAACGGGAGTTAGTCAACAATGTTGAGACTGAGCTTGAACTTTGGGTTGCCATTAAAGAGGTATGTTCATCTGCTCAGGCTCCAGGTGAAGATTCATGGATTTTGGATAGTGGAGCATCCCGACACATGACCAGTAAGAAGTGCTGGTATAGTTCTTGGAAGCCTCTATAGGAACCCATCAGTGTTGTTGTTGGGAATAATGCTAAATGTCCAGCCGAAGGGTCTAGAACCATATCTTTTGTGGCAGCTACAGGTGAAGAGAAGACGCTGTCAAATGTGCTCTATGTATCCCAGATAAAGAGAAATCTACTATCAATTGCTGCGATGACGGATCTTGGGCTTGAAGTACGCTTCAAGAAAACTGAAGCAGAAATTCTAGATAGTGTTGGCAAGGTAGTCGGCAAAGGAGTAAGGCGCAACAATCTCTACGAGCAAAGTGCCCTTACAGTGTCTGCAGATAAGAGCACGAGCAAGCTTTGGCACGAGCGATTGGTCACATTGGATTTGCCATGCTAAAGGAGATGCAGAAAAAGAGTATGGTGGCTAATTTGCCTACGTTTTCAGAATTGTAGAAACCATGTGAAGCTTGTATGATGGGCAGGCAACAACGCAAGGCATTTCCACAGGAAAGCAACAATCGGGCAAAGACTCATCTAGAGTTGGTACATGCTGATCTTTGTGGTAAAATGTCTACTACTGCATTAGGGGGATCTTCTTACTTTATGCTGTTAGTCGACAATTACAGTAGGAAGATGTGGGTTTATTTCCTTCGGGATAAGGTTGAAGCTTTTGGCAAGTTCAAACAGTGGCATAAGCTTGTGGAAAATGAGACAAGAAAGAAGGTGAAGAAGTTTCGTACAGATCGAGGAGGAGAATTTCTTTCGGCGGAATTTGACAGCTATTGTAAGGAGAATGGCATCAAGCGCCAACTCACCATTGCTTACATACCTCAGCAAAATGGTGTTGTAGAACGCCGCAATCGAACTGTCATGGAGATGGCTCGATGCATGTTGAAGGCAAAGGGTTTGCCCAAGACATTTTGGACTGAAGCAGTCAACATAGCAATATATGTCCTCAATTGGAGCTACACAAAGGAGCTCATATTCCAGATGCATCCACGACCAAGCTAGATGCCAAAATAAAGAAGTGTATCTTTCTTGGATATAGTTAAGAGTCAAAGGCATATCGACTCTATGATACAGAGGCAAAGAAGATCGTGGCTAGCCGAGATGTGGTATTTGCAGAACAGCCACACTCAGTGGAGGAAGGACGTCCGTCCACTCTCATCAGCTGGAGAAATAGTCCACCATGAGCCCAACCCACTAGTCAGATTTCCTCTCAAGGACGAGGAGTTTTCAGAGGATGAAGACTCACACATCACAACAGCCTGTTGCTACACCACAAGGAAAGCCACTTCCAAAGTGGGCACAACAACTCTTTGATGAGCGTAATCCAGTACTTGAGAAGTCAGAATCTTCAGCAGATGGACCACGCAGATCAAGGAGAATAGGGGAGCAGAGAAGAGCATCTGATCTCATTGTCAATATGGCCTTGATGGCTGAGATAATGGGAACAGTGCAGGAGCCAGCCACCTTGGATGAAGCATTAGCAAATCCAAAGTGAAAAGCCGAGATGCAGTCTGAGTATGACAGCATCATAAAGAACAACACTGGGGAGCTAGTTGACCGACCACCAAACAGAAAGGTAATTGGTACCAAATGGGTTTGGAAAGCTAAGTATAAGGCTGATGGCTCACTTGAAAAATGCAAAGCTAGGTTGGTTGCACAGGGATTTGGACAGGTAGAGGGTTTCGACTTTGATGAAACCTTTGCTCCCACAGCTTGTATGACAACTATCAGGGCGGTACTTGCCTTGGCTGCTCACAAAAAGTGGCCAGTCTTTCACATGGATGTGCATAAACTGCAGCCCAACCGCCCTTATGAAGGAGGCGCCCATCTCTAGAGAGGAGGAAGAGTGAGGTGATGAGTTGTCCAGTGTAGGTGGCAGGTGCTCTGTGGAGCAAGCTAGATTGGACACATGGCTGGTTACTCCCTTTGTACAAAGGGGATAAGGTTTGGGCGGTGGACATTGGGTTATGTCCACCTCGGGACATCAGCTTGTGTGAACACTGGGCTGGTCATAATTTATAAGTGAGTTTTGGTCGCCCAAAACTTAATGAAGTGTGTACACACTCACTTATAAATTAGTGCTAA
Source organism: Cibotium barometz (assembly GCF_041138505.1). Lineage (NCBI taxonomy): Eukaryota > Viridiplantae > Streptophyta > Polypodiopsida > Cyatheales > Cibotiaceae > Cibotium > Cibotium barometz. Next base: position 32,377,139 of record NC_141089.1, read on the forward strand.
CTCCTAAGGCCAAGTTTATGACCAATACTTATCACCTGTCACATGCCACATAACCATGTCAGCAGACAGTTTCATACGCACGGTTCGCGGGCGGGCATTCCCTTACCCAGAACTACACATTGGCCAAGCAAGCATGAAAACAGCATGCAATTTCAATTGCAAGCAAGCACATAAAGATGCTATGCAATGTAGCATTGGTATGGACAATTCCCGTTCATGAGACTATATCAAATCTTCGCGACAAAAGTCTTCAAGAGGATGAAGGGAACCTTGGGAAAGCTTCCCCTATGGTTCAACTTGAGAAAGGAGGGTTGAAATTAGGAAAAGACCAGAAATTACATCAGTAAAGAGAATTCGACTTTGGAGAAATTGGAACGGCAATATTATTGGCCAAAGATGAAGCGAGATGTGTTTACATATGTACAAGGCTGTGATATTTGTCAAAAGGTGAAAGCTCCTCGTGGAAAGAAGATAGGGTTGTTACAGTCCTTGCTAATTCTTGAGGGTCCTTTCAAAGATATTTCGATGGACTTTGTCACGAATCTATCTCCCAATCCGAGTAAGCGTAATACGCAATGCTTAACTATTGTTGATAGATTAAGCAAATTTGTTATACTTATTCCTTGCAGGGCTAATGTGACCGCCGAGTATGTTGCCCAGTTGTTCATTCGGCATTGGTACCCGATTGGCGAGATTCCTTAGACCATAGTGTCAGACTGAGATGCCAAGTTTACCAGTCATTTTTGGAGGGCATTGCTTGATAACTTTGGTACTAAATTGAATTTTTCCAGTGCATTCCACCCACATACGGACGGCCAGACAGAGATATACAACCGGTTGGCCTTTGATGTGATGAAGTGTTATGTCCACGATCAGCAAGGTAAGTGGAAATCTTATTTGCCTTTAGTTCAAGCTGTTTTGAATGATTCTTTTTCTTCAGTTATTGGCAGGACTCCATATGAGGCAGCGTTTGAAAGACCTTTCTAGTCGTTGTTGACCAGGACCTCGTCTTCAGTACCTAAAGCGAACAGATTGACGGAGTCTTACCAGGAGATTTTAGAGTCAGTTAAAGACAGGTTGGTTAAAGTGCAGGAGGCCTACACTTGACAGGCCAATAAAGACGAAGAGATATGAAGTTTTCAGAAGGGGATTGGGTTTATCTTCGGAGTATGAAGCAAAGGTTAAAACAGGTGGGCAAGCGATGCCCAAAGTTGTCTTTCAGGAACTTCGGACCTTTTTCCATCAGGAAAAAGATTAATGAGGTGTCTATGCAGTTAAAGCTACCTCCGAGTTGGACTATGCATGATGTGTTTCACGTCAGTTGGTTAAAGCCATATGCAGGTTCTATTCCTTTATAAGTCAAAGACGAAGCGGAACCAGATGTTGTTGATGAAGCAGAAGTTATGGTTCCAGAACAGATCCTTGTGCACCGTTTCAAGCATGGCTCAGGCCGAAGACTAAGACAGTTCCTCACGAAGTTTCAGGACGGAGGGACCCACGAAGCGGTATGGCTCGATAAAGTTTTTTGAAGACTATCCGACGTTATTGATGGATTATTTGGAGGCTATGCAACTTCCGTCAAGTTAAGCAGAAGGGGATGTCACGTGCATCCCGCACTTGGATGCCACGTAGACATATCTGTACAGAAGGTGCAAGACCTGGGATGGTGAACTGGTCCCATGTGCGCCCAGTCCGGGACGAGTCAGCCCGGAATCCATCTCAGTCGTCCGACGTCAGGTGTGCATTGTCCTGCACAGGAGTCCAAGGTCAGGTGTGCACTGTCCTGCACATGAAACAGTGCCAGTCTGCATTGCGAGTCTCCCTTTGGAATGATGTCAGTGATTCTGTGTATCTGGTATGGTACCGGATGCCAGATCATTGTGTAGATAGTTAGGGTTTGATTATAGGAAAAGGGGCCGAGTGCTCTAGGACAGCCCTAGGGGCAGGCCAGGGGTAGCCGATTGGTTATCCAGCCCTAGGAGGGGTGTAGGGCAGGTATGGGGCAGCCCACACAGGCTGCCCAGCCCCAATGTACTTGCAAATTCAGTGCCCAGCCCCTAGAGAATCAGGCGCATGATGCCCAGCCAGCCATGAAGTGATGCTCAGGTTTTTTTGTGAATTATCCAGCATTTAATGCCGATTTATAGTCGTGGGCAAAAAAGTGAACTGGCCGATTGGATTTAATGCTGGCCGATTGCTTATTTGGAGTAGTATAAATAGATGAGCCACAATCCCATTATTTCATCCCATTTTTCACCAAGAGCCAAGGCAAACAAGGACTAGACAAGCCAAGGAGTTGCTAAAGCAAAGGGGTGAAGGACTGCAGGTCAAGGGCAGAGTTTTCTCAGCCAAGAAAGGTCAAGATTTTTGTATTTTCTTTTTCAGATTTACATCATTCTAATAAAGCAAATACACCATCCAGCCCCACAGAGGGTATTTGGGACCCAATACTGTGTCCTCTCTCTCTCTCTCTCTCTCTATTTTCTGCACATCTTCATTCAGTTTTGTGTGAAAAGAGTGCTGATTTCTGAGCATTGAAGTTACTGATCTTCTCCGAAGCTTCCGCGTATTACACTTACTATATTTAGTAATTTTTGCATCCTAACTTTGCTTGCTAAATTTGGAGGTTTCTATTTTTTGGCAGTTGACACCTCACCACAGAAAGTTCTAGAAGAATGGACAAGTGTCCCGACACTTGTCATTTGAGTTCCCAAGTGTCCCTCCACTTGTCCCACCTACTAACATGTGGTTGGACACTTGTCTTTTTCAGCCTTACTTTCCCTCTTAAGCCTTGAAGCTCTTTTATCCTATAAATACAACCCTTTTCCTCTCATTCTACACACAACTCCCTTGCTGTAAATTAGTCCCTACTCACCCTAAAGCAACCCACACCACTTGGGTGCAACCCCTACCTCTCCATCAATGCTTCCATATGATGTAACTACTCCGTCTTCCACCTTTTCCCATGCTGTCCATTATTGCAGCAAGTGTGTAAATGAGGTTATTACTCCAATTTCAGCTTTATAAAGTCTCTTTTCCCTTCATCTTTGTATCAAGTACAAAGTTGCAGCCATTGTACAGCTTTACATCAACAAGAAGACTGATTACTCTGTCTCCCATTCGGGCTTGTCACTATCAAATGCATTTGCATACTTACTTGTTTTTGTATGTTCATTAGCATGGTTTGTGAGAGTGAAGATTACTTCTTCTTCACTCTCAGGTTGATTGTAACTGAACTCAATCCTAAAGTACTTGGATTGAGTAGAAATAAATTCCCATCTTGGGGGGGGGGGGGGGGGGGGGGGGGGGGGGGGGGGGGTTTACTTGCTATCTTATGCACATGTGTTGTAATTAATTTCAGCATTGAGTTATATGAAGTTAGTTTTGTTATGTATCTATTTTAAGTGTGGAATAACCATCGAAAATAAACGGGAATATTAATTGTTAAGCATACCACGTTGTACGGGGCGCTTGCAATGGGATCGGAGCTTTGGCTCGATCCTACCCCTACACTGGTAGTGCTTGCAATTAGTATTTTCTTTAGTTACATGTGTAGTGTGACTTTACTCTTTGCATTTGCTTGTTTTCATAATCATACTCATCCACATGGAGACTCAAGCTACCCACGAAAACCATGTGGGAGAGCAGAGCACTCTTTTTTAAGCAATAGAAAGCTTTCGGGAGGAAAATCAATTGATTCGTTAGCAAGTCTCAAATATGGAGGCTACTAAGAAGAATAGTGCGAAGAAGGAATGAGGTCGATGAGTCTCAAAACAATCAAAGAGGCGTCATCAAAGTTCTTCTTCATCAAGAACGCTTTCTTCTTCTTCTTCCTCTTCTTCTTCAAATGGGAGTTCACACCATTCTCATGGGCGAAGCTGTCAAAGGTAATCTCATCAACATCCTCGCAAACATCCTTCATCACGATCTTCTTCTCCATCTTTCTCTTCGACTTCTTTAGCATCAAGTTCTGGGCATAGAAGAAGGCAATCAAAGAAGACCAAATCCTTATCCCTGCTTGAAAAGAAGATCAAATTCAGTACGTATGATGGTTCTCGTAACACCGATCTTCTTCTTAAGTTTATTCGTCAATTTCAAATTTTATATGGTCGTGATAACTATAAGAAAAAGAAAAGATCAAGTTTGCAACTCTTCATTTGATCGACTTAGCTCACACTTGGTGGACGGGGTTGGAATGCGACCATGCTGCCCCAAAATCTTGGAGGTCTTTTATTCGAATGCTGAAGGCCCAGTTTCTTCTCGTTCATTTCAAAAGAGATGTGAAGATGAAGTGGGATCGGTTTTGGCAAAGAAAGATTGAGTCTCTTGATGATTATACGAAGAGATTTTGGAAGCTACCTCTCTTGAAGGTTCAACACTTCCAGAAAATCAGCAACTCTGAAAAGATGAGGAAGTTCCAAGGTGGCATACACTTTAGACTTCGTACTGCTCTCAATCATTATCGATGCTCCAATTTGAGAGAACTCATAGACCATGCAGAGACATGGGAAATGGAGCATGGCAATAACAAGGTGCTTCAAAAGAATGAAAAGAAGAGGTCCTTTCACAAGGAGGATAATTCAGCCACTAAAGAAGGGGGAAAAGAGGAGCAAAGGCAGCTACCAACTTAAAAGAAGATGAGGCCTTATCTACCTTCCAATGTTCTCAAATTCGGTCCAATATGTATTCCCAAACAAAGCAGATCTTTGAAGAAGAAAAGCAACGCTACATGAAAGAAGTGAAGTGCTTTAAGTGTGGACAGCTAGGTCACATCTCCAAACACTGTCCCAACAAAGGACAAAACAAACCCTTCAACAACTCCATACCACAAGTGACAATCAATGCGATAGGAGATGTGGTGGGGAACACAACTCGCACCCCAGAGATGCGCCAACTATTGAAGGCTTGGAGTCAAATGCAAGGAAAGCAAGCTCTTTTCTTGATATACCTTCAGCCAATGAGAACTTCATCTCTTGGCAATTAGTAGCAAAAGAGCTTGGCCTAAGGAATGAAGATATGGATACTCCATTGGAACTGCACCAAGTTGTTCATCTTGATGCCATATGGAGATGCAGAGAAGACAGTTGGACCTTACATCGGTAAGCTGAAATTCCAGCTACAAGGCTACAGTGATTAAGATACCTTTTGCACCGCCGATCTTGATGGTTCTGATGTGATTCTCGGCATGCCTTGGAATCACAGGGTAGATTCAGCTCTCTACTCCCAGAAAAAGAAGGTGGAATTCAAGCATAGAGGCAAGAAGTATGAAATCCAAGCTGGAGTAAGTAGAGACACCATACCAATGGTTCTCTTGAGCCATTAAAGATTGTGTGCAATGTTGTTTGATTTATGTGAAGAACCGCTTCCCAATTCCAAGAATCGATAACATTTTGGATCGACTTAAAGAGCAGCTATCATCAAATCAGGGTGGTACCACAAGATGTCCATAAGACCGCCTTCTGCACTTCATTTGGTCTTCATGAATTCTTGGTCGTTCCTTTTGGATTGACCAATGCACCGGCTACCTTCAACCGAATGATGGAACACATCTTCCGAGATTATCGCCAGTATGTCGGTACATTCTTTGATGACATTCTTGTGTTCATTAAGAATGAAGAAGAACATCACCAACACTTGGAAGAGGTTTTGTAACTTCTTCAAGAACACCAGCTTCTAATCAATGGTAAAAAGAGAGTTCTTTATGGATAAGATAAATTATCTTGGATATGTCATCTCTTCTGAAGGCATTCAAATGGATCCTGAGAAGATTAGAATTATTCAAGGATGGCCATATCTTCGAGATGTGCATGAGGTACAATCTTTTCTTGGATTATGTTCATACTACCGCCGATTCATCAAGCATTTAGCACACATAGCTTCTCTTCTACATGACTTGACAAAGAAGAAAAGCTCTTTTTGGTGGATGGAAGTTGAGAAGGCAACCTTCACAAAGCTGAAAACAGCCCTCACTTCAAGACCCGTACTCATCATTCCTTATTTGCTAAAACCATTTGTGGTGGAGGCAGATGCTTGTGGAGATTGCATTGGAGCAGTTCTCAATCAAGAAGGCCATGTTGTGGCTTTTGAAAGTCGTCGGCTAAATGATGTAGAGAAAAGGTATGACATTTACAAAAAGGAATTATTAACTGTGGTACATGCCTTAAAGATTTGGAAGCATTATTTGTTAGGCAATGAGTTTCTGGTTAGAACTGATCATCAAAGCTTGAAGTATTTCAAAACTCAAAGGCGTCTAAAAGAAAAACATGCGAAATGGGAAAACTTACTATCCATGTTTTATTTTCAGATTATATATACTCTTGAAAAGCATAATGTAGTGGCAGATGCACTTTCTAGAGTCTCTCAAATTTCAACCATAACAGTGGTCCATCATGAAGAGTTTCAGGAGATGTAGAACACATGAGAAAGATGCTGATTTTGCAGTTGTTTGGGAAAATTTACAGCAAGGAGGGTCTCATACAGATTACCTTATCAAAGACGGTTATCTCTTGATGAATAATCGCCTCTGTATCACTCTTCCTCTTCGAGAAAAAATTGTTGAGAGAAGGCCATTAGCCTCCATATGCAGGTCATCGAGGAAGGGCAGCCACCACTAGAGCGTTTCTTCTACTGGCCCACACTTCGAAGAGACACCAATGACTTCATAGAGTCATGCTTGGTTTGTCAAAAATCCAAGTATGACAAACAAAAGACTCCTAGTTTGCTGCAATCCTTATTAGTTCTAGATGCTTCTTGGGAATCCACCACTATGGATTTTATCTCAAGTATTCCAAGAACTCCACAAGGTCATGACATGATTTGGGTTATTATTGATAGATTCAGCAAGCAATCACATTTTATTCCTTGTCATAAAACGCTGAAGTTTGCACAAGTTGCACGGCTCTTTATCCAGCACATTTTTAGATTACATGGGATGCTTTTTGAAATAATATCTGATAGAGATTCTAAGTTCACAAGCAAATTTTGGCGGACTTTATTTGAAAACTTTCTTCTTTCCATCCTCAAATTGATGGACAAACAGAGGTCATGAATCTCACTGTCCTTGATATGCTCAAAGCTTATGCTAGTGAACATAAGACCCAATGGGAGAAATACCTTCCTTTGCTGGAGTTTGCCTACAACAATACAGTGCATTCATCTACAGGAAAAGCTCCAAATGAGGTTATACAGGGTAAAGTGATTCCACCACCAATTGTTCGGACCAAAGATAAGATTTTTGTTGCTGATGAGTTTGCTTTAGATTTGAAAACAACAATGAATCAAGTCCGCTCCACAATCAGGTCGGCTCAGGAGCGACAAAAGAAGCAAGCTAACAAGCGTCGAAGACATTTGGTCTTCGAGAAGGGTAACTATATTTTGCTGAAATTTGATAAAAGCCGTCTGAAGCAGGGACTCGGTAAAACTTCATCTTTTCCAAAGTTGTATTATGGACCATTTAAAGTTATTGATAAGATCGATGAAGTATCTTACAGGCTTGATTTTTCACCTCATTGGAAGATACATAATGCTTTTCATGTAAGTTCGCTAAAGCCTTATGTTGGACGAGAACCAAAAGAATCCATCATTGAAGATCCACCTTTGGTGGAAGAAAATGATCAGGTGCTAGAACTAGAACAGATATTGTTTCACAAGGACTAGACAACCAGAAGTGGCCTTGTGACTCGGAAGTTTTTGCTGAAATTCAAAGATCTACCCTCAACGGATGCAAAACGGGTAGATGAAAAGTTCATGTAATCTATACTTTCTTCTATGTTTTTCATGTTTTCCTTTGAATTTAGATAAGCAAGAAAATCCATTCATTTGGATAGATTCGTGCATAGGAGCTAGCTACTGTTGAGTGGCCATAGGTCATGGTGGGTCCACGTAGTGGGCTAGAACATGGATAGTGCACACTTTCACCTATATGGCCTGATTGGCGTCTATGGCCGGAACTCAAGCATACCAGGGTCAAGCTTGCACACAGAAAGGATTGATGCCTGGGAGTGTGGGCTAGATCCGTCAGAATAGACAGTTACAATCGATAAGATGACATGATCAATTAAAGTCTATGTTAGAGTGATTGCCTGATTTTCATTTTACATGAGTTAGATGCATCAGATTGAAAAACCATTACTGTTTTGTGAATGTGGACGGAAAGAGCTTTCATTCGACTTTCATATTGGGGAGTCCCTAAAATCTAGGACCGAGCCCTAAAAAAACGGGTACCTCGGTTTGCCCTAGGAAGGCTAATCCTAAAAAATAGAGATTTTCTAAAAAAAAAATTAGGAATCACTTACTATATTTAGTAAATTTTGCATCCTAATTGTGCTTGCCAAATTTGGAGGTTTCTATTTTTTGGCAGTTGACACCTCACCATAGAAAGTTCTAGAAGAATGGACAAGTGTCCCAACACTTGTCACTTGAGTTTCCAAGTGTCCCTCCACTTGTCCCACCTAACATGTGGTTGGACAGTTGTCTTTTTCAGCTTTACTTTCCATGTTAAGCCTTGAAGCTCTTTTTTCCTATAAATACAACCCTTTTCCTCTCATTCTACACACAACTCCCTTGCTGTAAATCAGTCCCTACTCACCCTAAAGCAGCCCACACCACTTGGGTGCAATCCCTACCTCTCCATCAACGCTTCCACATGATGTAACTACCCCATCTTCCACCTTTTCCCATGTTGTCCATTATTGCAGGAAGTCTTTAAATGAAGTTTAGCTCTCTTATTACTCCAATTTCAGCTTTATAAAGTCTCTTTTCACTTCATCTTTGGATCAAGTATAAAGTTGCAGCCATTGTACAGCTCTTCATCAACAATAATGCTGATTACTCTCTCTCCCCCATTCGGGCTTCTCACTATCAATGTATTGTAAGAAAATGCATTTGCATACTTGCTTGTTTTTGTATGTTCATTAGCATGGTCTGTGAGAGTGAAGATTACTTCTTCTTCACTCTCAGGTTGATTGTAATTGAACTCAATCCTAATGTACTTGGATTGAGTAGAAATAAATTCCCATCTTGGGAGGGTTGCCCATCTTCAACCCTCAATCTGGCTCCATCATATGTCTCTCAACTTTACTTCCAATATGTATTGCTATCTTATGCATGTGTTGTAATTAATTTCAGCATTGAGTTATTTGAAGTTAGTTTTGTTATTCATCTATTTTAAGTGTGGAATAACTATCGAAAATAAACGAAAATATTAATTGTTAAGCATACCACGTTGTTCAGAAAGCTCCCCCTAGAGACAACGGACTGATGCCTCGTCGAGATACCGGGCTGAGAGCATATCATCCCTCCCCCAACGGAGTGGTTAGGCTCCTTCACTCGCCATGATATCCCCCTAGCAGTCCTCAGTTCAGACAAGGGGCCGCACTCATTTTTTCAGTAGGCCCTCAGGGCTGGCTGACCTTCTCCCCCCACTGAGGAGTTCAGCAGCGGATCTCTGTAGCAAGTTGATAACCAGCTTCACATAGACCCTCCTTCGGCCAAAGGGGGTCACGACAGATCTTGGTGACTTTGGCTTTGGGAGAGCTTGCCCTGACACACGTCTGTGGGGCTGAGGCGAGTGGGAGCGGTATGACACAGTATCCAGGCAGCGGCAGCTCACTGGTCCTCCCAGGCCCCCCCCTCCCCTCCCCCCCCATCCTAGGAGATTTTTGGAACCGCCTGTGGGACAGCTATCCGATGCCAAGGAAAATCACACTTTTCCTCTGGCAGTCAGCCCACCCGCAGCCTTGCCATCGGCACTTGGTTGGCCAGCAGAGGACAGCCCGCACAACATGCGCATTGCAGCCATCCCATGGAATCGCAGTGGCACTGCCCCAAAGCACAACAGGTTTGGCAGCGGATCCTTGGCCTTTGCACGATAGTACGGGCTGCTTTGTTCACCATTACGTGGGGGCATTAGCTTGGGTGATTGAGACTGGCCCTGCTCTCTCCTACGAGGAGGGAGAAGGACAGGCTATCCGTCTCTCTTCCTGCAGGATTGAGACTATTCCCAGTCCAGACAAATCGTCAGAGCCTTGGTCTCCAGGGACTAATGAGAGATGGGAGCTCCCCTCCTGCTGAGTCTGTTCGCTCCATATGGACCGACATCATTCATTACCTCTGTGGCCAGTGGGGGGAGGTTCGGATTACATGCATAGACAGCGAGATGCTTTTCTGTGCACATAGTGCCGGGGTTCCTCTCTCTGATCCGTACGGCAAGGTCACTTGGCATTAACTAATAGAAGGATCTTTTTTCCGGAAAAAAAAGGGTGTTCTTTTCATAAAATCAGAACATTAACTTGATTCATTTGATTTTGTTTCATCAAAAATTTCCAATGCTTTTTTTGTGAGGTAATATAAGTTTGGCTTTTACAGGTATTGAACCTTCAATGGAACAAATTACAACAAACATGATGAAAAACCATCAGTTTCAAACAGAGAGCAGTAAGTTATCCCAGAATTCAAGCAACTCTAACCTTGAGCGTGGATCTGCAAAGGATATCCAGTTCCATATCTCAACAAAGCCCTTCCATAGCTGCGAATCATTGGAAGGTATCAAATTGGATTCTCCGACCATGTGCTTGGAGTCTCTTCCTGCTGAAATTGTCCAGGAGGATGTTGGCAGTATAAACAGTGTGTCAGTTCCAAGTAGCCATACTTCTGTACCGTCAACTAATTGCTGTGCGCATATCCAGGACAATGCCCAAGCATCTTGTTCCTCTCCAGGTAAAACCTCTGCTGTGGAGCAGAAAAACTGCTGTGGATCTCCTACAGATACAGTCAAGGCCCCTTTGGCTTTGGGGACAGCAGGCTGGCCCTGTGATGAGGCTATTTATGTTGAGTCACTGATTTGTGACAAAGTTGCTTCCAGTAATGGTCTGCCTTTAGGAGTTGAGCTGTGTTCGAATGGGTCCCAGCTGCTAATGCAAACCATCTACAACCTCTCGAAACTGCTGCTGATAAGCCAGTCTGGGGATTATTCAAATGGTTTCCATCTCATGGATTTAGCCATAGAAAAATCAATCTGCATGCTTTCTCAGTGTGTCTTACAACAATTGTCTGTGAACGAGGCTGGCATTTGTCATGATCAACAGGGTTGCCAGGTCTCTTTCTCCTTTGTTTAATGTAACTTAAGCTGTGTCAGAATTTCTGTTGTCTTCTTCTGAATACAAGTAATTCTCACTATTTTTTCATGGATGATACTCGCAGGGACAGTTGCAGGCTACCCAGCAGGATTTGAAGAGATCTGATGTTTCTACAAGCATACCAGATATTTTAAAAAAGTGTTTGCGACCTCTAGTCAGCACACAGCATGAGAGCTCGTTCTCCCCAGCTGAGACCGGTCCTTGCAGGAAAGCTCTAGAGAGTGAAGGCTTGGAATTTTTATCTGATGTCAGTATGAAGAGGTGTGTAGAAGACAATGAAAGCTCATCTGTAAAGAAACATCTGGAAAAGCCACTCAAGGAATTATCGGAGTTGCAAGGTAAGCTTATGAAGCTGCAGGAAGAGATAGCCTATGAGCGCGTCGAAAGCAATGCTACAGTTTCCACATACAAGAATCTTTGGAGTGAGGCTCAAGAGGCTTTGGATGTTTCTAGATCAGAGATAATGAAAATGAGAGCTGAGCTAGAAGGCCTGAAGCAGGCATCCAGGAAACTAAAGCATACAGGTAAGTGCATACGATGTGCTTGCCATTTCTCCCTTTTCATGAGTTGGTTCTTAACCTCTTACATTTTGAGTACTTCTGATTTTTTAGAACGTCTGAAGGGCAAGGCTGAGGAACTTGAGTTTACTGGTCATGACGTGGATTCTTCTTGCATAAATCATAAAGGCTTGTGTGGGAACTTTCCTGGCATTGCCAATTCAAGCCAGAACTTCGTGGCACAGATCACAGGTAGGAAGCCAGACAGTGAAGGCAACTCTGGTTTTTGTGGAAGCTCAGGGGAAGGTTTGCCCAAGAGCAACGAGGTGCTGACAGGGTATTTTGATCCAATGAAGATTGTTCAAGTTGACTGCACAGAGATAAATTGGTCTTCTCCTTTCTTGGAGAATGAAAAAGGGATCTCAAGGCATTCCCTTCAAACAACATCTAATCAAAATGGTGATAAGTTTGGGACTGCTGGCAGTAAACCTTTAGCGAAATGCAGTGTTGAGCCCCCTACAGATCTGGAAAATGGAGTCGCTCAGCGTCTCTCTCTGCTTTTGGCAAGACAAGGGCTGGATTTGAATGTGACTTGCACGGATATTGTAAGTGCAGATTGGTCTTCTTCAGATGCTAACAACGTCAGAGAAAGTGAAACCATGCCATCTGGTATAAAACCAGGCTCCATTTATCAGCAACATGTCCCTTTCCAGTCTGAAACACTGTATGTAGGGGATGCCAACAAAGAGGTAAGATATGAAAGGACTGGCTCAAGCTGCCTAATTAAGTCTGATCTTGACCTGAAAGATGTCCGGGCAGACATTTCAAGGATGAGAGCTGCAGAAATTAAAAAATCGAAGACAACATGGAGTACTTGTCAGGAAGATGAAATAGAAATAATATGCCTCAGGCCAAATGATGCAGATAACAACCTTACGTGTCTGAATGGGGAGCCTGAATGGGAACATGTGGTTGTCACGAGAGGTCTGTGCAGTTGAGGAACATAAATGGCTTTGTTATCAAGAAATCGTGATTTTATTTTTTTGTATTTATGGTTGAAGAAACCGTTTGCTGAAAGGAAAATGGTTCTAAAATACTTCTCAGAAAGGTCAAGTATGAGGCCTTATGCTAAGTGACAGAGAGTTCACATTACATTATCTAAAGGTGTTGCATGTGCTGGACTCTTCTCAGGCCTGTTTAAAACTGACCTAGTTCATAAGTGATATTGGTTAGCTTGTCTTTTTTGTCCTGTTAATCAGGCTGGAACTTGATGAAGCCTATTGTAAATGAATGGATAAACACCTTTTCAAAAGGACCTTGTAATCTAAATAATTTGGTCCACAAATTTGAGTTGTAATGCTGTTTTTGGTTATGATTATGTCGTTATGGAGCTATCTGTTCATTTGCAATAGCGTCCTTATTTCTACATATAGGGGATAGTCTACTTAATCATAAATCGCTTGTAAAAGTAATTGCAGAGATAAAAAAAATTAGGCCCATATCCACTCTTTTTTGGGATTTAACTAATAAGCTTTGAGGCTACATATCCCCGCCCTGAGGTTTCCTCCCTTCATTCCCAGCTGTTTCTCACTCAAGGCTACCGAACTAGGTAAAGACCAAATGTGAACTCATTAACAGCATTACCTGCCAAGTCAACACAAATGGCTGGTAGAACCTGCATATACAGACCCCTCTTTAGTTTAGTTTTTTCCGATACTTCTTCACCCTTTAGGTAACAAGTGTTGCACTCTTTGATCAACTTACATTAGAAGAGTCTTTGATCAATGTTGAATATGAGCAAGGCGGTCTCAAGTAATGGATGCAAACTTACACTATGTTGTTAAAGTTCAAGCTTGTGATGGTTGTAGTGAAAAGAGGAATTGAACCAGCTTCCATGCCTTGTAAAGTTGCACTCTTTAATCGACTTACATCAGAAAAGCCTTGCCTTTGATCGATATAAAATTCGAGCAAGGGGATCCCAAGTGATGGATGCAAGAACTTACATTGAGTTGTTAAAGTTCAACCTTGTGATGGTTGTAGTGAATCAAGAACTTCTAGCATACACGTCTCATCCAAATGACTGCTTATGAGTGATGCAAGTCTAAAAGTAAGCAGTGGATTGCTAGCGCAGCAAGAAACCTAAGCTGTTTCAGACCCCCCCCTTTCTAAGTTGCACCTTTCGTTGATCACCAAGTCATCATTTATTTAATTTCACCCTTTTCGTCATGTTTGCATTAGTTAAACGGGTATACTTTTTTTCTCTCAAAGTCATAGGAACACCGTTTTTAAATTTTCTCCTGTGCATGGGCATTGGCGTTTAAGACCCATGTCAAATGGGATCAATAGTTGTGAAATCATGAAGCCATTTTTGGTGTGTCGGATCGAAACCTAAACTAGGGAGTACGAGCGGCCACCATTTTTTGATGTCCCTACTTTACTTTTTTTCCTTAGTTTACCTCGAAGTTGGGACCCAAAAAGTTTTCCAAGTCCCACATCTCAAATACCAAAAGGTTTACTTTTTGTAAGCGTAGCTTGAGACCTCTAGTTTAACGAGCTAAGCTCCATCATGTTGTCAACCCTCTATTTTTTATGTTAACACATCCTAGTTTAGTTTACTTAGTTTTTCACTAGTCTAGACGCTCCTCACTAGTTTACTTCCCTAGTCTTCCCTAGTTCACCTTCTCCTCCCTAGTTTACTTCTTCGGTTTACCCTCTTCCTATTTTACACTCGTCCTTGCATGCATGGCCCTAGTTTACTCAACATGTTGGAAAATCATGGTGGCCAATTGCCATCCCTTATTTTTTTTTTCAATTCGACACGGCAAAAATGGTGGCAATCGACCTGCCGTCATCCCTAGTTTACTTTTTTTCCCCCTAGTTTACTTCTTGATTTCAGAGCCGTCGGCCAACAATGGAGGCGGACCACACGTGATTTCAGAGCCATTGATCTCATTTGGCAGGGGTTTTTAAGATCCCATGGTCTTTAAGACCATGGGGTCTTAAAGACCCTTGTTAGGTGGCATCCATGGCCATCGTGCATTGAAGATTGCGCGCACAAATCTTGACCGTCCATCTTCAAAGTAAACTCGGCCCAATAAACTCGGTCCAATAAGCTCAAATAAGTAACTACGTCGGCGACACCGCACAGTAGTATAATCGCTTGACACCACGTGATTTCACTGCTTGAAGGTATAGTGTAGTGGTAAGATGTTTCCATTGGAGACCCACAGTCTCGAGTTCAAATCCTCTTTTGCACATAACATCCCATGATGTAGTTTACTTGATGCTATAAACTACGAAGTAAACTATGATTTGTCAAGTAAACTAGGAAGTAAGCTAAGACGACATAGTTTACTACTTCATCTCGACGGCCCCAAAAAGGCGTCACGATTTAGATCAATGTCATCCATTGATGCCAATTGAAAAGGGTCTTTAAGACCCCGCGGTAGATAGTACTGAGAGGGGACATTCATCGATTTGGCTATTCTCCCTACTCCCAATGTGGAGTCCATCGGCCCTTCGGCCTCAACTTTCAAAAGCATGTAGACGCCATAGTTGTGGTACCCCTCGCTCCCCAACCCCAAAACTTGTTCTCCAATATTCACTTGAAATCTTGTAAACCTCTCTTGCTTCCCTCTTGCGGCACTTGAAAGCATAGGGGAATTTCTCAATGTTTTTGTGGCATATCGCACTACACCTCTAGGCATCTATTTGAGGATTGTAGCCATGCACCATCCCTATCTCGCATAGGGCATCTATTGAGGATGCACCATTCTCATTTTGGTGATCTTCTATTGAGGGCAGTTAGAGAGGAGGGCCCATGGCTTTATTAATATCTTGCTTAGGCAGAGGACAAGGAGAGGAAGTTTGTGGAAGAGCGATGGAGGGGGGTGGGCAAGGGACAAAGGAGGATATAGCAAGTATCTTAGAAGGGTTAGACGACGATGGTGGAACTTAATGTAAGGGACTTGAGTTAAAGTGAAATAGGAGATAGGAGAGACGGCCTTGGTAGTCCTCTTGCACTCAATTGTCAAATAGTCATATAGTATACTTCAATCTCTTGAAAAAAGAGTTAATTAATGTATACAAGTAGGTGACCCGCACGTTGCTCCGTGACATGCAATTTTTGTTTGTATGCATATCTGCGTATGTATGTATGTACATATGCAAGTGTGCAATTGTGTGCATATGTATATGCATCTATGCATGTGTATATGTGAAAAGTGTGTGTGAGTGAGTGAGTGCATGCATGTGTGTGTGTGTGTTTTTTAATTGTATACGCCTATCTGTATTTGTGTGTGTGTGTGTGTGTGTGTGTGTGTGCATGTATCTATATGTGACTCTCTCACATAGATGCATATTTGTGTATGTCTCTCTCACATGTAGTCTCTCTATGTCTCTTGCTCACACTCGTCTCACATACACACTCTCACACACACAGAATCTCTCTCCCTCCCCCCCCCCCCCTCTCTCTCTCTCTCTCTCTTTCGCACACACACACACACTCCACACGCACATTTGTGATTGTCTATACAGTACGTATGTGTGTGTGAATGTGTTTTTATGTAATGTATTAGTAAAATATTATTACATATTTACTATATGTATCTTGATTTATATATTATTATTATATATTTATATTTAGATATCACATTATATTATTTGTATATATTTATATTAAATTATCATATTTATAATATATTTTCTATATATATATATATATAATTCTCTTATTTATACTTATGTATTACACACACACACACACACACACACACGCACAATATTATATTATAATATTTTACTATAGATTTAATATATAGATTTATTTAATATCCTTACTTATTATATGTTTACATATTGTTATTATATATATTTTATGTTTATTTATTATATATATTTATATTTTTGTATTATAATTTTTTTTTCTCAATATACCTCTATGCTTGTTGGAGGAAAAACGACTCAATAAAATAATTGCAAGGTAATAATCACAAAGCATAGAATAAAAATTGCACATTATATAAGAGGGGGTCTAATTTGTCCCCACACAAGAGTGAGTCCATGCTAACTCTTAGTGTATATAAATCATATTGCTTGAAATAACTTATGGGCCCAAAATAGTGTCCACTTTTACAAATATGTTGACTTCTACCAAAATAGGTTGCTTTATTAAACGTGTAAGCTAATCTACTAAAAAATAGTAAATCTTGAACCTTATAAATGTGTACATCTTTTGTAAAATCAAATATGCACAAGGGAGCGTTAACATGTCCTAATAAATATATACATCGATAATAAATATGGATGCCACCAAAATGGATAAATGATGTGTGCTGTCACAAAATTAAATAGTATTCTGCCAACACTTAAAATCAAGTGTCTCAAAATCTTCCTGATCACCTCCACCAAGTCGCCTCCATTATCCAACCTAAGGATTTGCACTTACATCAATTATGCCAATCAATTAATAAATTAATTGATTGAAATATAAATAACCATACGAAACTCATAAGATCAAGACTATGCAACCCATACTCTCATGCATGTACTGAATAACCCACGTATAAGTAAAGTAAGCTACGATCGCCCGAATTTAGAAAGGCGTTCCAATCTAAACCCATCTAGGAGAATTCATAAATAATAAAGAACGTGGGAATATAAAATTCCATGAATTAACACCTCATAGCATGCCCCAAGGGTAATAAGCAATTGTCCTCAGCTGTGTCACAAAATAAAAAGTCATCATGGACTAGTATGAACATAAGATGTAATCAAGGATGGATAGGCAACAAGGGCATGATCAGCAGGTAGCCATTGAGATTCTTTGATGGGGTGACATCTATACTTCACTTAAATCTGTTGACTAGGAATTAGGATGGTAAAGAAGCTCTATGTTAGAATTAAATCTAAATAGGAAATGTTTAAATCAAAGTTATTGTAATAAGAAAATGTCACCTTTTTAATGTATGGTTTATGTGCTACAAAATAAAATGTGAAAGTCATTTTTTTATAATCCTCTGAAGTGTGACAAATATCTTTTCAAGTGGGGGGTGAGATTGAAGATAATAATTTAAATGAATTGGAAAGTCTTCATGGGTGACTATGGGATTATCTTCAATTCTGTATCCTCGAATGATTTGGTGTTATTCCATGAGATGACAAAATCAAATGTTGGGAGGAAAAATGCGAGTGTTGCCAATAGGAATAATAAGAAAACACCCTTCATTATTGTGCATCCAGATTTTCGATCATTCATCCTCGAGCTTGTTGTTGTTGAAGATTTGTAGCAATGCCTCAACTAAGTGTGAATTGCATTTGGTTATAGAAGCGCATCAGAGACATTCAACCATAAGTCGTAAGAGTTTGGATGGTTGATGAGGGTTATGGGGAGATGTCTGAGTCATTGTGATATGTACGAGATATGCTGGCAAAAATAAACTTTCAAATGTGTTAGTTTTTAAAGAGACACAATAAATAATTTACATGGTGGTGGCTTGAAGTGGCTAAAAACCTATCAATTGCTTGCAAAATCTCAAGATTTTTTTTAAAAAATTAGGGAATTTTTTTAAAAAAAATTAGGGAATTTTTTCGGTATTTTAAGGCTAAAAATAGCTGTTTTGGGTAAAATTAATGATTTTGGAGACCAAAAAGCATTGTAGAACTTTTTGGAAATTGATGGTGGGATAAGAAAAGAAAACCAACTCTAATTACGTAAATCCACTCACTATAAGGTTAAGGTTAGAAAGAAAACCAACTCTAATTACACAAATCCACTCACCAACACACAAATCACACATAATCACTCAAATTAACTCAATATCCTACTCTAAAACACATTTCCCTAACAATTAACTAGGGATTTGCATCCAAGGGCAAGATAAAGTGAGAAAAATAAAAGATTTTTTAGAAGATAATGGCTTTACTTCCTTCCCTCATCCAAGACTAGTTCTTCTTGGGTAGTGGCACCATTCGTTTGTGTCAAAGAACCTTCTTACCTATTTGCAAGGAATCATAGAATAGTGGCCAAACCACTTTATCCTGGATCATGGAAGTCCCATTAGGAGAGGTAAAAGAGGCCAAGAGGTATGTCAATCCCTCTTGTTTAAGCCCTTCCTCTACTCTAAATCCTCTAAGTCAATTCTTCCCTTGGCAATGGTTAGGGTAGAAAGCTTGAACCACTCTCCTCTCCACTCTAGCTCAATCACACTCTCCTCTCCACTCTCCTCTCCACTCTAGCTCAATCACACTCTCACTCAAACTATCAAGCATGCACACTCAACATACTCCAAGCACACACACAAGCATGCGCACCACAAGCAAGCAAGAAGGTAAGTTCAAAAGAGAGGAAGAAAGCTTTGCACATCGATTCTTCCTATGCTTATTATCAAAAGTTGTATATACACAGGGGATTTGCCCGATGGCCCAACTTAGGTGGGTGCTCATTGCCTACCTCTATTCATACATACAAGCCTTATGGCTTGCTACATCATTGGGACCCATGTCTATACATAATGTGAAATGTTCTTAGGCTAGAGGTGGGGATTTTGTAACGTAAGGAAGGTGTGAGAAATGTCCATCTTAGAATTCTATCCACCTTGCTTGAAATCTTTGGGAAGAAACTCTAAAAAGACGATGAGCTTAATCAAACCTTTAGCTTGATCTCTGAAATGTCCATCTTAGAATTCTACACCACCTTATTGAAAACTTTGGGAAGAAACTTGAAAAAGGAGATGAGCTCAATCAAACACAATATCCTAGTAACTTCTTCCACTTGTGGGCCAAATGTGCTCTGTACATTACTTGCGTACATTGCCAACACTACCACCCCAACTCACATTGTCTATACCCAAAGCTAGTATGTCCATACTGTAGTCATTACAAAACTCTGGATCATAACATTTGTCATGACATGTCACAATGTATCTATTTGCATGTACAAATCTCACCTCCAAGTTCCCCATGCACACATCAAGTTTTCTTGCTCTACATAAAAAAACCAAGGGATATAAATTACTAAGGAAGTAGTTCGATGAACATTACAATGCTTCTATTATCATGGACCTTACAAGGTGGCAAATTGTCATACTACCTAATAGTAATTCAACACGTACAGTTCTTGACAAGCCTACGTGAACAATGTTTGATACATCGATCACATGTTCATACTTCTTGAGGAGTGCCGCTTTATTGTAAGCCACCTCACAATACTCAACATTTTGTATCTTCATCGTGGAGAATGTCAATTATCCATGTTCTCACTTGCTTAAGCCAAGTTGTGATCAAAAGCCAAAACACTTGTAGTAAATGACTACATAATGGGTGGAGGAGAATACTTTAAAACATAGATCTAAAAATGACCCACATGATCCTAAATCCAAAGGACCAAAGATGCACAAACTAATGAGGTTAAGGCACCTCATGACAAGGGAAAGAGGCATGTAGAAGGATGAGCTCTCCAAAAGGGTAAAGACTACACAAGATGCTAGAGAATCCACCTCAAAAGCTGTCCATAAAAACCAAAAAACCCACATCGCAAACACTTGTTCAAAAGAAAGTTTAGTCTCTTCGCATGGGCAAGAATAATGGAAACCTACTGATCTAAGGAGAATTAGAAGATGGTTGGAAGAATGTCCAACACCTCACCTTGTTCCCCTAATCCAGTCCATTTCAGGTCGAGAACCACACTGTTGCATGTGAGGAACATAATAAACAAGTTTGAGAGAGCATGGTTAAGATTATCAGACTTGTATCTAGATTACATGTTGTTATTGAAACACATAATATTAAATTCATAGAAGTATCCCAAACACAAAAATAAGAGGAGAATTGATTTCCTTTTCAAGAGGAAGAGGTACTATTTACCAAAACCAATTCTTTGAAACATGAGAAAGAACTAGAGGAAGAATCTATGGATGATAGCTAGTCACCAAAACTAATATTGAGACAAAGGATTTCTATGGGGCCAATGCGATGTCCTTGCCATAAACCATAGTAAGATCTAGAATATTTTTTACTAAAGGTGATCTCAATACAAATCCACATTTGGAGAAGCACTCTTATCTTGTGAAGATGATGATGTAGCTTCCATCTTTGCACACCTACACTCTAATCCAAAAATATACCTAGAACTTTAATACTGTATATAGAAGAAGGGCATTCTAATGGATAAGATGGATTTTCAACCAATTTACAAGCCTTCGAACAATTCTTAGTTAGGATGGTTAGTGGATCTATGCTACCAATGCACACATTGGGAACTCTCTATGTTGAGAGTCCTGATAAAGAACTCGACACAATGGACCAATTTCTTGATAATGCACATGAAACCCCAAACTCACTTCCTCTTAAAACACCTCTCAAGGTATGGCTAAGCATTCCAGTGGAAAGAATGTTAAATGGAAAAGAGCATTAGCTTGCCTTGATGCTAGTCATAATATCATGTCTTGGGAAACCTTAACATCTTTGGGCCAAAAAACAATCATCCCTAAATACTAGGCTATGCTAGATGTAAGAGGAGATCCTATTGAAATCTTGTTCCATCTCAAACAAACCATACTCACAATAGTGAGTGGAACCATGATATGCAAGTTCTATGTGACTACTCTCGAAACACTCAAGGAAGGAATCTCCAACAAACCATACTCACAATGAGTGGAACCATGTAGGTTCTATGTGACTACCCCCAAAACACTTAAGGAAGGACTCATCCTTGTTAGAGTCTATATGGGTGACCTATGGTATGCAATTAATCAACTCCATGCAGTGATCACCCTAGACACTTAAGGAAGGAATCATCCTTGTTGGAGGTACGGAATTAATCAATCCCCATGTAAATGATCATGCTAGATACTCCTAAAGGCATTTTCATAATGTTACCTCACAAGAGTTAAAATATCCATGGCATGAACTTGACTTGATGCTTCCAATATTTAATGTTGGCTTTGAACTGCTAAAAAAAATCACAACAATTCAAGCTCAACTTTACCCATGGTATCATGAACCCAATCCATGGGAATTATTAGACCAACCCGTACTCCAAGCTCATCCTAAGTGATTCCCTTCACAAAGGTCATGGCTATGCCATGTTTAGGGATCTCTGAACAAATAATCTATATGTGAACTAACCCCCTTATTGCAAGTTCTTTATGCTTGAGTATGTGTTGGAAGCATATCTGGGATGTGAATGTATTGTTATCACCCAAGGCAAACTATGCTTCACTAGCAATACATTACCTTCAAGGTCATTAACTTAGAGTTGATGTCACCATTTCATGATAATCAAAATCCAACAGTGAATGATCTCTATGATGATCAGCGCAAAAGCCTACTACCTTCCTCCTAGAAAGCTCCTATATGCTTGAAGATATGCCTTCTCCACCATAAGACATCCCTAATAAATCCACTATTCCTTTAACTCCGAACTCACCACCATCAAAGAAACACGCTCCTATCTCCAACACAATAACCTCGTGGTAGTCGATAGCCATTTCCAAAACATAACCTTACTTTGAAAAGGGTAACCCCACACAACCCTCAACATTAATAGACCCTCTTCCCAAGGTTGTAGCCTCTCCAACAATTACCACTATTAATCAAGACATACCCTTTATGTTAGCACTCCCCCATGATGAAGAAAACATCAAAGGTCACCAAAGGTAAATCCATTGATGTTATCTTGACATCGATAGCTCCTCTGTTGTAGATCCAATGCTTACTGAAACAACAAACACTAGTGCTTCCTTGCAAGCTCACGCCAAGAAGAAGGTAATTTTGTCCCAAAGATTAGTGTATTAAAATATCTACAAAGTATCAAAACTTGGGTGGAAAAAAATAGATGCTTGTTAGCAATCCAAATTGGCTACCTCTCACCAACCTAAACTGTGCACTTAATGATAAACCTCAATAAATTAACAAAAATAAAAGTGTCACCACCAACCTTAGTAACAAGTGCACCAAAGTCTCACGGTGTGGAGGAAAAGTACATGCAAGAAATCTATCACTCCCAAAAATGGAGGAGCCACAAGAATCAACTCTTGCACTCAACTCATTAGGGCAACCAATAAGTAAACTTTCCTATTGCCTCAACTTAATGAGCGATAGCTCCAAGCTTCAACATCCTTGCCTATTCCATCCATAATGGAGTTGATTGAATGTAATGTACATCAATCCACTTTATGAGCCAACACTGTATGTTGCAAAAGCTTATCAAACAATAGACACAAGGACCCACTCTCTCAAAAAGGAGGGTAGCTTGTAGATCTAACTCAGTTGTGCACATAAGAACCTATCATCAAAGAGTTTATGATACTTTGATAAATTAGATGGAAGAGAGCTTGAAATGTACAAAGGCAGAATAGGAGAATTTACACGACCATCTTCTCTTTAATTCAAGGACATTCAATTATCATTGGGTATATTCATCAAAGGATACACCATGAAAATTATCATTAGGAGGGAAATAAAGTTGATGGCTATCTACAAATCATACTTACCCAAACAACCTTCTTGAGATTTTCACACTATGAAATCATGTGTGTTTTCAAGCCATGAAAAACTATATTATTTTTTATACATCAAGAAAAAATATAGAATCAACAAAAATTGATGTGCTAGGGCAATAATTCAAAATCTTTATTAACCATTTTCCTAAGAATTTAGCACCATGAAAAGATTAAATTTTTTCATGCCAACATCAATCATGGAAGAAACACCAAAACATTGACCCACTACTTATGTATGACTTACTAAATATCTAGCAATCAAAAGGGAAGAAGTCTTAGCATTATCAAAAACTCTAGTTTTTTATGCTATGAAGCACTACCCTAAATTTCTATGTAAACTAAAGGGATTGTTGGTGGTTTGCCAAGGTTCAAGTATGATGGAAGCAATCATATATGTGATTGTCAGTTTGGGAAGTAGGAAAGACTTCCATTTCCAGAGGTGGTCAAATGAGTAGGAGGCCTTTGGAAATCATTTATAGTGATATTTGGGATCTAGCACAAACCCCATCCATAAATGGTTGTATGTATTATGTGACCTATGACTACAGTAGAATGACATGGATCTACTTCTTGAGGGAAAAAGGTGTAGTATTTGGGCGTTCAAAGAGTTCAAAGCATATGTTAAGAAGCAATATGGACAGTGGATCAAATGTTTGAGGAGGATAGATGGTGGAGGTGAGTTCACCTCACGTGCATTTGATGATTTCTTGAGAGATTATGGGATACGAAGGAAACTTACATGCAAGTACACACCTTAGCAAAATGGACTTGCTAAGAGAAAGAATAAAGTCATTGGTGAGATGGCACAAGCCATGCTTAATGAGAAGTGTAACCTCTATGGGGACGCCCATTATTTCATTTTGAGGCATTTTATTTGGATACATCTTTTATTTATATCATCTACCAGGATTAATGTGTTTAATCAGGCTATGTGCACTGGTATGATGCCTCTACTAGGATTAATTTGTATAATTAGCTATGTGCGCTAGTATGACACGGTCAAGATTAACGTGTTTAATTATCTGTGTGCACTGACTCATATTATTTTAGGTAAAGACAATGATTGAGTGGCGGATTATGTGTTAATCGCAGGTGGAACATGTGTTAGACCACTATGGGATATTTTGGAACACATGTAAACACCTTTTATGGTTTCATATTCAGGCATCAATATTTTTGTAAGACTAAGGCTTCATACCTTTGTCGATACCGAATAAGTATTTTATACTTTTGGTAGGCCCAAGACTTTATATTAATGTTTGCTATATTTTTGTAGAGCTTACACACTCATAAACTCAAAAGCACTTGTGTTTTTTTTTGGAAAGCAAGTGCTTTTTCTAATACTTATAAATATAGGTGAGTGGTACAAGGGCCACACTCATCCAAGGGAGATTCAACCCAATCTTGTGTCGATGATTTATGTTCCATCTCTCTCTTATTTATTTTATTTGGTTTCATAAGGTTTATGCTTTTAATTTGTGTAAATATATGTTATGCTCTAGTTTTTGTGCTGAGAAATTAGAATTTCTTCTCCAAGGGTCTTAAAGGTCGTGACAAATTAAGAACAAGAAAAAATAAAATAACAAATTAAGGACAAGAAAATAATGTATCCTAATTACTAATTAGAAGAATATCTCATGCCCAAGTATACCATTGACCTTGAGGCCATAACTACACATGTAGGCAACACTTATTTTAAGTATCTTATGACTTCCAAAAACCATTGCCTTGAAGATGCCAAATGGATGCCAATAATATTTTTCTGTTCTTACCAAAATCTCATCCACTCTTACCATCCATGCAATTGAGGTCAATTGCAACCCGAGCAAGTACCTCTATGTGGATGCCCATTATTTTATTTTGAGATATTTTATTTGGATGTGACCTTTATTTATATCATCTACGACCTTTATTTATATCATCTACCAAGATTAATATGTTTAATCAAGTTGTGTGCTGGTATGGTGTCTCTACGATGCAGGATTAATGTGTTTAATCGGCTATGTGTGCTAGTATGACATGGTCACGATTAATGTGTTTAATTAGTTATGTGTAGTAACTAATATTATTTTGGATGAAGGCAATGATTGAGTGGTGGATTATGTGTTAATCGTGGGTGGAACATCTCTTGGACCACTATGGGATATTTTAGAAGACATGTGAACACCTTTAATGGTTTCATATTTAGGCATCAATATTTTTGTAAGGCTAAGGCCTCATACCTTTGTACATACCAAATAGTATTTTATGCTTTTGGTAGGCCCAAGACTTTATATTAATGCTTGCTATATTTTTGTAGAGCTTGCATGCTCATAAACTCAAAAGCAATTGTCATTTATTTTGGGAATTATCTTTTTGGAAAGGAAGCATTTTTTCTAATACATATAAATATGGGTGAATGGTACAAGGGCCACACTCATCCGTGGGAGATTCAACCATCTTGTATCAATGGTGATCTTTATTCTATTTGCCATCTCTCTCTTGTTTATTTTATTTGGTCTAATAAGGTTTATGCTTTTAACTTGTGCAAATATATGTTATGCTCCAATTTTTGTGATGAGAAATTAGAATTCCTTCTCCAAGGGTCTTAACACGCCTGACAAGAAGAGTATGCCAAAATGGAGTTGCTAAGAGAAAGAACAGAGTCATTGGTGAGATAGTACAAGCCATGCTTAATGAGAGGAGTATGCCAAATTACTATAGGCAAAAGCATGTGCAATAGTAGTGTACTTATTAAACAAGACACCTACATTAGCTATTCATGAGAGCACACCAGAGATAAGGATGATTAGCTATAGACCTCACATTGGGCACTTAAAAGTTTTTTGTTGTGTGGATTATGTACATGTGCCTAATGAGAAGAGAAGGGAATTGGAGCCAAAGGCAGAAAAGTATGTATTCATTGGGAATGCACAAGACTGGAAAGCATATAAGTGCTATAATCCAGTGACAAAAATATGTCCTTTTAGTCGTGATATGATATTTGATGAGATGGCTAGTTGGTATAAGAAAAGTAAGAATGTCATGGGTTGATGAGATAGATGCCAATGTGGATGTACACTTTTGATTGGATGAGTCTACTAGTATGTCTGGGCCACATGAGACATCTAGTAGTGATAATGTGAGTCCATGGTCAGGGAGATTGAGACATGATGTGAGCACTGAGAGTAGTGTATTAAATAAAGTCAAAAAGAAGATTGAAGACATTAGCATTGGTAATATTGGTTATGTTCTGAGAATCTTGATGATGAGTTAGGAATTCTAGTGATTAAGACTCCAAGTGTAAATCATGACAGGTATGTACCCCCACATGCTAGAGCTCATAAAGCGCATAGAATGAACCACAGCCATTGAGAAGATCACAAAGGGTGAGATATCTAGTGCAAAGGTTGACATATACAAGATATGCTATGAATTATACATATATTGCATCTATGGTGAAGCATGTGGAGCCTACTTGTTTTGATGAGGCTATTGGCAAAGAAGCTTGGAACAAACCTATGAATGATGAGATGGATGCGTTGGTACATAATGACATGTGGGACTTTGGTTGAGTTAGCAAATGGCAAGAATGTGATTGGCTATGAATGGGTTTATAAGGTCAAATGTAAGCTAGATGCACAAACTCATGAGCTTGATTATGATGAGACATTTATTCTAGTGGCAAAGATGGATATTGTAAGATCAGTGATTTCATTGGCTACATCTAAAGGTTGGGAATTGCATCAAATGGATTTCAAGAATGCTTTCTTGAATGGAGAGTTACAAGAAGAGGTGTTTATAAAACAGCCACGGGTTTATGTACACCTAGATTTTCCCACACATATATGTAGATTAAAGAAGGTTTTATATGGGCTAAAGCAATCGCCATGTGAATGGAGTGATAGGATTAGCAGGTATCTCATTAGCATTGGATTTCATGTGGGAAATTCAAATTCTTCACTATATGTGAAGAAGACACAGAATGGTATGGTGTTGATTGTCATTTATGTGCACAATTTTTGGGTCACAAGTGAAATTATGGGAATAACATTACCAATGTGAAGGAATCATTGAGTAGCTAGTTTGAAATAAAAGATTTGGGAGGGATGATATTCTTTCTTGGCATTGAGGTTATCAAGACATAACATGGTATACGATTGGTGCAAAGGAAATATGCCTTGGATATGTTGATAAAATATGGCATGACTATATGCAAGCCTATGGCGACACCATTGGAGCAAAACATAAAGTTAAAGGTTGATCTAGGTGATGAGTTGGAAGATAAAGTATGGCATGACTAGATGCAAGCCTATGGCGACACCATTGGAGCAAAACATAAAGCTAAAGGCTGATCTAGGTGATGAGTTGGAAGATAAAGTATGGCATGACTAGATGCAAGCCTATGGCGACACCATTGGATCAAAACACAAAGCTAAAGGCTGATCTAGGTGATGAGTTGGATGATGTTACTATGTATAGGCATCTTAGTCAGTAGCTTGATTTACTTGACTATCACTAGACCAGATTTATATTATGCAGCGGGACTAGTTAGTCAGTTTATGTAAAGTCCCAAGCAGCCACATTTGGATGCTATCAGGAGGATCATGAGATATGTGAAGACCACTGCCCATTATGGTTTAAGCATGAAAAGGATGTGATGGTGTATGGTTACATTGATGAAAATTGGACATGAAGTTCTTATGAGATAGGAGATTTACTAGTGGATATGCATTTAGCATGGGAAGTGTTACAGTGAGTTGAAGCAGCAAAGAAGCAACCTACAATTGCTTTATCTCACACGAAGGTAAAGTATAGAGGAGTAGCTATGGCTGCATGTGCAATGGTATGGCTAAAAAAGTTACTTGGTGTGATTTGGGACAACATCATGGTGGAGTTGTCATACGTTGCGACAACATTAGTTGGCTATTTAGTTGGCTAGTAATCTATTTTATCACGCGAGGACCAAACATATAGATGTCCATTATCATTTCATTAGGAAGAAGGTATTGGATGGACAAATTAAGTTGACATATGTGAAGACACAAGAATAGGTTACATATATCTTTACCAAATCAATTTGTTGTCTTTACCAAATCAATTTGCTAAAGAGAAGTGACGACATAAGAATAGGTTACAGATATCTTTACCAAATCAATTTGCTAAAGAGAAGTATGAAAACATGAGATGGACATGGTGAGCTTGAGGAGGTGTGTTTAGAATGTAAGCTCATTGACAGGCTAGTGGATAGCATAAAATGTGTGGACAGTATTCAGTAGTGAGTGGACAATAATGTGATTGGCCAAGTGTGTGAACATTAATACTAGGTCATATTATCTGCGAACTTATCACTTGTACAATGTGCTGATTTTGGTGAAGAAAAATGAAGCTAGCTATAGATCTTCTCTACATTGTGTGAGATGGAGTAATGAGAGGAATTAGGGTTTCTGTGTGTGACTCCTCTGGTACATTCATCCATTCACATCCTCTAATAACCTTAGCCTTCATCCATTCTAATTTCATAACATCCTAAGCTCCATCTACCTTGCTTCCGTATACATGTGCCTCATACATGACACTCACATGTGGGTTCTCAGTTTCATGAATAGCCTAAAAGGTGCCTAAAAAGATTGATGCTTCATCATTGTGTGTAGCTCTTACCTCTTTGGGGTTGGGGTGTCCTACAAGCTTCTTACCCTTGACCTTATCTTCCACTAATTGTTTGTTTTAAGTTCCCTTGGGTTTAGGAGCTTGTGAATCATCTTTTGGTTTCTATTTTAGGACATTTTCCTTCAACCAATATGAGGACCCATCTTTTTTTGTTGGGTTTTTGGCTTTTTCTCGCATCCTTGTTTGCAAATGTGTGAGTATACAGTTAAAGGTACTATGGTGAATTGCCCATTCTTCACACTTAAAATATTGCATATTGCAAGTGAGGTGGCTTGAGTAAGATCCATGTTGGCATGGAGAGAATGCTTTGTCCACACTATTCTTTAACAAAGCTTCAACAAAGAAGTAGAGACAACCATCAATGATAGTACTAACTCTACAAGAGGTGAGTCATCAGATGATGATGAAGCTTCATAGAAGAAGGGGCCATATCCTAAATGGGTGAAATAGCTCTTGGATGGAAAATCTCCACTAGGGCAATCATACAAGAGCTAATAACTATTCTTAGATCCAAGAGAATAGAGGAGCACAAGAGGGCCTCTAATTCTACTTGTGCCTACTACTGCTCCATAGTAACTATTTGGTCCTCCAAATTGGGTCCTACACCATTAGGCCTTGTAGTACCTTTGGACCCAGTACCCTTGACTTGCTCATAGAGGCCATATGCATGCTCTCCTTGAGGACTTACACCAGCTTGTCATCGTTTCACTCCATCTCGATAGACTCCTCAAAGCCCTTAGTGAGAGTGTCACCTTCGACCTTTGTAGAGCAAGTTTCTCCAAGTTAGTGCAGTTGGTGATAGAGCAAGCAATCTATCGCATGGTTTTTGAATCTATAAGCCGCACATCTAGATAGATGTCATCCATGCCCAATACCCTATATGTGGCGACATCAATAGGGTATGGGCATAGTGGGCACTCTGCCTGGGGGCTTCACCTAAAAATATATAAGGTGAGGAGTAAAGAGAGAAGGAGCTATGGAGAGTTCAACTTCTATTCATTGCCTAAAGAGAATGTGGGGGAGAGGGAGATCTTGAGTTCCTTGTTGTTGCAAGCAAACACACACACACAAAAGAAAGTGTAAGACACAAGACAGAGATGGATGGCTGAATTTTCTTCTATCTTCTTCTCTTCTCTACAACCATATAACTAAAAGATACGAGAACATATATAAAGGGAAAGTACTCTCCTCTACAATAATATACAAATGGTTGGTCCATAGTGTGTCCATAGTGTGAACACAAACTATGCCATAACTCTAGTACTCCAAAGTGACTACCATCACACAGCCTCTCATCCATTGGTGGAATATCAACCATAATCTCACCAAACCATGCCAGTGGCATAAGTGCAGAAGCTATCACCCGGGCGGGTCATCAATGTCTGCCATAGCACTAGTTGAGCTCAATATCTCAACACTCCCCCTTGAGCTCAACTCCACACACTGCACTTCAAGTAAGCTCCTAAACCTATGGAGCTTCTCTGTGCCCAATTCCTTTTGTGAAGATGTCTGCCACCTAATCCTCTGTGCTAACATATACCAGATCTGCATGTTATTACTAGCCAACTATATGCTACTCATGTTGTCACAATAAATGAGTTTAGTCAAAGGGTTTTTTATCAATGAACAAGGAATCCAAGGGGTGATTTCTTTTTTGGGAGACATTTGTGCTGAAGGCCCAATTTTCAGGGGAACTCTCTAAGGCTAGAACACATTGAAAATTGGACCTTTGGCATGCACACAAATGTGGTCTGATGGAGACAAAACATTGCAAGAGTGTATATATGGACCCCACCCTCACTCTTGCAAAGTTTGGTCACCATTCGGAGCATATTTGGTTGCAATGTGCATGCCAAAGGCCCAATTTTCAAACACATACACAAATGCAACAAGAAAGCAAGGATACAAAGAAGCACAACACTCAAAGTAGATTGATAAGAATGAGTGAAGTATAAGTGAAGCAGCATGATAAGGTCACTTACATGCTCAGGGAAAAAACATTCTAAAAAGACAACGAGGTTGAGATATATGAACCTCCTCATGCAAATCACCATTCAAGAAGGTAGTCTCTTGAGTCTTAATATCCAATTAATGTATATTCCATCCATGATGCACTCCCAATGCAATAATGTACCGAATTATTACACACATACTGGGGGTAAATATCTCATATAATCTAAGTCCTTCTCTTGAGCATAACCCTTTATAGCAAGCCTTACCTTGTAGTGGTCACCACCATCAATGCTATCATCAGCTTTACGTTTAAGCTTATAAACCCACTTTGTATACCAATGTTAAATTTACCAAATACCAAGTCTCATTTTTTAAGGATGGAGTCATACTCATCCTACATGGCCTGTATCCAACTTGATCATTTTCTTGTGCTTCCTTAAAGGAATAGGTTCCTCTTCATTGCATATACTGGCAATGAAATCATGATCCAAAAAAGATAAGACCTTGTAGATGTTCTACTAGGCAAAGTAGTAGCTAATTTGTTATCCCACAATGTCTGCAACAACATTCATTTGGTGAATTCTTGGACGTTTGTATGGCTATGTCCTTTCCTCATCCATTGTATCATCCACAATTGCGGGGTGATATGTGGGCTAAATTTTGAGCTAATTTTCAACCGGTATGGGCTGGAAAGTTGTGCTAATTTTCAACGACATTGATCATTCATTTGCTCCACATATGGTTGTCTGGAATTGTACAAAGGTAGGAATGTATCATAGATGTCTTGTGAGCATACATTTTGTTGTTTTTAACATAGAAGCATGGGTTGAACTTAGTTCTCAACAAACACATTTTTAATCACCAAAACCTAACGTGTGGTAGAGCTTATACCCTCTTCTTTCTGAGCTATATCGCACACAATCTGCCTTGTGGTAGAGTCTATACCCTTTGCTTTCTGAGTTATATCTCACAAAAATGTATTTACCACCTTATCATTTAGCTTTCTATAGTAGAGTTTATACCATTTTCTTTCTGAGTTATATCTCACAAAAATGCATTTTACCACCTTATTATTCAGCTTTCTATGGTGGTTGGGTGTGGTAGAGTATTACCCTTTGCTTTATGTGGTCAGGTGGTAGAGTCTATACCCTTTGCTTTACTTGTCATTCAACTTATTGCGTTGTTGCTCATGCACAAGAGCATAAATAAGACAACCAAAAAACATACAAATGAGCCACACACTGCTTCTTGCCACTCCAAGCTCTATAAGGGGTAATTGTTTATAAAACAAGGCCTTGGTGGGGCATTTGTTCAGCACATAAGTGGCACACATAACTGTCTCCAACCATAAAACATGAAGCAAATCCTAGCCTTTGAACATGCAATGTGCCATCTCCATGAGCGAAATGTTCTTTCTCTCAATCTTACCATTTTGCTGAGACTCTCTGCCACTACTGCTGAGGTGTGTAAGGCACTGTGCATTGATGTTTTATGCCTTTTTCAGCCATATAAGCATGAAACTTCTTTGACATATACCCCCCCTCCCAATTTGTACGAAGGGTGCCAAATTTATAGGTAGACATATTTTTAGCCATAGAAACAAAGTGTTTAAATCATGTAAAAACCTCTGACTTTGCCTTCAACGGATACATCCAGGTGTGCTAAGAGGAGTAGTCTCATCAATACTGCATACATCATTATGTATAAGCTGTAATTTTTAAATACCCTTATTGATCCATCTTTCAAGAATGGTGCCCATTGCATCTTCCCCAAAATGCACCCCCACATACATGTTTAATAGGGGTGTCAAGCTATGGCAACTTTGACACCACCTCTTATCTTTTAAGGTGCAACAAATTGCCAAAATTTAGGCGACCAAAGTGGGCATTGGAATTACTCTCATAGCATGTGTGGTAGTAATTGAATAAGCATTATGTGCCAATCTCTCATACCTATCCAATATGTAAAACGCATGGCTTAAAGTACCAGATAATATGGTGAAGTCTCCATCACTTATTCAGGTCATGAATTGTATAATTCTCTTGAATAAATTTGACCCCTAGCAATGGCAGAGACTGACATACATCCAATTCTTTTTAATGCGTGGCATAAATAAGACTCAGAGTACTAGATACTACGGTGAAGTCTCCATTACTCAGGTCATAAATTAGACACCTGTCATCAATAAATCTGACCACCACAAGGCCTACCCTAGCAATGATAGAGACTGACATCAAGTTCTTTTTAATGCGTGGCATAAATAAGACTTATGAGAGTGTGATTATCACACCATTTGAAGCAATGAGCACAACCTTACCAACTCTTTTCACTAGATATGAGGAGTTTTTTGCACATGTGATTGTGCCTCCTTGAGGAGCAAACTCAAGGGAGGAAAATAAACCACATTGTGCTTATTAGCACCACTATCAAAATACCAGACAAGCTGATTTGTCACTAACATACATACATCATGGACAGAAGCATCATAACTATAGTGCATAATGAATGCCCAATCATTATGTGCATAGTTTGTTGGCTCCTTCTTTTCAGCACTTAGTGTTGATGCATCAGCCCACAACTATCCCTGCTCTTTCTTCTCGTTCTTCTCTAGCCTTTTTAGGTATTCTTTTGACAATAGTTTCATTTGTTGATTTTGCCTTTAGCTTATAGCCACCTTGAGAGAAGACTTTGACTTTATCTTTTTGATTGTTGGTAGTAAATGCATAATCTCCCACATGCATACTAGTTTGATTTTGATGGGATTGTTCTTCTTGTAAGAGCACTGTAACCAACTCATCAAATGTAATGACATTAGGGTTAATCTTCATCATAAGTCGAAGTTTGGATACAAAACCCTTGTATGAATCTGGTAAAGCTATGAGAACAGTAGAGACCAATAAACTATCCGAATAGGCCTTATCAATTCATGCAAGATGCTCTCTGGGGCCTTTGATTATTGTGAGAAATTCATCCATATGCATAAATTCTAAACTTCTTGTGCAAGTAGACTACATGTGCTTCGGTACGCACTGGTAAAGCATAAAAAATGTATCCCAAGACTACGTGGTAGTTTTACGTGAGCGAACATGAGAAATGATGGTCATTTGAGAGGTGCGAAGACGGATGCCATAATTACATTTGAACCAGTATCACCATTCGAAGTACTTGTACTATCCAGTGCTAGTGAGACAGAGCGTGCCTCAATGCCAATAATAACATTCCCAAGCCCTTGGCAACCAATACAGGATGTATCATATAGGACTATAACAGGTAATCGGTCCTCTCAAGCTTATCCTCATCAATAGAAAGCATTCTAAATAGATCACTTATTACTGCCATTTAAGTGTACAAATAACAAAACTCTAACACAAAACACAAATATGCCAACAACCTGCAGTACTGTCAATTCACATCATTGAATGCAACTAAGGTGGCTACTAGCAATAGATCATTGATGAAGAAGAGACTTGCAAAGTGTATGAAAAATGGTAGTGTAGCAATGTTACTAGAAAGGACGCAAAAGTCGATGACAATGCTGACGAAGCTATTGATGATGAGTTCAAAGATGTGATATCGATGATGAGATTAAGAAATAACGATAATGGCCTTGTAACACTTACGGCATATGCATACAATGTCTGCACACCATATTTGCATTGTAGAAAAACCTAACATCAAATAAAGACTCTCTTGGGATGTCTTTAGAAACCTTACAGCATGCAAATGAGCCTCGGAATGACCCAAAAGTTACACAATTTTTGTTAACTTTATTAGCGTAATTTCGTTAACAACACACTAGAGAGTATACCTTCTCGACCTAAGAGGATAGCTCAATTTGAGACAATCAAAAGAGCAGCTTGAGGAGGTGATAAAACGAAAGAAAACGATGGAGGTGCGAGCCAAGAGAACCTTCTTTGAAATTAATTGTTGGAGTGGAGACAAAGGCAGCAACACTGACACAAATGCAACAAGTAAGCAAAGATATAGAGAAGTACAACACTCAAAGTAGATTGATGAGAACGAGTGAAGTATAAGTGACGTGACATGATAAGGCTACACACTCACTCATGAGAGTATGTACACACTCTTGGAGTAAAAAACCTCCTTAGGAAGAACAAAGTGCCTTGGCCCATTATTAGCCTACGTTCGCACATCACTACGATATAAATTGCTACAATCTTAGGCAACTCTTATTAGACAGTCTATGAATATGTAATCAATTGCACATCGTTCACATGAGGGTTTTAAGGTATTAGTAGGTTGTTGAAGTATTCTAATTTGGGCAATTGTCTACCTTATGGAGTCCTCAATGGTGGAAACATTATGTAATCTTGCCCTTGGTTTTTTTTTGGTCAAAAGAACTTGATTTGCCAATGGGATCCCTTGGATGTAAGGTATTCACGAGAGGTCTAACTCGTTGTGATTGGTGATATGTGTGCCTTTTGATCTAGTAAAATGGGTTGTCAACACCATATGCAAATTAGAAGGCCATGCATACCCCCCACCATTTACACTCAAAGACTACATCCGAGGTGGGGACAATAGCTTGTAGGTGAGCATTAAAGAGCACATGGGCTTGTAGCCAAAGCGGAGACTCAAGTACTTCCAGGGTTTAATATTATTGGTGGGTAGGTTAAAATGAATGCACATGCGAATCAAGGAAGGCAAAGTGTGAGCTTTTTTTTTTTTTTTTTGGGGACTTTTTCTTTATCTTGGCTACTTTCAACTGCGCTAAGAGCTCCGTGACTTCTTCTTTCACATTTTTTTTTTCTAGCTTTATCTTTCTCTTGAAGGTGGCGACCATACAAGAGGAAGAGGGACTTGTGTGCCAGCTGCTCTACTACTACGATTGCATTTTGTTGTTTGTTTTCCTGTTTGAGCTGGCTGCTACTTGTGCCTCTCTTAACTTTCTCGAGAGAGAAATAAGGCACCAAAACGTTTTTAATTAAATACTTAAATACTCAACATTCGCCGAATCTACGTTTACAAGTTAAGTTGCTTTAAACGCTCTGCTGCTGCTTGTACTTAAGTGCCTTGCCTTGCTTTGTTTTGTTGCAACGGCCTGTTGTGGAGGGATGGGACTCGGGAGGTTCTACTACATCATGATTGGCAGGTTTGATTCTCCCATGTGTATAACACGATGGGGTGGGTATATGTTATCGTTCCTTTTTCAAGCGTTGGGAGTTGCATTATTTATATTGCGTCGTCATTCTTTGTCCTACACTCTGTCATTATTGTAAAAATGGCACCACACAAAGGGGTTCCTTTGCATGATATAACGAATACGTTATCTGTTTTACCGTCACCTTGTCTTCTTTGCCACGAAGCAGAGCAGACAGCATCTACTGTACAAAGAAATCCTTCTCCAAATCATGCATATTCAAGGATACCGACGCCACCTGAAGTTCCATCCTCCATGGGATTAAATTACGTGCTTGTTGCTATTAAGAGGAAACCTAGATCGTTGGGTATGTTTTCCATTCTCTCTTAAACAAGAGTCAACCTCTCTCTATGTGAAACAACCATCGACCTGTGCTTAATGAATACCGATTATGGGTCTCTGTTAAATAAGCGTGAAGCTCTGTCATGCGATTAATTACATATTATTTATGATTGTAGGCTCTTCTGAGACTCCATAAGGTACGAAAGAGAAGAAGGCTGCCTCGATCCATCTGTGAGCAAGTGCCCAACATTCCCGACTGCCCAAAAAAAAAAAAGGGCTCTTTGGAGTTCGTCTGCAGTGAATGTCTTAAAAGCATGTTCGCATGCAATGGGAATTCTTCAAACCCGACAGAGAGTTGGTGATGTGTAGAGGGTATGTTTGGTTATTGTATGAAGGATCTTTTAAGAGACACTTTATATTTTTTTACCATAATGTTTCGTCTCTGAAGAAATAACACCTGGCCTCACCAGAGCTGTATGCCCTATATGGTCAAAGAGATCTCAAGAACAAAGTGTGCCTATCTCACCAATGAATCTGTTTGAGCACGTATGTATGTGTTTATAGATATTTACATACCCAAAAAGATTGGCGTGCAACACTAGAAAATACTCTACTTCGAATGATATGTGCATGAAAATATTATCATGGTGCATCGTGGATTATACCTAAAACAGGTAATGGTATGGATAGAAGATGAGTTGCATCAATCTGCAAAGTGATGAAAATCCCACACTTAACCCAATGCACTGACATTGAGACTATCTTCTTACAAGGATATGCATGCAACAAGGTATTTCAATGCAAACAATATTCAAGAGCAAAAGAGAATCATGGGACAACAAGCCAGGGAGTCGTCAGAACCCGAATAGTTAACCCGAATAGTTTATGCTAAAGAAGATTCTCTTCTAGAAGAAGACTACAACAACAACTACGTGTTTGTGTGTGAAAAAACTGCAAAGTTCAAACAAGCAATCATCAATGGAGATGATTTCATCCCTCTTTCTCCTACTACTAGAAAATATGTGGGCTTACCAAAGGATGACGCTTGCTTTCTTTGAACAAGTACTTTTCATTAGGTTACAATGTAATTTCTTACATAAGCTTTTATTATTATTTTGTGTGTTCATGTTTTCATTTGTTTCTCCTATTGCCAACCATTCACAACAGCACGTAAATAAATCGACTTTGTTTTGAAGCAAGATAAGGTGAATGTTAGTTTTGAATCGTTGTGATTGTTCTCTTTCTGTATATTCTTATGTCATGGTGTTGAAAAATGTCATCTTTATTGTTTTTCTGCGTGTTCATGATTTCGTTTGTTCTTCTCCTATCGCCAACCGTTCACAACAACATGTAAATCAATTGACTTTGTTTTGAAGCAATATAAAGTGAATTTTAGTTTTGAATTGTTGTGATCGTTCTCTTTCCATACATTCTTTTGTGATGGTATTGAAAAATGTTGTCTACAAAATAAAAATGCAATAGAACGTTTTGTTGCCCTAGAAAGGGAGAGAAGGGTGAGTGGGTTAGTGGATGTACAGAAGCATGTGGCATCGCATGTGAGTGTACAAAGGTAGGTCGTTGACGCACAGCACATGCATGTAAGCGTATGTGGTTAGGAGAGCTAAGGGTTGGTGGGGATTTGGGACCAGAGCGATGAGGCCAAGGAAAGTAGTTGGGGGGACTGGGACTTGGATGAAGAGATGAAGAGGGTCCCCCAAGAAGAAGAAGAAGAAGAAAAAGACAAGGATAGGGAGGCTAAGAAAGCCCAGTCTGATTTGATCTTTGCAAGGTTGAACAGTCAAGAAATCCTAGCAAGAAAGGACAACTAGAGGGAAGGTATGTGCAAGCATATCATCCGACCTTGTGAAAAGGTAGATAGGATTATTTTCTACATGTAGTGCAATTCTGATGTGCTCAGGGAGGCCGCCGAGTAAGGCAGATTTGGGCAAGTGGCTTTAGGAGGATATGTTTCATGAGAAGGTGGTGTCGTAGGTGTTTTACCTGGGAAAAAGATTTTTTAACGTATAGTTTGTGAAAGGGAAGGCGGTGGTCGATTTGTTTGCTAGGGCTCCGCTCTTCATGGGATAGAAGTTGGTACATGTAATGCCATTTGATCTGACTCTTGATGTAAACAAGAACCTCCAAGAGGCATGTTCAGTGTGGGTGGAGATTTAGGGGCTTCCACCCTAGTTAAGGCCAGTGAGATGGGGGATTTAGCAAGGGAAATCGGGCTGATCCTATTTGTTCCAAACAGATGAGGATAATGGGAATCACTCGGACAAGATCTATGTACCTTGGATTACTACGGTAAAGAGGCCTAAAGTTTTAGAGGTGGACTTGGGGGAGATGTGGAAGACATAGTTGAAACTGATATTTGGAGCTTTTCCAAGGGCCATGCAGATGATTTGGGTATAACAAAGGATGAGGAAATAGGTGGAGAGGAGAGGAAGAAGGATGAATCGGTGGGGGGGGGGGAGAATAAAACTGGGAGCACTGAAAAACCTATTGAGAAGGAGGGAAAAGGAAAGGAAAATCTGGCGATGACTGAGGAAGGGAGTTCTGGAGAGCAGGGATGGACTAAAGTGAGAGATAAAGGAAAAGGGGGCTGCAATCTTAGACAAGTAAAAGGGAAGGCAAGAAAGAATCAGAATATTCCATTTAGGAAGGGTGTATTGACTTGTGGCAAATCCAAAGAGGGGTTTGGAGCTTCTCTCTGTTCTAATCCCTTTAGTCCCTTAGGTGTAGAGGATAGTGGATAGATTCAACTGGCAGATGGAAACTTCTCGGAAAGCTATTCAACTAGAAATAGTAGAGTTGAGGGGAGGCATTATAGTGGAGGAAGAAGTAGAGGTGGATATGGTACCCGCTTACAGCCCTTGAATGAGTAGATCCTATGAGGTGAGGGGGTGTACTTGGAATGTGAAAGGACTAAGAGATAGAAGGAAGAATGTTGCTTTTTGGGGGTTAGTAAAGAATGAGGGGTCTTAATGATGAGGGGGGAGATGTGGGAGTGGATAGCAAAGTTGGATTTTCATTGCCCTTGCATCCTGATGGTAGACTTTAATATGGTTGAGACAAATGGATAGGTGTGGTGGAAGCACTATGTTAATGGGTCATGAGAAAATGAAGTGGGAAGGACTCAAGGTAAGATAGGACTTGTGGATGGGAGGGAGTTAGGGGCTTAAGGATCTGAGCATGGGCACACATATTTTAGTCTGCAGTACTGTGGGTCTTCATCAAGGATTGATAGAGTTTTTGTCAGTCACATCAAGCCGCATGGGTTCCTCATACCTTCTACTCTAAAGTGGATCTTTGCTCAGCTTTATCTCATTGCATTCCTCTGAAATGGGGGTGGCATGTGGTTGAATGGGGGGAGGATGACTTGAGGCGATTTCCTACCAATAAACTGAGAGTGAACGACCTTTTATTGAAGGATGAGCTATTTGTGACCCTTACTAGAGAGGCAATTAGAAAACTGAGAGGTAAGGGTGGTGTAGAGGAACCCTAGAGAGGAATTGCTAATGAAATGTAGGGAATTATCATGAGAGTAGGAAAATTGAGGGCTAAAGAAAAGAGATAGAAAGGAAGGAATTGAGTGACCTAATGGAGAAACTGTAAGGGAAGAGATAGAAGGGAGGTCTATCTGAAGGAGAGGTTAACCAAAATGCTTGGTGTCAGGCTCAACAAAGAAAAGAAGATGACAGGTTGGCCAGGCAATTTCATAATCTCTCTCTCTTCCAAACGACGCATGTGCAAATCTCCTCCTAAATTACTTCATTGATTTCGTCACGTACAGTCGCCAACCGGTTTCTTCTTACCTTATAAGCTTTAAGAAGAATAAAGCTTTTAAAAGCCTAAGATTTAAAAGCTATATAAAGTTACCAAATCTATTGTTGTTGTTAATTTGATCCACTTAGTCATTTTTGTCATCACCATGAGCATTCGCTTTAGATTTATAATTTTTTAACCAAAATTAACTTCATTTAGGTATTAATCTTTGAGGAGATGTTTCTAGAAGAATTGAGTTGATAATCATGGTACTATAGCGGCATTAGCGTGTTTCAAAGCATCACTATCATGTCAAAATTTTAAAAAATAAAGAAAATTTCAAAAAAATGTATTTTTTTCTCTCTCGAATTTTCAAATCATCAGCCAGATCATCTAGCATTCGAATCATCACAGAGATTAGAAATTCAGATCGTTGAGACCAGAGTTGAAAGTGGGTTATACGAGACGATCAGTGTGGTAAATAATCTTCATTTCCACACACTTGAGTTGTAAAAAAGGGGATTGTCTAGATCGTCGATCCGACTTTCAGATCGGTACTTTCTAGATCGTCCACTTCTAGATTGTGCGATTCCAAATCCAGATCGTAGTTTTCTATACCAAATTTCAGATTGTCCATTTTTTATTGTTCCCACCAAGATCCGATCATCCCACTTTTCCGATTGTTCGATTTTCGAATCACCGCCAATTTGAGATTGTTCAAAATTCAGATTATTTGTGATCCGAATCATCGATCTAAGATCCAAATCGTCCACTTGAGAATCCTTGATCTAGATCATCGATCTGACTTGATTTCCAGAGATCGATCTGACTGGATTTCAAAAAAGCAAAAAAAAAAAAAAAAAGTAACGAGAAAACTTTATATTTATCTTGTTTATATGCATCTTTTTATTAATTTGCATGTCAGTTTACCGTTTCTCTGCTGTCAAAAAATCTTGAAAAATTATAAAAACATAATAAAACCCTAAAACCCCATTTGAAAACTACAAAAATCATAAGACACTCATAAAAAGAACCTCAGCAAAAGTAATTTTGATGTAGGATCAAGTGTTTATGCATTTATGATTAGGTAGAATCATTGCTTAGTCTCAATCCTATTCTAACTCAACCTTTAAATACAAGACTTTGTTTCATACACTAACACTATAGGGTTGACCTCCATGATTGTGCCAAAGTCTAGCTTGGAAGCGAACTAAGAGTCCTTCATAACAAAAGAGACTATATCAATGTTAGCAAGAGTGGAGGCTAGTGAGTGCCAAATCTTGGTGAATCGATGTACGAAGTGTGGCATCGATCACTTGACTAATGATTACCCTCTTAAGCCAACAAATCCAAATCACTTGATTAATGATTATCATCAGGTGCCACCAGGTTGGAAATTAATAGTGTGACATGTTTGTCATGTTCTTCAGACAAAGAAAAGGAAGTTCCCATTTGGAGGTTGTGACAAGCCAAGAAATTAAAAGATCAGGCATCCGTGTTCATGACTATTATTCTACATCAGAATCTCCTAAGAGCAAAAAACGAAACAGAAGTAGGGACCGTAACAAAGGAAAGGCAACAGTGTTACTGAGTAAGCCACAAACCAATTAGACCAAGGACTTCCAAGAGTCCTAAGAGAATGAACGAAACAAAACAGAAGGACCCAAAACATGGTATTTTGAGATTTAGAATGTTCTAGATTCCTTCACTCAAATCACCTTAAATGAAGAACGGGAATTAGAAGACCTAAATGGGCCAATCCTAATTGACAAAACCAAAGAGCTTAGGGAGAGAGCCCCAAAAGCCTCACAAGCTCATCGAGTGAAAGATGCAAAAAAGGATCCAATGGATGATCTAGGTTACATTGAAATTGAAGATAATCCAAAACTTCGATTCAAATCACTCTCGATGAGGGACAAGGACGAAAAGCAATGACATGAATCTTGATAGAAAGAATAGAGAGACTCTTGGAAATGGCCAAGAAAACCATGGAAGGATGATTCAAACCTAAACCAAAATATGAAGAACCCTTTCCAAAGAAACTACAAGAATTCCCTAACACAAGAGAGGAAATCTCAAGGTTAAGTGAGTCTCAGGATGTGGTGTAGTGAATCCAAGTAGAAGTAGATGGACCAATCATGTTGTTTCCACACAAGATTCCAATGCGAGACCTCTAGAGCCAGTCTTAGATGTATCCCATGTAGGTAGTAGTGTCTTGAGTCAAGAATTTAAAAAAAAAGATCGACTATTAACTGACACTGACGACAACAAATGGAAAATCAAGAAGTGTTGAAAGAGCTTAGAACTGAGGAAGAAATCCATAACAAGTCTAGAGCATGAAGAAGCAAAAAACCTAATGACCACATCCGGAGGGATTGAGTGCTTCACAAGAGGCAACTTGCGCTCAAGGAATCATTGTTAAGAGAAAACACGAAAGGAATTGTGTCT
The DNA here is from genome assembly GCF_041138505.1 of Cibotium barometz. Lineage (NCBI taxonomy): Eukaryota > Viridiplantae > Streptophyta > Polypodiopsida > Cyatheales > Cibotiaceae > Cibotium > Cibotium barometz. The sequence continues at coordinate 32,419,533 of NC_141089.1, forward strand.
TAATAGACATGGGTGTCATGGCAACAAAAAAGCAACTCGTTGTAGAGAACATGCCATGCCTTTTTACACATTGGCCCAGATAACCATAGATAGGCAATGTGCCTTCTTAAGGTGAGAGCTCAAAGAATAAATGAGAGCCTTGAGAGCAATCCTCTTTGCACCTATGAATGATCAAGGAAACTAGAAGCTAGATGAAAAATCAACCCAAACCATTAGGGAATCTAAATGAGATCGACTAAGAAAACGAAGTGAACCCACAAAATTGTACAAAGATGTGCTAATCAGTGTAGTGGGTAAGTATTTCAAAGGTGACGACATGAATTCCACCATTCCAATCAAATTGGATGGAGTAACTACAATTACGATCCTACATGAGGGGGGGGGGGAGGGGGAGCTAGCCATCAAAGACGTGGTGAAGATGGGAGAGTATCCCCTCAAACCTTCGAGGATTGTCCTTAAATTAGTCGATGGCAACTAAGGAACACCCATAGGAATTTCAAAAGAAATTGAAGTAGTATCGTGTTGCTTGGTCTATGAATATACATTTCTTATTGTTGAGTTTGGAAGTCCCACAAATTATGATGTAATTCTTGGATGCCCATTCAAATGATGTTAATACACAATTGGGAAAGACATTACATCTACCTCCGATAGGACGATAGTACCATAAAGATGAAGCTATAGAACTATTCTTACAGAAATGTGACGAGGATGTTATTGATGAAATAGTGTCTGTCACGACATCACATTCAAAAATCATAAACATGGGTTATGTAAATGGACATAGCTATAAAAGGTGTGAGTAAGAGGAGGAAACTTCCATTGCTTCATTGCCCAACCTTTATAAGGAAGAAACTGCTATTACTTCATTACCTAACCTTGCTGAGGAGGAAAACTGGATACAATGGACACTTGTCCAAAATCTATAGGAACCAAGTTCATACACAGAAATGATATCATTCCAATCAGAACCATAACTTTCATAGTCTTAGAATAGAAAGGGGTTATATCACCTAAAAACCATAGAGTAATGATATGCCTTCCAAGAAGGACATAGTTATCTTGTTTAGAGCATAGAGTGTAGCTTACACATACAGCGACCAGATACCTATAAATTCCTTGCTGTGCAAATTCTATCTTACCGTCTCTTGCTTATGGTTGTCGATCGTCGCTATCTCTTTCACCATTGCTCTCTGAGAATAAACAATGGTAGAGGCAAAGATATGGATTCAATATGCGTTCAAAGAGGCGCGTTGAGAGGTACATCTTTCAAAAAGAACCCGAGAGTGTTAAATAATAGCAAGTTAAAGAAACAATATGAAAAAGTTAATAAGCTTCTAAAAGATAAGAAGTCCTTTTTTGGGGAGAGCTTTTGGCTCTTTTTCTTCGTTGCTCTCTGAGGGCACTCAATCAGAGGCAAAGATGTGGTGGATTTAGTGGGAGGGATAGGTACATCTTTCAAAAAGTACCTTTGAGTGTTAATTAATTAATAGCAAGTTAATGGAACAATATGAAATAGATTAAAAAGCCTAGTGAAAATAGGTTATATGAAATTAAAGCGGGCATTTGGCTGAACAGACAAAAGGTATCGTGCACAGCAAGCAACTTAAAGATACAATCGCCTAGAAATATGGATATAGAAACAGAAAATAATATCTTGAATGCCCAAAAACAGAACAGTTGCAATCGACCAGAAACTTTAGACCACTAAAGCTTGTGGAGCTGTCAATGGTCTTGCAACACACTGAATGAGAGGCAACTTTGACACCCCATGAAGTGGTGAGGGGGGGGGAGAGATGATTTTACAAACTTTACAAAAATCAAAGTTTAAGAGGTCAAAAGATTGATCATCATCTCATTTGCAGTCGCTTTTGTATGCTGAATGTCATGGACAGCCTTCTCAAAGTCAGTGAACTCCTCCGCTCCCGTCTATATGAAACACTCAACTTGGGAGACCGAGGTCTAGTAAGTTCCTTTGGGCACCTGGTAGACCAAGCCAAACTACAGATTTAATCATTTCGCTTCAACAATAACTTATCCTAAACGATAACAACAAAATTCCACCTTTTAGGGACAAAAGGTTTGTCAAAAACAGGTAAAGGACGAGCATGTGGAACCATTGTTCTCCTCATAGATTTGACTAGCCGTTCCTCATCAGCCTGCATAATTTCCCACACAAAAGTACGGTCAAACTTGAAGCACAAGGTTACAGACACCCAATATACCTTGCAGCTTCAGTAACTATAGATAACATTTACCTTCCTTGCAGCTTCAGACTCCTCCCTAAATCTTTTGTAGATATTTTGCTTTTCAGCAACCTAGAAGTGAACCAACCAATGTGTCAGACCCCCCCCCCCTCTCTCTCTCTCTCTCTCTCTCTCTCTCTCAACACGAAGATTGTCAATATGGAGGGGTCCATTGAGCTTCGATGTGCCTCGATCCAGACAGTACTCAATCCTCGATCAAGCTCACAGACTTTCTGATATCTAGCATTAACCACCTTGATGATCAGTGTAGCAAGCCTCAATTTGCCTTGGTCAGACAGTTCTCAAAACTCATTCCAGAAAAGCTTTTTTGAGCCTCATTAGCATGGAGGAGAACTCTGGAAGACCTTGGGTACTGTATTGCAGGTTGCACATCGATGGCTCTTTGCCTCTTCTTCCCAGTTCGCAGCTAGTCGCTTTTTACGGCTTGGGTCAAATATAACCCAACCAGCAGAGGTAGTGCACACAGGGCTGGGAGCATTCTATGCACAGACTGTTTCTCTGTTTTGCCCATTTCCTAGCAGCCCAGGCCCCAAGGAAACTATTCTTCTTCCGACACCGCTGAAACTTCGATGCTCTCGGTGCCCTCCTCCCGATCTACACGTTATCCGACCTTCCTCAGGTTCCCCGCACTCCCACGCATGGATCTATTGGAAGTTTTTGGCTTCCTTAGTGACCCCTGCCCTTCAAAAAGACACCTTCCACCATGGCTGGGGGCAGCTATCACAGCTAGTGTTGATGATACTCGTCCGTGACCCCTGTTTTACATATGATCATGTGATGCTGTCAGGACCAATGGCTCTTTATTCAGACAGCAGATGGAGATTGCCAGTACACCGAATCACCACCATATCTGCGGATAACAGGGCCACATTGCTAGACATATCCCACAGCCAGCGGCTGCACTAGGAGATGGCACAAATGTGCCCCCCTAGGAGACAACCCACGGCCCCTCCAACCCCAACTTCCCCCAAACTTCGGCTTGTTTGTTTATAGATGGGTGGTTGATAGACCGATTGACAAATGTGCACCCACTTCTGATCATAGTCGCCAGAAACGTTTGAGTTTTGAAACCTCTTGAGTTTTGAAGGTTTTTTTTTTTAAGGTTTCGTCTGTCACCTACAAAACCGCAGGTTTTGGATATATGTGTGTGTGTGTGTGTGTGTACACACACTTTTTTTTTTTTTAAGTAAAACCAGTAATTGTTATATTTTCATAAAGTCAATATACAAGACATTAGACTCCAAAGGAGAGCCTAATGGAAGCACACAAGAAAGTTTACATAATCATATTCTCCAGAGTGGAGAATATCCAAAGATCAAAAGCACTCGAAGAAAAGCTGAATACAAGATGCATCCATGTCACCCTCAAGGCAAGCAGCATATACAGACTGTCGCAATGAGGCTCGGAAAGATTCATATGATTGGAGATTGTGCCTTCCCAAATATGCAAAATTGTGTTCACTCCAGATGGTCCATAGGGCCCAATATCTCACCCAAAATAGAAAAAGTGAGTATTGGGACAAAGTTCTGAGATGTCTGCCAAAGAGCCAGAAATGTTTCCCAAATCTATGAGTTGGGAAGCGAAGGCAAAGATAATCAGAAATACGCCTGAGGAGGATCCTAGAACAAGGACAATGCCAAAGCAAATGAGGAATTGTCTCTGAAAGAGCCATACATCTTAGACAGGTGGATGATGCAATATGGCGTCTTGCAAGTGTAACCCCCACTGACAATGTACCTGTCAAACATCTCCAGAGGAAAAGTCTTTGTTTCAAAGGCATTTTACTTTTCCATATCATTCGAATATTCTTCCTCCACCATGAAAGGGGTTTCCTTATATGCCATAAAGAATTGCCATATTGCTGGATCCATGGAGCAGGCTGAAGTAAATGATAGGCTTTAATGGAGGTTAGAGCGGGGAGAGGAACAGGATGAGTGCCTGTAGTGGAGGAAAGCAGCTGCCAATCCATAAGCCGATCCATAGGAGCCATAGGAGGAACTGGTAGAAAAGGAAATAATAAATCAGCAATTTTCTTCCATATGGTCCTGTGATGCATTCCCAAAGGATAGGAAGCCATAGCCTGGGGAAAAGATAAAACATATCCCTGATCATCCACCACATCTTGTATATACCGAATTCCCAATTTAGAGAGGTTGTATGCTCGGATCGGTTCCTGTAAGGCAAGTGGAGTGTCAAAGATGGCACTCCAATGAATACTTTCCTGTCTCATGGAATTTGTCCCCGAGCAATTATTAGGAGCCCATTTAACTTTTGAAAGTAGCTGTTTCCAGTCCAAAATCAAAGCAGTAGAGAAAGGGCAGCCTGGTATCTTTCCTGCAAATCTCCCAATGACAACCTCCCAGGGATCAGTAGTCCATTGGCCATAAGCAGAAGTCCTCATATTAACACACATAGATGCAAGCATACATGTCCATGGTTGTTGTTGGCGGAAAAAAGTATGCAGCATAGTGATTTTCCTTGCAAGGACATGATACCGCACATTTAGAATATTTAGACCACCATGCATCCTTGGGGAGCACAACAATTCCATCTTCATCAGTCTTAATGCTTTCACTGCCGCTTTTGTTCTCCAGAGTATTTCCATGGCTTGTGACATAAAGGCTGAAATATCCCGAGAGGACCAATGTAACAATGGCAAATAAAATTGCACATATGACATTACAATAGACTGCACTATTCTGAGCCTGACATGAAGCGGCCAGGTAGATATCTTCCAGAAATCCAATTTATGTTGCAGTCTTTGTAAGACCCATTTGAGCTGCTGCTTCCTAGTAATATGCCATCCTATTGGATATCCCAAATGCCTGACTGCATCTTTTGAATTCACCACTTGCCCAGGCCAAAGGAGAGAATGCCAATCACATTGTTTGAGAGGAAGTAATTTAGATTTGTCAAAATTAATATTCAGACCAGCTGCCAAGCCAAACAATGAAAGCGTGGTCATTAGCATATGTACTTCCTGGGGTGAATTCTGTGGCATGAAAAAGGAATCATCAGCATATGCTTGAGCCAAAAAGGATGATGCCCCAGGGATTGTGAGCCCTTTCATCTGCCCTGTATGTGTCAGATGATCAAGATACTTTAGAAGGGGATGGGTGACAATGGCATATAGCAAAGCACTAAGGGGGCAGCCCTGTCGTACTGATCTACCCAATGTCCATGAGCGGGAGAGATGGTTTCCCAAAATACACTGAGAGGTAGATCCAGAGTAGAGCCAAAATACTGCATTTGCCATCTTGGGACCAAAACCAAGTTTGAACATAATTTGAGAGATGAAGTCCCAGTGAACAGTATCAAATGCCTTAGCAATATCCACTTGCAAAATAAGTACATCTTGATGGGAGTACTTAGCATATTCAATTGCTGTCAAGGCATTGGAAATGTTATCATGGATTTGTCTACGCGGGATAAATCCATATTGATAAGGATGAAGACCCACATCCAATATCGTATGCAGCCGGTGCACCATCATCTTTGCAATAAGCTTATAAACTACTGGCTTCAAAGTAATGGGCCTCCAATCCGACAGATGATCACAGAGATGTTTTTTAGGCATTAGTTTTACTATGCCATGTTTCCATGAGTGTGGCATCTGGTTTGCCTGCCAGGCTGCATTGATCATCTGTAATAGGACTTCTTTCAAGTCATCCCAAAAGACAATATAGAATTCCACCGTAAGGCCATCCCAACCAGGAGACTTATGTCTGCTAAGGTGAAACAATGCATTCTCAAGCTCTGTGGCAGTGAAAGATCCCTCCATGGTAAGAGCAGCATCCTTATCCACTATTTCAGAGACATGTCGAAGGAATTCAGTCCTAGCATCAATCATTTGATTTGATGGGGAGCCAGGAGGGGAGAACATGTTCTGCAGAATATCATTTGCAGCTATGGCAAGTGGTATATGTCTGAATGGAGAAATAAGATCAAAGAAGCAAAAAGGACAGCACAACAACTGACTGAATTTTCTCAGTCAAGACCTCTCTCTGAGGATGAACAGGAAGCTCTTTCACATGCTCATTTTCAATTGAATGCCAATGATCAGAGAAAATTGCATAAATGGCAGATCAGGGCGAGAACGAAGCCCCTCATGGATAAGGGCCTTTCATCCAAAGCTTTCTTTCAGGGCCTGCATGCTACTCGTAAGAAAAATTCATGCCTACGAGTTAGAAAGCTGGATGGCTCATGGACGCACTCTTTCTCTGATCTCCAAGACGAATGCCATAATTATTTTCAGAACATGTATACACACACACACACACACACACACACACATATATATATACACACACATATATATATATATATACATATGAAATTTTAATTTATATATACATAGTAGTACATTGTAGTATTGTACACATACAAATTAAATATATATACCTTGATGAATCTAGGAACATGCCCAAATTCACCTTTTAGGAACGTGCATGATAAATCACAATTCAACTATCAAACTTCAAAGCATCATCATAAAATTTCAATCATCAAAGAGGTGACTATGATATGGTTAGAACTCATGACAAGTCGGGGGAGAAGACGGGGCAGCAGTGGCAAGTGCTCACCGCTTAGAGGGAACAGGGGGTAGCAGTGTGGGCGCAGATGTGGGGCGCTGGGGTCTCCAGTGTGGGCACATGGGGAGTCTCTAGCGTGGGTATCTAGATGTGGGGCCTCGGCACAGCAACGTGGGGATTAGCAGCAGACTCGCGCGAAGGTGAGGCGGTGACAAAAGCGCGCAACAGGCAGATCGGGGGCAGTCGACGTCGATGGTCGCACGCGTTTTTGGGGAGAAAAAAAACGAAAAAAATGACTTTGAAAGTGAACAAAACGTTTTGTCAAAGGTTTTGTAGAAACGTTTTAAACGTTTTGCAAGTTTCGCCAGATCAAAACGCGTTTTTTGGTGACTATGCCCCTGATGATCACGTGCGATGCGATTATAGTGGGACAATTGCGGATGTTGACGCATCACCTTCACATAGGGATGTATTGCATGAGGACGTATTGCATGGTGATGTACAGCAGAGTGTGAGTCAAATGTATAGTACAAGCCTTGCAACATCTTACCGTCACACCCGATAACTTTCAGCCCCTTGTAGGAGCACTATAAACCTATGAGAGGCACCAGACTAGATCTAGCGCCATGTTTTCTACCTACCTCTTTACCGCCGTGAAAGTTGTCTTAGCAAGGCATTTATGGCGTCTTCCCTCTCTACTGGAAGCAGGCCCTCTTCACCCTGTAGTTACGGATGCTGACCAGTGCATTCAAACATTAGTCATATGATCCCTCATAGGTGGGACGGGTCATCACGCATCTTGGTGGTGCCAGAAGAAGGGCAGCCATGCCCAAGGTGGGTATCGTGGGTTCGCCCAGATGCTCAGCCCGGCAGCTAGGGTACAAGGGTGAGGTTTCCAAGAAGGGATTGCAAGTTTCCAAGAAGGGATATAACTCTCAGCCCAAGAAAGATCCAAGGATTCAACCCAAGGAGGGATTATGTCAGTCATCCAAAACCAGTTGGATTCCCATCATCAAGCTTAGCAGAGGGGGACGTCACATGCACAAATGTTACCTTTTGGAGGCCATGTTGGCTAGGATCTATGTACATCTGATACGTATATATAGAAAACATTGTTTCAATAACATATCTCTCTCCTCTTTGTTCATCTTTGCGTTTTTTGTGTAGTTCTTAATACAGGCAGTTTTTCTGCATATTACAGAGCATTTTTGTTCGCTCCACTATTGGCGTATCTAGATTGAGATTGCCATTGCGCATAGGGGAGGAGCTTCTGAGTTGATTGACGGATAGAGTGATGCTTCTTAAGGCATCTTACTCATATCTTTGCTCATTTTGCATTGCCTTGGAAGCATTTTATATAGTCTATTGGATCTAGGGTCAATGACCTTGAGAGGATTAATTGGGGCAAAGATGTTTGCTTCACATGGAAGAGAGAGAGGACACATTGCTAGATATCTTGGATACTAGATCAGGATAGACAACTACTCCTTGCCAGCAGGTTGCGTCTGTGCTCATAAGCAAAAATAAAAAACTCCTTCATTGGAGCTCCTCGAAGCTCGATCTGGTGTCGAGAGTCCTGGTGGTAAATCAAGTGTTGCTTGCCATAGCTTGATATATCACTTCTTGTTGGTGTTATGACCATAGATGCATTAGACGGTTGCAGAGGGTGGTCCGCATCTTCTTACAGTTAGGGCTTGATGGCACATCAAAAACAAAGGCCAAAGTTGCTTGGAAACTATTATTTTCCCAAGGTAGAGGGATTGAGCATCAGAGATCCAATACAAAGCTCTGCTTTGCAGTTGGTGGTTAGAGCATTCCTTCCTGGTACTAAGCTCCAGAAGGATTTCTTCATGTACCATATTCTTAGATGTGTACTTGAGAGTGCTGATTATTGCCACCCCCCCCCCCCCTTCCCTCCTTTTCAAAGATGATCTTGGCAGAACCCTGGGTGCAATAGGGTAGATGTAGTGGCCACAAGAGAGATACATAGCCACAATACTTGATTGGAAGAATTTTAAGAGTCTTCAAGATGATTAGAGAGCGGCATCTACCCAACATCTTAGAGGGAGTCACAGATTTTTATAGATAATTATACATTATAGGCCCCCAACCCCAAGCTCAGTAGATGATATTGATAGGTAAGCCTATAATTATACATTATAGGCCCCCAACCCCAAGCTCAGTAGATGATATTGATAGGTAAGCCCATTATGTGGAAAGACCTTATCGATGATGCCCTTGGGTGCAGCAGGGTATATGCAGTGGCCAGACTGGGAGAGATGCACAGTGGCAATACTTGATTGCAAGAATTTTAAGAGTCTTCCAGATGATGAGAGAGAGGCATCTACCTGGCATCTTAGAGGATGTCACTGATGGATTGCACAGATTGATGCAGCTATACCTAACGCAACTGGCACATAAGAGCTTATCAGTTGGCACTTGGCTGGCCAATGGAGGTAGGCCAGTAGTACGTCCGAGGTGTGGCCATTCCCAAGAGTCCCGAGTCCCCTGAAGGCACACAAAGTATGGACTCTACTGTCTCCACTTAGCTCTCTAGAGAATTAGTAGAATAACTTGTTTATATAGGCTTACAAGAGGGGGGCGCCTAGAGTCCTTGAATCTCTCCACCTCCCTTAGATTTCTCACTTGATTCACCTAAAAGGTGACGCCTCAATCAAGGGAAAGTATCTACTAGACCTACACTCAATTACTCTAGTAAATGAGTCTTCTAACCTTAGAACAAGACATTCTAGATACCACTAAGGATGGATGCTAGGTCACATATTTTCTAGCACTCCCGCACTGTTACGTGGGCATTGTTGCTTGGGACACTGAGCCCAAGGCGGTCATGGCATATGAGAAGGAGGGTGGGGGACTAGCCCTTCAAGTCTCTCACTTTCATATTTCTGTAGTGCCAGTCCCAGCTCCAAGTTCTTGCCAGAGATGAGGGAGAGTTGCGGCCGCATGGCATATCTGGAGAGCTCGATGCAACGAAGCCATCGAGAAGGCACCCTCACTCTGCTAGCAGAGTCCATCCTGAGCATCTGGCTCGATATCATTCATACCCTCCGTGGAGGCAACGGGGAAAGCTTCAAGGTGGTTCAAAACTACATGTGGAATTGTCGGGAAGCCTTCTTGAGGATCTGGTGGCCTAGTTCCTTTCACGCTGATAGTGGTGGTGAGCCCCCTTGGCACTATAGACCACCTATGTGGTTGTTTTCCCCTCAACCCATTGTATGAGATAGGTTTTCTCCTCCTTAAGCATCCTTCCCCCTCATTCTGTCTCTAGATTCTCGCTCCACATGTGGAGACAAGTTTGTACTTAGCTATTGGACTGTATTTTCTTGGTAACTAACAGAAGATCCCCCCCCCCCCCCCTCCAAAAAAAAAAGGGAAGCAAACCCTCACAAAATCATGTGTCAAAGAGTTTTCAAATTGAGTCTTTGAAGTCAAGAAGGCGGGATGCACTTGCATCAAGACCACAAACAAACCTTTATCTAAAGGTTAGGTACGATACATACAAAACATCTTTGGTGCGAGTACTGGAAGTACTGAAAAGATATGGTACATTAAGTCAAGGAGGCGGGATGCGCTTGCATCAGGGCCACAAATAAAATTTTATCCAAACATTAGGTACGATAGTACAAAACGTGTTTAGGAGTACCGAAAGTACTGAAAAGATATAGTACATTAAATATAGTAAATAGAAGGCAATCATGTACACACAATGGATGCACGCAGCATGGCAAAGCATATGGGATGCATGGATGTGGCATAGTGGCTGCCTAGTAAGGTCTAGGACAAACAAAAACTTCAAAATTTATATCCTTTAAGAGTCAAAGAGCTCTCAAATTGAGTCTTTGTAGTCAAGGAGGCAGGATGCGCTTGCATCAAGGACCACAAATAAACTTTTATCCATTCAATACGTACAAAACGTCTTTGGTACGAGAACCGGATGTACTGAAAAGATATGGTTCATTAAGTCAAGGAGGCAGGATGGACTTGCATCAGGGCCACAAATTGACTTTTACCCAAACTTTAGGTACTATACGTACAAAACGTGCTTAGTACGGCTGAGAGGGGTGAGCCAGTGGAGGCTGCTTCACTTGCCATAGCTCATCCATGAGGATCCTCTCATGGAACATCCAGGGTCTCGGTGGACATCGCTGCTACATTGGTCAGGGCAGACTTCGCCAGGAGATCCAGAGGGCTCTCGTTGGAGGACCCATAGATATCCTTTTCATCCAGGAGCACCACCTTTCTGCCGGGCGTACCCGCACCTGCGGGAAGATCTTGCCAGGCAGGAGTCACACTTTTTGGTCACCGGCATATGGCTCCCAGGGGAACCAGGGTGGAGTATGCATCTCAGTCATCAGCGAGCAGCTTCTATCCGAGGTTGTGGACTCTGGCATTCTGGTCCAGGGTCGTGCGCAATGGATCATCCTTCGGGATGGGGAAGACCGCATTGGCTTCCTCAACTTCTACGCCCCTAATGGGGCGACCGGGAGAGCCGAGTTCTGGAGCACCATTAGGCAGTCCCTCCCCTTGGCAGACCACTGGTGCCTCGGAGGGGATTGCAACATGCTGGAGGATGCAGAGGACAGGATGGGGGGCAGCCAGGAGACCATTCATGGGCCGGAGCTCGCTGCCTGGGAGGAACTAGTGCTATAGGTGAGAGGCCAGGATCCGTGGACTCTCCCGGAGTTTGGCAGGTTGCAGGGGAGTCTATCTTTCTGGCGCTCGGATAGACGGGCCACAGGAGTTAACCTTTCCCGCATCGACAGGTTTTACATTGATGAGTGGGCCTGTGATAGAGGTGGCACTGTGGGCATACTTGCAGGCTCCTCGTTTTCAGACCACTTTCCAGTGCTTCTCCAGATCGAGGACCCCACGAGAGGAGAGCAGGGCCAGAGCGTCCGGATTCCAGATTGTCTCATAGAGGAGCCCGAGATTGCGATCAGAGTTGAGCAAGTCTGGCAGGAGCTGCAGTTCAGGAGAGGATCGGCAGCCAGCGATCTTGCCAGTGGCTTGCAGGAGATCAGCCAGATGCTCAGACAGGTTGCCTTGGACCGGCTGGAGGCCTTCAGAGAGCAAGAGAGGAGCCTACGGAGGAGTCTAGCGTCCCTCCAGAGACTCCAGGAGAGGGATCCTACGAGCCCTTGGATCTCAGAGCAGATGGAGTCAGCTCGCACTGAGATCAGATCCATCGAGGAGAGGAGGGTGGAGTTCCGATTCCATGCTCGGGCTTCTTTTTGGACACAGGCTGGAGACAGAGTGACTCGAGATTTCTTTGAGGCGACAGGGCCTCGCTTCAGACGAGAGGGTCTCAGGCGTCTTCGGCAGGCTGATGGCCAGGTTGTGGTGGATCCCCCCAGGGTTCGGGCTATAGCCACAGATTTTTACAGGGATCTTCTCTCTGCTAAGCCAGCTGATGACAGGGTGAGAGAGGCTCGGGAGGCAGTCTGGAGCTTCACGAGACCGGTTGTGCCGGCCCATTTGCAGCACTCCCTTCTCTCCCCCTTCTCGGATACGGAACTGGAGGAGGCCTTTCAGGCATTACCTCGGGGCAAATGCCCAGGAGAGGACGGTCTTTCGGTGGCTTTCTTCCAGAGGTACTGGGGCCTCTTACATAGGGGCTTCAGATTGGCATTCCAGGAGATTATGGAGTCAGGAGTCATGCCGGACAGCATGGCAGAGGGGTTGATCCACTTGATCCCCAAAGAGGGAGGAGACAGACTGGAGATTAGACAGTGGAGACCCATCACCTTGCTAGGCACGGCCTACAAGGTCCTAGCTAAGGCGATCAGCAGGCGGCTTCAGCCTCACCTTCCGGACATCATCCACTCCACGCAGACAGGCTTCATCCAGGATAGGAGCATTCTGGATAACATTTTCTCTTTCTGGGAGGCTACGGCTCTGGCTAGATTTCGACAGGAGGATCTGGCAGTGCTCCTTCTCGACTTCGAGAAGGCATATGATCGGGTGGACTGGGCCTTCTTGGAAGGCACTATGGAGAGGATGGGCTTCCCCCCTCAGTGGATCCGTGCGGTCTTTGCACTCTACACATCGGCTCACAGCCAGGTGCTGATACAAGGCGCATCATCCACTCCACGCAGACAGGCTTCATCCAGGATAGGAGCATTCTGGATAACATTTTCTCTTTCTGGGAGGCTACGGCTCTGGCTAGATTTCGACAGGAGGATCTGGCAGTGCTCCTTCTCGACTTCGAGAAGGCATATGATCGGGTGGACTGGGCCTTCTTGGAAGGCACTATGGAGAGGATGGGCTTCCCCCCTCAGTGGATCCGTGGGGTCTCTGCACTCTACACATCGGCTCACAGCCAGGTGCTGATACAAGGCGTGCGCGGAGAGAGGTTCCAGCTCTCGCGCTCGGTGAGGCAGGGGTGCCCCTTGGCGCCCTTTCTTTTTCTTTTTGTGGCGGAGGCCATGAGCACTTTTTTGACGGCACAGGATACAGGTTTGCGGGGCCTCCAGCTTCCCATCCGCACCTCGGAGGAGCTCCTAGACTCGGAGTTTGCGGATGACACTGCTGTCTATCTTCAGGGAGGTGAGGAGAACCTCCGCCGCTTCGCCTTAGCCATGGACAGGTTTTGCAGAGCTTCGGGCGCTTTGATCAACTGGCACAAGTCGTGTGGGTTGTGGGTCAGCTCTATGCCCCCCCCCCGACTTGGAGGCCAGTTGATGGTTTTCAGTGGCTGCCCCCCGGCACTACAGTGCGTTATTTGGGATGCTATGTGGGCATTGACATATCTCCGGAACAGCAGATAGCCCCCCTTCTTCTGAGCATTCGGAAGAAGCTTCTGTATTGGAGTATCGCTCGTTTATCTCTGGCTGGCCGAGTAGTTGTGGCCAACCAGGTTCTGCTTGCTACTATGTGGTACATCACTTCTTGCTGGGCCTTCTCTCGGGCGTGCATTGGCCAGGTGCAGAGGCTCATCAGCAACTTTCTTTGGTCCGGTGGCGACGGGCGGCCCGCCAGGGCCAAGGTGGCATGGGCGGTGATCACTCAGCCGAGGGAGAGAGGCGGCCTGGGCATTGTTGATCCTATTTGCCAAAGCCGAGCATTGCTTGGCAAGTTGGTAGTTCGTGGCCTCCTGCCAGGCGCTGAGCCGTGGAAGGAGTTTCTTGTCTCCAGGATGCTAAGCCGCACCCCTTCTCTTAGCGGCCCCTGGACCCCCAACATCAGGTGGATCTTTACAGAGCAACGATCCAGAGGAGTGGGCCTTGGCTTCGAGGAGCGTTTTGAGGGCCTGGGCGCATCTGAGGCCGTCACTCTTCCAGACTCCCCCGGGCACCGATGAGGAGCGCCTGAGGCAGCCTTTGATCTGGAACCCCTTGATTCGACTCCCCAGTGGCCATATGGTTGGATCGCGGTCTCACGTGTCGTGGGGCCCGCTGAGCTCTGGCCCAGCCCAGTCCCTAGACGACTGGATAGGTTTTCAGCAGCTGCCTCTAGAGGCTCAGGAGAGGAGACTCAGTGGGATGAGGGGCAGAGAGTTGATGAGACAGGACATTGAGGCGGCCATCCCCCGGGAGTGGCGGACCCCAGTACAGGACCCTCCACCTCCACAGTGGATGGGTGTCTTTACTCGGCATGAGATCCTTCTAGCGGTCTGCGGCACAGCGGAGAGAGTCGCCCCACTCACTTTCGAGGTGGGAGAGGGTGGCCAGCTTCAGAGGACACGACTAGATTTGGATGGGCTCCAGGGATGTATTCTTCAGAGGGTGCGGGTGGTCGGCTTTCATCAGAGACAGTGGCATGTAGACCCCTCACCGGCCTCGATAGGGGAGGACTGTTCTTGGAGATTATGGGCTTGGGACAGCAGGCCTCTTATTCGCCTTCAGTGGGATCCAGGTGAGTGGTTTTGGCGAGATCCCTACTTGGCCCCTACTAGCCCAGGCATCCCCTTTTTTCAGTACACAGCGAGGCTGGGGCGGCGGATTCAGAGACACAGGATAGCGAGCACCCCGGCGGCGGCCGAGCATTGGCGGCGCCAAGGGCTCTCCCCTGCCTTTCTTAAGGACTTCTGGCAGCGCCTTTGGGCCAGCTTCCGGCCCCGGAAGGTGACGCTGTTTCTCTGGCTCACAGCGCATAGAGGACTGGCTGTGGGGGCTTGGCTAGCTTTTGGCAATCACCCAGCGTCCTGCCCTCGGTGCGGCCATGCACAGGAGTCGCAGCGGCACTGCTTATGGGATTGCCCACAGGCACAGCAGGTCTGGCAGCGCGCTCTCAGGATGGTTTTTGCAGGCTCACCAGGTGAGATGCTGGTGACGTGGGGTGCGGTGGCTTGGGCCACGGACAGCGGCCCGGCCCTTGGATATGAGGACGTCCCTGGCAGTGCGACCATCCAGGTCTCTGACAGGGCGATGGCGGTGGTTCCGACGCCAGACTTCTCTTCGGCAGCCCCTCAGGAGGGGGTCGGGCACAGATGGGAGATGATCAGCAGCATGACGGCTTGGCACATATGGAGAGCCCGATGCAGGGAGGCCATTGACCGCCAGGCGACTCCACCGGCGGAGGTCATACAGGCCCTCTGGGTGGACATCATTCACACCTTGAGAGGACACTGGGGGAAACTCCAGGGCGACTCGGATCGCATGAGAGGGCGCCGCAAGGCTTTCCTCCGCACTTGGCAGCCTGGCCCTTTCCTCACCGCGAGGGGCGAGGATGTCACTTGGCACTACAGGCCTCCAGTTTGGCTTTTCTCACCTCCCACATGTACTACTAGGTAGCCCCCCCCAGAGAGCGGCCAGCCACGGGGGTGGAGCTCAGGTGTTCACTGTGTTTTTTATCCCTCCTTGCGAGGTGAGCTTTGTAGCCTTATGGCGTTTTCTCATTAACTAATAGAAGGATCGTTTTTCCGGGGAAAAAAAAAACGTGCTTAGTATGAGTGTACCGGAAGTATTGAAAAGATATGGTACATTAAATACAGTAAATAGAAGGCAATCATGTACACATAAATGAACATTGCATGGCAAAGCATATGGGATGCATGGATGCGGGCATAGTAACTGCCTAGTAAGGTCTACAACAAACAGAAGCTTCAAAATTTATATAGAAGGTTGTGTATTTTGTATGGTGTATGGTACTTTGGTACGGTAAGCGTGTGGTACGCAAGTACTGTACAGATCACAAGGATGGGTATGAGTATGGAATGCAACTATTGATCTGGAGCATATGCAAACATCATGGGAGATTTGAGACCTTCCAAGCATCAAAGACCTCTCAAGTTGGGTATTAAGAAGAGGTAATGTCACATGTATGTGTGCTCTTGCTTCAAGGCCACAAGTAAACTTTCATCCATTCAATTATACCCAAAACCAATAAAAGACGAGCATACATACCATGCAAACAACTTTTAAGTGCACATATTTTTGTGTCAAATTCTCACAAAGGCACCAGCGTTTAACAATGCTACTACAGAAACAAAGTCATATTTATTAGAAATTCCTTATTATTGACCTAGAAGTCTTAGAGAACACCATGCCTTAAGCAGGACCAACGCAGGAAAAAAATCTTGTGTAAGCTAGTAGATACCTTTAACAAGATATTGGATCCACAATAACATACCTTTCTATCAAAGTCAGCGCGTTCCATTGCCCGAGTATCAACTTGAAAGGAAAATGTTTGGACTTCTGTAAGAGGTTTCCTAGACCTCTCAGGAACAAAAACTGGACCACTACACACAGCAAACTTGCCTAATCAGAAAGTGACACAATCATCATTAAAAAAATTTGTGTAACTGCGGCTAATTAAAAAAGAAAAACATTTTATAATAACTAGAGTTCGTCTTACTGCAAAAGAGCTCATAGGGCTCCACATTCTTGGTTACGTTTTTTTAATACAAGCATGAAAACGCTTATTTTAGATGCTCCATAAAATGTCTTAATTTTGCTTAAACCAACAACTTCCCTTCTATGCAATCTACATTGTAGAAAGAACATGGATAATAATTGCACACAATGTTAGTACAGACTTGTGCTTAATAAAATGTCCTACATGACCTATTGACTCTTTCTATCATCAACCTTAACACTAGTCTTGTAATTGAGCCCCAAAAATCATTTGAGATGCAAAAGTGGCTTAAGGTTCATTTATGAATTTTGAAGAAAGGAAACGATAAATCAACTTAGAATTCCATGAAACTTCATGAAAATGTTTAGTTAGCAATGAGCATACATCTATCTACCTATGGCATGTACCTATTAAATTTACAATATTAAAAATTATTAAAATAGCATAAAAATAATGTAATAGCCTTATCTTCAAGGAGACGTGTATAAAAAAGTGTCTTTAGAGTCCTTAATTAAATGTCCTACATGACCCACTGACCCTTGCTATCATCAACCTTTAACACAGAAGGTGCTTAATTTTTTTCACACAAGGGTTATTTGTGTGGTTGGTTTTCAGGCTCTAGGGAGCATGCCCCATGTACCACAGTGGATCCCCCCACCTCTCCAACTATGAGTAACCAAGAAGACAATTTTGAGCTAAGTGGAGCAACCACAATCTTTCGTTCCTCTACGGCAAGTTTTCCCCTTTTCATGGATACCTACATGGCTATGATGCAAACCATGCTATAATCTCTACTTCCCATTTTGTAACCCAAGCCACTAAAAGATACTTACAAGGCTCATGTTTCTCTACGACAAGCCTGTACTCCAAGTTTCCCCCTTCCATGGATACCTACATGGATATCAATGAAGCAAACCATGCTACAGTCTCTGCTTCCCATTTTGCAACCCAAGCCACAATCTCCCGATTCTCTACGACAAGCCTATACTCCAAGTTTCCCCCTTCCATGGATACCTACATGGATATCAATGAAGCAAACCATGCTACAGTCTCTGCTTCCCATTTTGCAACCCAAGCCACAGTCTCCCGTTTCTCTACGACAAGCCTGTACTCCAAGTTTTCCCCCTTCCATGGATACCTACATGGCTATTGTTAAAATATAAACCAAATACGTTCCCTACCTAGCCTAAATAGCACATGTCATAAGTCATGTGTACATGAGGTATACGACCCATGTGAAGTCAAAAAGGTATCCTACAATCATGGAAATGTGGAGAGAAGTTAGGAGTTGATTCCTCACTCATAAACCTCATCAATGATGTCATCCAAAGCTCTCCCAAATGTCCTATAAATATGCCCATGTACTCCTCTCTTTATTATAATGCAAGAGTTTTAGTGTTCTCTCTCTCTCTCTCTCTCTCTCTCTCTCTCTCTCTCTCTCTCTCTCTCTCATATCATGAATGGCTCAAACCCCTTTCCCCCATAATTCCTACAGCTATGATGCAAAACCATGCTATACAGTCCGATAGGTCTAGCTCGATTCCGTGCAAGGACAACTCCAAGAGTATCCCATTTGTGTCAATGAAGACTCCGACTTGGTTAGTTGTAAAATGGATGCTTTATTGGTTCGTGTGTTACTGGCCTCGCCTTTTAACTTGTTCGCTCATGGCCCTTCTCTCACCCATTGGTCTTCTAGCTTGGAACCTTTTGGCTCAATTCCAATGACTCTCCTACAAACGCTTCACAATCTCCTTCGGACATTTCTCTATTTAAAGGTTGAATTGGGCTAATGTCTTGCAATCTTGATCTGGTATCCTCCACTGTGAAGGATTCCTGGTCTGCTTCCAGACCAGAATCTGGAGCTACTAGGGTGGTTAGATCGACTCTTTGTCTTGTCCTTTGTCTTGTCCCACTACCTCATGTTGGTGTGTACCATAGCGTTTCGTGCTCAAACATTAGGTTCGAGAATGAAGTCGCAATGATCCGGCCCGAATATAAATGCCCAACAATCTTGATCTGCTATCCTCCATTGTGAAGGATTCCTTCCAAACTTGAATTTGGAGCTACTACGGTGGTTAGATCGACTCTTGGTCCTGTCCCACTCCCTAGTGTTGTTGTGTACAATAACGTTTCGTGCTCAAACATTAGATTCAAGAATGAAATCGCAATGTTTAAAATTTTTGGGTATTTTAAAAAGGTTTTATATTTTTTATGGTTTTTCTTCAAGATTTAGCACGTCAAGGTCTGAGGATATGGTCAAAATCCCTTGCACTCCCTATTTTTTTTATTTTTAAAAACCTTTGGAATTTTATCTTAGAAGGACCAAACGATCCTACCTCTAGCGACTCACCTCTGACAATTCTACTAGAGAACGGTTCTTCTCGAAAACAATTCCCGTCGTGAAGAACTCCATGATTCAAGAAATTGACGATCCTACTCGTGGGATCGAAACAATTAATCCTGACAATTCTAGATTTAGGATAGTTCAACTCTTGGATCGTAGTGATTCAAGTTGACCCACGATCCAGAACTTGGTTCGGGCGATCATACTTCTGGAATCGGCCAGCCAACTATCACTGTCAAGCCAGTAGGGCCTCAATTGAAGTGCAATTATTGCACTTTCAACAAATATGCCATACAGATTTGACAGGTACACTAGCATTGATGCCCACGTTCACAATTATGGCCAATTAAGTGCTTATGCGCTTGCAAACGATTCCAGATGTGAGGTTAATGATCATGCAAGCCTCGTCAAAAAGATCTAGGTCCAAGGGTTGGATTAGGTGATTCTACCCCAAATGATTCTACTTCTAGAATTGAAGCAATCCGATTGGGAAACGATTGGTACCTAGCTTAGTAATGGCTCCAAGATGGTTACACTACCATACAAACATCAAAAAGCATGATTATTATGAATCAATTGAAAGAACGAGCCAATTTTTGCCCTTTAAACATAGTGGAAAAGTTCCTAGTTTAGTATATTTAATCTAATCATGGGCAAGAAAAAAACAAACAATGGATCTATAGAGTGTCTTTATTCCACTTTAGTAGTTCTACTCCCTACAATGGCGCCTCTTGTGTAGTGAAGTTGAAGTCTCACAACAAGCATGTCAAGACCGAGGAGTACGAACCCGTCTAGAGTCGTGAGAGCATTGCTCGTGGAAATGGAACCCTCAAGGGTGGTGAATCCCTCAAGCTTCGACCTCCGTAATCCAGTCACACATGAGGGAGAAGGTAGCAAGCTTCCTCTCTATTCACTCCATCTCCATCACCATCTCTCTCTCTCTCTCTCAATCTCTCACTCACAATCCACATTTAGCTATCCTCAAGAAAGGATCAAGCAAGCTTACCTCAACCACACACACACACTCAAGCACTCACATATGCAAGCAAGCAACTCAACAATATTCCATAGCCAAAGACGAACATAAACATGGAAGCATGCAAGAATTAAGAAGAGAACTAGACAAGCAAGAAGAAAGGAGCTCCCAAGCTTCAACTCAATAGTAGATTGTATTATGAAAAGTGTCCTTACACACCCTCATAAGTCACTTATACAAGTGGGCTTTGCCGGCCACCGCCCACACTAATGGAATGCCCAAAACATGTTCTCATTATATATACAAGTCTTATATGGCCGACTTTCATTTCAATGGTGGGCCTTTGGCTGTATACAATGTGAAATATCTAAGCTAGGGTGGGGATTACAAAAAGTGTGCGGAAAAGGAGTAACCCAAGCCCATGGAGGATCCAAAGGACAAAAGGCACCAACGTGCCATGGACATGAAGCAGCTGCAAGCTTCCCTCCCTACTAAATGGGAGTGGTTGTGAGATTCCGAAGGACGACGGATCCAAGAGGCTAAAAGGTTGCAGGCTTCCCTCATAGCCAAAGTACAAGAAGACCAAAGAAGGATGACTCCTAGAGGCTGAAAGTTAGCGAGCTTCCCTCCCAATAGATGAGGACTAGCATCGTGAGAGTGGGACAACCACATTAGTACCGTGGCGGGATCAACTATAGTAGGGTCAACTGCCCACTTTTATGAGTTGTAACCGTGGTTGTAATTGAGAGGAGAGAGGAAATGTGCGTGAGAGATTTATCACATATGCAAATGGGTGTGAAAGAGCCTTAAAGTTGTATAAAAACCCCTTTTGCAATGCTCATGTTCATGTAAGTTCTTCCAGTTTTCAAGTTCATTCTGCTCATTTTCCAATTCTTTGTTAGGCATAAAAGACGGCTACAGATGTAGCATCTTTTTGGCACGCCGGGTGGGACAGGGGGGATTCCATCGCCCCCCTGCCCCAGCTCTTATTTTGAAATTTGGTTTAGGATAATCGCTCTACTTCTCTGCTTCTAGGGTTTGTGTGAGTTTCTAGTGTTGTTTCGGGCACCATAGTGGAGTGCAGACTTGCTGGGCTGTGGCTTGATGATATGGAGTGGGAAGGAAGGTGCCACATTGCCTGTGGGAGCAAAGAACACAATATGTCACCAATACACGAAAAAAAAGGGGAAGAGGCTGCCATAGTCATAAAGCTTTGCGAATCCACAGAAAACGTCATAGTCAAGAAGCTTCAGCAGTCCATAGTGTCACCAATCCACAGCAAAGGGGAAGACAGCACAGTCTCACCGATGAACAGAAAAGGGGAAAAAAAGACGCATTTGCCGGAGGGGAGCTTTACTAGTGCAAAGCAAGCGGAGAAGAAGAAGACGCCATGGGCAAAGAGTTGACTAGTGTTGTGTAAAACAAACAGGCAGGAGGAAGAAGCCGTAGAAAAGAAAGCTTTTGAGGATCTAGAATCTTTTTGCAGGTGATTTGCTGGGGGGGCAAAGGCAAAGAAGAAAAGGGAAGAAAAAGACGCATTTGCCAGAGGGGAGCTTTACTAGTGCAAAGCAAGCGGAGAAGAAGAAGATGCCATGGGCAAAGAGCTGACTAGTGTTGTGTAAAACAAACAGGCAGGAGGAAGAAGCCGTGGAAAAGAAAGCTTTTGAGGATCTAGAATCTTTTTGCAGGTAATTTGCTGGGGGGCCAAAGGCAAAGAAGAAATAGTCATGGAGAGGACCTGGCGGGGGGGAGCGGTATGGTTCAATGCTACTACTACTGTGCTGACATTGAAGCCTTCGTTCCTTCCCACCGCCCATGCCTCTTTCACAAGCACGCAACCACTCTCCTGCTCATCGCCGGCCACCTCCCTTGCCAGTACGCTTGCCTTTGTCACCGCCGGTAATTGCTCGTTCGCCATGCGTTACACACACGCCATCCATGCCAAATGGCGTACTTGGCTACCATTGTACTTTTCCTTCATATCACTTTCGGGCGCCCTTGCAATTTTCAAATGTCGCACGACCACCTAATTCGAATTGCCGCTCACCGCCCAGTGGCCCACGCCAATGGTCACCCCTCTTGCCACCAATTTGCCAGCCCATGCTGCACTCACCATTGCTCTCCTTCAACTTCTCCCAACAATCCAAGCGACCATGTCTACAGATGCACAGTGATCACCTCCCCCTCAAAAATTTGAGTAGCTATCGTGCACCTGCTCCAATCATGATCAACTCCAAGCAACTCCACGCCAATGGTCACCCCTCTTGCCACCAATTTGCCAGCCCATGCTGCACTCACCATTGCTCTCCTTCAACTTCTCCCAACAATCCAAGCGACCATGTCTACAGATGCACAGTGATCACCTCCCCCTCAAAAATTTGAGTAGCTATCGTGCACCTGCTCCAATCATGATCAACTCCAAGCTTACAAAGTGTGAGGATCCTTCTCTCTAATTCATTCTCTCTTTGTCATGGTGAATTCTATTTTTCCCTTTCTATAGCATGGATAATCTTTGATACCTTCACACCAAAATCCTATGGTGAATCTCTCTCTCCCCCTTTCTCTTTCTTTTTGATTCTGTGGTGAATCTCCTTCTCTCTCTCTCTCTCTCTCTCTCTCTCTCTCTCTCTTCCTTCCTTTGTGTCCTGCAATGGATCTCTCTCTCTCTCTCTCTCTCTCGGTGAGTTCTCTCTTCCTTCCTTCGTGTCCTGCAATGGATATCTCTCTAAATCCTATGAAGGATTTCCTATCTTCTTCTCTCTCTCTCTTTCTCCCCCCCCCCTCTCTTTATATCTTGTGGTGGATATTCTTTTTCTTTTGCTCTCAATGTGATTCGGCATTATGGTTTATCTTCTATTCTCTGCCTCATAAGTGATCCCACAAATTTGATGGCACAAGCACAATCTCTTGCTACATGGACTCTCCTCTTCCATGGATGTGCTCCTCAACATCGACATCGACATCGACATCGATATCACATATTTACCTTTTATAAAAGGTAATTTAAAAAAAACCATTGTTCACCGGGACGGTGAACTCGTATGACCCGGGGTATCTATAGTACGGTCAAATGCTCGCTTTTATGAGTTGTAACCGTGGTTGTAAATTGTAATTGAGAGGAGAGAGGAAATGTGTGTGAGAGTTATCCCATGTGCAAATGGGTGTGAAAGAGCCTTAAAGTTGTATCAAAACCCCTTTTTGCAATGGAAAAAGAGATCGATTGTTTGTGGTGCAAAAATGCTCATGTTTGCGTAAGTTAATTCATGTTCATTTTCCAATTCTTTGTTAGGCATAAAAGATGGCTATATCAACGTCAAGAGTAGTTTGAAGCCTTGCTTCTAACAATTCAAGTGGCACCACAACCATCAAGATCACCAGCACTCCTGGAGAAGACATAATTCAGTAATGTTGTTTATTCATGGCTACATCAATTCATTTCCTATTTTGTTGTTGTTCAAAGATCCAACCAAGAATGAATCATGTTAGCCATGCTATGCACCTCTCCAGAGATGCTAGTGTATGGTGGCATGATTGGCTGAGCCAACACACCGATCCATTGACCGGGGAGTGGCTGGTGAGTAGGCTTAGCTTGTGGAGGATCTCAAGAGTCGGTTCTTGCCTCCACTCCTGTGTCTAGGGGATGAGTTTTGAGGCGTACGGTAGGCTTCACAACCAATCATCACCTATGCAAACCGGGTTACCCTATTAGGGCTTCAATTGCTGAGTCAAATGAGGACAGAATAACAACGAACAGATTCAGTGGGATGTCAAAAGTCTGAATTTCTAGACACTGGCGGTGACTACCGTGCAGCAACGAGCTCAGAACATGGAGATGAAGTATAACCATGGCAAGCCCAAGCAAGACCAATCTTCCAATCCCAAGTCTACTTCCAGTGGAGGTAGAATTTCTCCCAAACCCCAGCCCAATCCTCTAGCAGCAAGGGTGCAAAAGTCTTCACGGGCTCAACCATAGTTGACATCTTAGGAGGGAGATTGACCCCTATAGAGTTACAGTAGTACCAATAGGATCAGCATTGCTTCTTCTGACAGGCGATGGAGCATCCCAAGCATGAGTGCCCTAAGTGTATACTTCACGGAGGAGCTCAAATAAGCTCTCAAAATATTCTACAAGATCCAACTTCAAGATGGATATCTATTTGATAAGAAGGAAAGCCCATTCAGTCTCTCTATTCGTAAAACTGGTGAACTTCGATCTTCCAGGTTGCGGGGTTCCTTCCGCAAAGAAACCAATCTACCAATACCAGGTCTACTTCTAGTGGAGGTAATAAGCAGCATGGGGAAGATAGTAAGACCCAGGGGTAGGGTTCCTCCCAAACCCCACCAAGTCCTCTGGTAGTAAGGATGCAAAAGTCTTCAGAGGCTCAACCACAGTTGGCATCTTAGGAGGGATATTGGCCCCTATAGAGTTATAGCAGTACCAACAAGAGCAGCGCTCCTTCTTTAGTCAGGCAATGGAGCATTGTCACATGCACTCTGCACTGTAGTGCATGGTGATAAGATGGCTCATCGTGAGTGCATTATTGTACATCAGTAGGACCCTTTAGGATATGATTTTGTCGTATGCCGTGGCCCCATTTCAAGCCCGAGCCCGGGACATGTAAGGCGTGAGCTGCGTAGGTCTTTCCTCAGCCATAGAAGGTCAATCCATCAGTCCAGTCCCTTAACCCACTTGAAGAGAATCATTCATGCATATATATAGAAGTCAATCAGAGCCTTAGAGTTTGCATTAGAAACATTTATTGCATTGTATGTGAACTTCATCCATAGCATTAAAACATTGCATAAACATATAGTCTAGTCAGCAGCATTAAAGTATTATAATCAGCATATAAATCATATTTTATCAAGTCATGTATAATAAGAGCCAGCCGACTTGCTCTTGAGCAAACCAACCAGCCCTTCGCATGCATATAAATACCTAGCGTTGCATTCATTCATTCAAGCATCAAGCATCATAATCGATCAAGCATTCAGCAATCAGATCATCAAACGATCATTTCCAGACTGAAGCGCATCTCCTTCTCTGCTCCTCTCTTGCAGCAAAGAGCAGCACATCTCAGCCTGCATATAAAGCATCTCATCATTTCTTCTCCATCCTCCCGGGTGAAGGAAAACACGTGCATATACAGTCCCTCACAGCCATAGAAACAGTCCCCAATTCCGCCCTTCTCTCAGCCCCACAGATTGCAGTCCTCCTACAGCCCCTTGGAAGAATGCATTGGCATTGAGATTGATCATCATTGGTGCTTCTACAGCAATGTGTAGTCAGCCCTACTGAAGGTCTTGGGTTTGGCTCATCTACAGTCTCACAATCATTCTCTTCAAAGAAATAAAGCAAATACTCCTAGAAATAGAAGGGGGCCCTTCAATGGGTAATTGGGACCCCATACGGGAGACATATCTCTCTCTCTCTCTCTCTCTCTCTCTCTCTCTCTCTCTCTCTTAAAGAAGTGATAAAGTGGATTGCTAAAGACTCACGAAACTCAGGATACAGAAGGCAGTTCATCTACACATAATTCTGTTGCATGTTACATTGGTATCAGATTTAGTTTGTCCACACACACCACATCCTAGCGTGAGAGCATCCTTGGATGGTCCAACTTCGCTCTGGCACAACCACGACTTCAGCAACATATCTACCAAGGAGAGTACACACCATCAGGAAGACGTCTCCCTCGAAGGAGATCATCTTCTTCCACCACCCGAAGATCCCTTAACTCTTCTCAAAGCTTAGAACCAACTTCTCATGGAGCGTCTCCAACTCTTGGAGGCCGCTGCAACAAAACTGACTCCATCAGCTACCCCCGACTTCATTTCTCTTTTCTTTTAGATGGAACAACAAAGATGAGAAGATGAGGCCAGATGGTGGGAAGAGAAAGCTGAAACAGAAGCAAGAAAGCAACAACAAAAAGCAAACAGAAGGGATTATGAGGAAGCGTGACGTAGAAGAAGACGTCAAGCTGACCTCGCAGCTCGGGAGCACCAATGAGAGCTCGATCATGGCGAATGTTACTTGAACACAAGCAGGAAAGGGAGGCCATGCATCTACAGTTTCAACATACCTTCTCTTCATTCTCTCTGCCCATCCCATACATGCCACCAGCCAGACTTGCGCAACATCAATGATCGTCATCCGAACTCAGCCAAACTTTAGTAAGTATGATGGTGAGTGTGATTCACCTATCAATCAATTTATTCGTCAATTTAATGCATATTTTAATTTGGCTAAGCTAACCAATCTGCAAGAGAAAGTCCCCGTAGCGGCTCTCCACCTTCCAGGTGAGGTGGTCACTTGGTGCCACTATTGGTCTAGTTTACATACAAACCCGACCAGAGGTGTCACAGCTTTTCACTTGGACACCTTCGTCCATGACCTGCAAACCATATTTCTCCCTCCCCAGTATTTGATCAACCTGGCAGGTGAGTTCTATGGACTCAAACAAAACGGATCGCCCGTGCTTCAATTTTCCGATAAGGTTATTACTTTAGCACAGTAGTTAGGGTTATCTAAGCTGGCCAAGATGGATCAATTCATTCATGGATCGTAACATTCAGTTCATAGTTCATAGTACCTATGATAGGGCTTTGAATCTCGCTCAAAACGAAGAAATGAAGATGAATGGAGGCAAGCCAAACAACCGCAATCTAGTACCAAATCCCAGCACCTGCAGTCTTCTTTGCAGCCGAAGAAGGGTACTCCATCTTCTAAAGACGATAAGAAGGACAGCAGTTCTAGCTCTAGTTCAAGAGGTAAGATGGATAAGGAATCCAAGCCTAAGAAAACCCCCGAGGAAAAGGCTAAAGCAAGCATCACTGGAGGCTATCTTCCTCTAGAGGAGCAAAGAAAGTATCCGATCTCAAGGCGCCCCAGGATATATGCGATCGGGCCCCTAGCATGTGGCCACTGGGTAAACGGATCAAGGGGTTCCAGACCAAAGGCTGTCGAAGCTGCTCCTCTGAGGCCACTAGAATAATCTCTCCAAGGGCTAGCTTGAGATGATCCCAAGCACGAAGTAGACTGGTTGCGAATCTATCCTCAAAAGCTAGGCTAAAACCACGGGCTTGCATCTCTGTGAAGATCCATCTAGTACTTTGCGGCCACAGGCCCCCAAGGCTCAGAGTGCGAGCTGAAATCCGGGCCAAGGGGAAATCCTTCCAACTTCCAAGGTTCACCACCGGGTAGGAGTCCTCTGACAATCAATTGATTGTCAGAGGCTAAATGATCACTCTGCATGCCACCTTGGCCCTGGCTGGCCTCCCATCACTTCCGGCCCACAAGAAGTTCCGGATCAAACACTGTACCTAGCCAATACATGCCCAAGAAAAGGCCCAGCACAAAGTGATGTACTATATGGTGGCAAGCAGTACCTAGTTCGCCATCACCACTTTGCCTACTAAGAATAGCTTCCCAAGCTCGAGTATAAAAGCTTCTTCGGAATACTCAGAAGAAGTGGAGCGAGCTGCTGCTCGGGAGAGATATCAATGCCAACCTGGCAACCGAGGTAGCGGACTGGAGTGCCCCTTAGGATCCACTGGAAAGCCTCAACTGGTCGCCGCGGGTGCGATCAACCCTACCCAAAAACCACATGACTTGTGCCAGTTGATCTGCGCTCCTGATGCACGGCAGAAAATCTTGATCGCCTCCGCGAATCTCTGGAGATTCCCAACATCTCCTACAAGGTAGGCTGCTCTGTCATCTGCAAACTCTGAGTCCAACATCTCCTCTTGCATGCGGAGGGAAAGGTGCAATCCTTGAAGTCTGGTCTCCCGGGCGGAGAGAAAACTACTCATCGCCTCGGCAACAAATAGGAAGAGGTACGGTGCCAGAGGACAGCCCTGTCGAACCGAGCGGGAAAGGGGGAATCTGTCACCTCGGGCTCCCTGAATGAGAACCTTGCTCTGTGATGCTGAATAAAGTCTTGAGACTCCACGAATCCACTCCATGGGGAATCCCATCCGGCTCATTGTGCCCTCCAGAAAGCTCCAATCCACCATGTCATAAGCTTTCTCAAAGTCTAGGAGTAGCACAATGAGGTCTTGCTACCACATCCTGGCCGAAGCTGTTGCCTCCCAAAAGGTAAAGATGTTGTCCAGAATGCTCCGATCTTGAACAAAACCAGTCTGAGTGTCATGGATCAAATTTGGGAGAGAAGGCTGAAGTTGCCTGCTAATGGCCTTGGCCAAAATCTTATAGGCTGTCCCTAGAAGGGTGATGGGTCTCCATTGCCGGATCTCCAATCTATCACCACCCTCCTTGGGAATCAAATGTATCAAGCCCTCTATGAGCCTCTCTAGCATGGCACCTGTGAGCATAATCTCATTGAAGTTGCCTCTGCTGATGGCCTTGGCCAAAATCTTATAGGCCGTCCCTAGAAGGGTGATGGGTCTCCATTGCCGGATCTCCAATCTATCACCACCCTCCTTGGGAATCAAATGTATCAAGCCCTCTATGAGCCTCTTTGGCATGGCACCTGTGAGCATAATCTCATTCAAGGCAACGTGGAGGCCACCTTCCATGAGGTTCCAATGGCAAAGAAATAAAGACACAGAAAGCCCATCCGCCCCCGGGCATTTGCCCCTAGGTAATGCCGTCACCGCCTCCACCAGCTCCTCTGAAGTGAAAGGGGTCAATAAGAAAGATCGAAGGGAGGGGGGAACCACCTCTCTTGTGTGCCTCCAGACTCTCTCGCGTGCATCCATCACTTGGGGGGATAATGGGGCACCAGTGAGAAGAGATCGGAAGAAATCCAAGGCGATGGCTCTCACATGTGGGGGATCAGAAACAATAGCTCCATCCTGGCCGTGTAGCCTACGAATACTGTCAATATTGTCTCTCCTCCTGTAGGGGCCAGCTATCTCAAAGAAATCTCCAGTAACTCTGTCACCGGCTTGAGTCCAAAATGAAGCCCTAGCATGGTATCTGTACTCCACCCTCCTCTCCTCCCGAAATCCCTCCAATCTACTTTGGGCTGCATCCTGTAAGAAAAAACCGATCTCCCCCAAGCCATCATCCAAAGTGCACACTGTTGCAAAGCCCGAGGAAAAGTCCAGTCCCACCCATATATACTCGATCCACCGGCTGTAGATCTCGGGGTCTTGAATGAAGCTGTCTGGAATCCTGGAGCTCGCATGCCTGTCATGCCTCCATGGGTCCTCTAGGGACAAAATAACTGGGACATTCGAAGCATTTATTGCATTGCATGTGAACTTCAGCCATAGCATTAAAACATTGCATAAGCATTTAACCCTTTGCATAAGCATATAGTCTAGTCGGCAACCTTATAGTCCAGTTAGTTGGCAGCACTAAAGTAATATAATCGACATATAAATCATATTTTATCAAGTCGTGTATGATAAGAGCTGACTGACTTGCTCTTGAGCAAACCGACCAGCCTTTCGCATGCATATAAATACCTAGCGTTGCATTCATTCATTCAAGCATCAAGCATCATAATCAATCAAGCATTCAATAATCAGATCATCAAGCGATCATCTCCAAGCTGAAGCACATCTCCCTCTCTGCACCTCTCTTGCAGAAAACGTAGCACATCTCAGCCTGCATATATAGCATCTCATCTCTTCTCCATCCTCCCGGGTGAAGGAAAACACATCAAGATTGGTCATCATTGGTGCTTCTACATTAGTGTGCAATCACTCTTGGTCTTCTAAAGGTCTTGCATTTGGCTCATCTACAGTCTCAAAGTCACTCCTACAATCATTATCTTCAAAGAAATAAAGCAAATACTCCTAGCAATAGGAGGGGGCCCTTCAATGGATAATTGGGACCCCATATGGTGTACAAATCTCTCTCTCTCTCTCTCTCTATCTCTTAAAGTTTGAAGTGATAAAGTGGATTGCTAAAGACTCACAAAACTCAAGATCCAGAAGGCGGTGTGAGACTTTGTGTGACAGGATCCTTTCATCTACGCGTAATTCCCCTGCAGGTTACAAACATCCCAAGCATGAGTGCCCTAAGTGTATACTTCACGGAGGAGCTCTAAAAATAAGCTACAGGGTCCAACTTCAACATAGATATCTATTTAATAAAAAGGAAAGCGCCCATTCTCTATATTCATAAAAGAGATTTATGAGGAAAGGAGAGGCCACAAAGATCCTCCAGGTTGCAGTGTTCCTTCAGCAAAAAAAGGCATTCAAGCCAAAATTTCCAACATCTAAATACAGGGGGTGCGAGAGCTATGCGGCCCTTGCTTTGGTATGTGGAAAAAAAGAGGTCAGATACTCCCATGAGTACATCTGTCTATACGGCTTTAGTGGTTGTTTAGGATCCTCCAGCTTAGTCTCCCCACCCAATCCCATTTATGGGTATCATCGTCTAGAAGGGGAACGTTCCCCATTTCGCCTACCAATACAAAGGAGAGGAACTCCACTAGTGACCCGGCCTAATATAAGGAGACACTCGAGCTCAAGTGTCATGGTCTCATCAAAGACAAATAGGTCATAGTAAAGAGGCTGATATCTCCGAGAGAGTTGCCTAGCAGACTCACTTAGAGTTGACTCCATATGACACCGCCATAGCCAGTTTTGGCACAAACAATTACGTCAAAAGCAAAAGGAGGCTTTTATGCGTGAATTCATAGAATTCATAGTCACATCCTCACAGGCATGAGGTGGTTTCGTAGGCACGAAGTTCGAACCTAACATGGATTGGAGCAATCGCCAGATGTACACCCTCTTCTCCATCAAAACTGTCACTACAAAACCTCCGAAGACAACGCAGACACCGTCCCACCACGAACGTACGTAAGAATCTTAAGGCTTCAATCCTCATCATAGGCATCACAGGTACCCCAGGGGTTTCACTCATTTCTAGTATGCAATAGGAAGAACTACCTCAAGAATCGTTTGCTAGGTTTTTCCCTCAATTTGATGCACATTTGATTTGTCCTCACAATGTGATAGTTACTGCTAGTTCTCTTTCTCCATTGCCTAACCAATGACCATGTTTCTAACCGTAGGAGACATGTTTTACACTCTACCATAGTAAAAGGAAGAAATCACAAAGACGAGCAAAGTGGAAGCCAAAACCTTGTCCACCTTCAAGATGGATCAAGAAGCTGCTAGTAGGAGTCCATTGTCTACCAATGGATACCAAAGACAAGGAGATTATTACCAATTAGTCAAGTCAAGTTCACAACCTCGGTGAAAAAGCCTTTACCTCTTGGGCATGTTCACATGTGCATAGCTATATCACTTCTTGTACGTGTGTAGGATGCATTGGTGGCTTGTATGGTTGGGCCTTGACCCTCGAAAATCAATGCATATGGTGTAAGTTTGTTTTAGGAGCCAAGGATTCGCAGAGGGTGCAACACACCCTTGGTGCATTAGGATAGGAGACAAGGTGTGAAGGCATGAACTACATGACATGACCTTGGTGCATTAGAGTGCTTTCTTACGCATGTGTGATTGGGATGTGGTTGTATTGGTGGGGCTACACACAAATGGATCAATTAGGTACTTGTTTGCATGGTATTTCATCAAGACAACGAATGTTTAGAACTCAGGGGAACTCTAAAAGGGTAGTTTTCCCATAGTGTGGGAGCTTAAAGGGTTAAGGGCTTGTATAGTTATCTCGCATGGACTTGGGAATCGTGGGTGTCAAGGGGTCCTTGAAATTGTATTTAAACCCCCCCATTGGAATGCAAATATGTTCTCATGGTTTGGCTCATTGTTGAACTCAAAGGGAAGCAAAGTTTTGCTGTGCGAGTTCTAGTATTGTAGATGAATTGATTAAACACCCTAAATGAAGATGCCAAAGAAGCATTAATTATGCTAAACACTACAGGATCAAAAGGTGAAGTCATAAAATAGTTTATCAGACTTTCTAACAAGTTTGTGTTTGTTGTTCTCAACTCTTTCTTTTTTATTTCTTTGAGTAGATCCTTCAGTCACAACTTGGTACCCGACCCATCGAGAGAGTGGTATTCCTGCTCGAATGATAACAACTTGTGACTCCCTTAAAGGTTTACTTAAACAATTGCATAAGTGTCTTTTTCAAATTTTGTAGGTTTAACAAAATACATGAGATAAAGTTGTGCATGCAGTGCAAGAATTTGAACTTGGGACCTCCCCATGTCCCAATCCTTTCTTTCTTAAATTCCCTTATAGGTTTACTTAAACACAAAAACATGTGTGTCTTTTTCAAATTTTGTTGGTTTAGCACGAGATAAAGTTGTGCATACATGTGTACTTGCGTGTGCATGCACACGTGCCTCCGAGAGAGAGAGAGAGAGAGAGAGAGATGTGAATCATACATGCATGATATAGGTTGTGCATGAAACTTTCTGCGCTCAGCTTCTTGTTGCTCAAGACGGCGTTTTTCTTCTGCCACCCTCAGCAGCTCTTCCTGGTGCCGGATGACACTTTCCAAACAAAAAGGTTGAGGTCTTGTGCACCCTTTAGGGTCAGGCTTCAGAGGTACCTATGACACAACAAATGTGTGAGCCTCCTTCCTCCACCCCGCCCCCTCTCTCTCTCTCTCTCTCTCTCTCTCACACACACACACACACACACACACACAAATAAGACCAACATTTTCTAGGATAAGTTAAAAAACTGTTCTTTCTTTCAATCTTGACTCTAGAGTATTTCTTCCTGCTCTTGGAGAAACCCTGCAAGAGAAGAACTAGCATTTGCATATGCTTTAAAAACGATGTGATGCACACAGCCTGATCAGTCCAGTTCTAAAGTTCATTTTTTTAAGCTTGGCTCAGAGGAGGCATATACACAAATTTACTGCACTACTTGTGAGGGGGATACTTTAAAGAAGAACTTAGCAAAACACTGAAGTTCCATATGGTATTTGTACACATTTTGCACACTATGCTGCATTCAATCATGCTGCATGTAATTAGTCCACTTCATCAGAAATCTCACCTCAGGGTAATCTGTGGTACATGGCAGTGGGTTGGCTTTTGGAATCCTCTGCTCTCGTTCTCTTAGTTCATTCTCTCTTATCTCGGTGAGCATACGCTGCTCCTTTTTCTGTCCCCGATCCTAAAATAACAGCCCCAGTTTTGATTGATCTTTCAAAATATTTGCATGAATTTGAAAATAGCTTACAAATTTACACATCCCAACAGGGTGGAAAATACCTCAGTTACGAGATGAAAAGGCTCCAGCTTTGTTTGCTTTGGAGGCTGATTCTCCTGCTGGGAGTTGAGAGATAGCTAGCCATTTCAAGGAAAAACCAACCCCGTTCAATATACAAACACAAGCACAAACTGGAGTCCATTAGTCCATTCTAGAATAGCCGGAAAAGTAGAGCACCTTGCTAAATAAATCCAGTGGAATTTGAGGTTGGCTATGGATGCGCTCTTCAGTTGCAAAGTGAAATTCCTGTTTAGACAACTCAAGAAGCTGAGTGCGCTTTTCAAATCCACAAAGCGTTCTATCAAAAAAAATGTGATGCTTGTATGCTTGTATGCTGCACATACCATTGGCATGGTCACTTGCCGTTTAGTGTTCCTGAATATTCCCAAGTCACCACGGCTCCAAAATATCTGATCCATAAATGAGTAAAATCTTTCAGCCCTGGTCATAGTACCAGTATGTGAAGCCTTAAAGGGTACATAAAATTACAATTTACAAGTAGGACACTCAGATGCAGCTACACCATTGAGCTTAATGACCTCACCACAAGTTCAATCCCCAATAGCATCATTAAATGTGTAAGCTCAAAACCTTCCCACCTTTCATGAAAGGTGTGGTCTTTGTCTCCTATTGCACTAGCAAACCCCACTCGGTCATGAAGTAGGTTTGATTTGCATAGAAAATTCTCCTACTTCAGGTATAAAACTAGAGCATAGAACCTTCTTGTCAAGAGGCCGGGCCTTAAACTTAGGAATCTTTGCAAGCTCCTCTTGTTCTCGTTCCTCCGAGCTTTTAACCCTGATACAGTAAAACGAACCATCTTCTTAGAGCCTTAGTTTGACAAAATTTTATCATAACTTGGGTACAAAATACAAAATTTATTACTTTGGTGGGCGTGCACGAGCAGATGTTTCCAATCGAGGTTCCCTAGGTTCGGCATTGCCCCCATCTGGAGCAGACTTCCGGTGGTGCCTACACTCTTCAATCTGTCAAACCCAAGGAAGCTTTTTTTTTTTTAAAGGCAAATATTTGACACAACATCAAACTTGCTCCTGAATTTGTTGAGAAACATCACCCTTGAAGGATCTGCTGATGAAACAGATGCGAAAGACACTGCTCCGCAATGTTGCAATGCACGCTCCATGGTTCTGAGGTGGAATTCCTGCAGGCAGAAAATACAAAAATGTTTGCAGTAATAGTGCTGCATTCTCTGTGTTGAAACAGAAGGTGCTCTCAAAGGAACCTTCTACAATTTTCCATACTTTGATGGGAAAAAACAGTAATGACAATGGAGATGAGGCTAAGAATGTGAAGAACTTCCTCAAAAAATACTATGCCAAGGTGCCAGATCTGGCTGTAGTGATAACATGATGTCGCTTCTTCGAGATTATCATCCTCATCCTCAAGAAGGTGCCAACAAAGGATGAATGAACTCAATATGAGACAAACCTTGTCGTATATCCTTCTCGTAGCTTACCTGAAACTCTGGCAACAATGGTGTGCTTTTCGGTAACGCTGGTAATGTTGGAGCTTCCAAAATCTGAACACATTGAATGCTTTTCATTTACAAAGATTGCACAGTTGAAAGCAACTGCATTTTAAGCATGCACGTCAAAATGTACAATCCTATCATGCACAGCTTCTTCCTAAGATTTACTTATCAAAAGCCATGAAAGAGGTTAATTAATTAGCATTTTCGAACTATCAACAAGGAAGACGAATTTTGAACTCACCTTCTTATTTAAAGGGCGAGCTTTAAACTTAGGCATTTTTGCAAGCATCTCAGCTTCTAACTCTGCAGTGCTCTTAACTCTGGAGGGAAAAAAAAAACATGTTTTACGAGGTATTCACATAATCTTGCTACCTCAGCTTCTAGCAGTGTCATATGCCATACAGTATGTTTCAAAAGAGTTTACCCACCTAGCTGGCCTAACCCTTTGAGCAGTCTCCAGTTCAGGCTCTTTTGGCTTTGTCAGTTTTAGCTTTGGCTTTTCTTGGGGAAGAGAACCAAATTCATCCTGAAAGCAACACCACCATTAGTGATCCTTGTCTAATACCTTTACTAGCAGTTCCTGTTTAATGAATTTACATGACTGGGTAGACGGTTGTGAAAACGGTCTGGTGTTTTCGTTTGGAAACTCCGGACTTTTTCTGCCATGGAGATAAATGGTGATGCCGGTTTTTCCACCTACACAAGAACATAAGTTTTATTCGATGCTCTTTCAGACTCACAAAAAGTGTGTTTTTCCTTCCAAAGCCACACAAATAGTAATAAATATCTAGTAAGCAAGTTGACATGATCTGCAGCAACCTTTAAGACTGAAGAGTTTCCTGCTCCCTTGGCTGATGCTAAGCGCCTGTCTGTAGAAAAGTTAAAGGCACGTGGCACTGTCAAAGTTCCTGGGATTTTTGCAGCCTGTTTTTGATCCTTGACGTTCACAATCTGGTTTATTCATCTGATCTATGAGTCTCTCTCTCTCTCTCTCTCTCTCTCTCTCTCTCTCTCTCTCTCTAGCTGCGACATAATGATTCATGGATCTGTCTAGGAAAGCAAATCAACCATCTACTTAAAGATAGGCAGACATTTCCCCTCAATTTCAGGTCATGGATCTGTGCCCCCAATTTCAGGTCATGTGTTATATGGCATCACCATATCCAAAAATGACTGTGTGAGCGAATACGGCAACCGATCCACTTTTAACTGCTGAAATTTGATAGACGTAACAGAATTTACAAGCCATGCATAGAGTGCAAGACCAGTTTCAGGTACACAAAAGGACATCTAGCCAGGACCTCAAAGTCAAAGCTGCCCTATCAAAGGAACCACCAGCTCGTGGAGATGAACATATCGAAGCTTGCGGGTCTGTGTTCGTGGAGATGAACGTGTCCAAGCCTTGCACCACATTTACCCTGGCCCTTACTTTGCAGTTCAATTTCTCGCTCTTCCTACATCTTGGCTCACCTCGCCTTGCATATGCGCAGCGCAGCCTAGCAGATTTGCAGCACCGCCATTCCCTAGCAATTCAGCCACCACCAATGTGCCTACCAGGAGCTGGATCCGCAGTGAGCAGCCTGACGAAACCCTATTTCACTTGTTTGTAGGGGGCATAGCTCATAGATGTTTGCTTCAAGATATCCCTCGGTTCACCTCCATTGAGTATTGACACCACCAGGAGATTTTGCTAGTATCATGGTGTGGCATATCTGGAAGACCAGATGGTCAGAGGCCTTCAAGGGTATTCATGTATATGACACCCAGTGTATTTGCAGTGCATGATGTGACATCGGTCACATACTCTTTTGGTCACTTGGGCCCATATACAGGGATCTTCTAGAGCTGCACAAACAAAGCACATCAGATTTATGAGAGAGTGGAACCATGGCATTTTCTTCTCCTCCACTCCTACAGGGCTTTTATGGCAGCATAGTGCAATTGGTTCCGATCTCCCTTTGCATGATTTTATATTACTTAATAGAAGTCTCTTTTTTTTAAAAAAAATCATTTTTAAATATTTTTTTCGTTCACCTTCTTTCCTTTATGATTTCCTCTCAGATCCCTTCTTTCCCCCTCTCTCTGCTCTTCTCCTTTCTTGCTGACATGGTGTTATCTCATTTCGGCCTTCTAAAAAAATGTCATTTCTGTGTTCATTTCCTGAAGTTATGGCCGATAGTCCAACTAAGCTTTGCCTCTCCCTCTCTCACTCGGCCTCAAGAAGTGCAAAAAGGAAGAGTTCAAAAAACTCAGTCTTAAACTGATATGAAGATTAACACAGGAATGTTGGGATGCATGATAGATAACGGAAAAAATGATTGATCCCCACTGTTCTTAGAGAGACAGTTTTTAAAGAAATATGGTTAAATTTTCCTAGATGGATTTAAGGTACAATGTAGTATTAAGTACAATGGACAGTTGCCTTCAAAGTTCACGCTTCCAGCCTATAGTCCACCAACGAGCTTCTTTGAGGAACGTTATGGTTTAAGGACATTAGTTGGTTGCCTTTACACTTCCAGCAAAAAGTCCAACTGAGCTTTCCACCTCTCTCTCCCCCCACCTCCCCCCAGCCCCTCCCTCTGTTGTATGTACATGCATTTATCTTTTGAAATAAAAAGCAACTATCCTGCTTGGCCATATTCAAGGAGCTTCCATTTTTATGGTACTATTTTGTTCTTTCTGATATCTATCGTGACCTTGTTAAATGTCAAGGCAGCCCTTTACATAGCCCACACAAGTGTGGACAGTTCTTTTGCTAAATATGCTTCAACATGAAATCGGACGTAGTCATTCTCTCATAGATGCATAATAGTTGTGTACATGAAGACCCTTGCCACATAACTTCGAATTAAGATCAGTTGCCACACTGACCTTTTTGAAAATATTGGCCTTATATTTTCTACCTCATTACATTTTGTTCCTTCACTATTTAAAAGTTCCAACCCTCACCTGTCTGAGGCGCCCACCCTCGAGCTTTTGCTTTTTCATCGCTGGAACCTCATGTCTACAACTTTTTTCTACATGACTAACCTCCTTCTTCACAGCCGGATTTTGAATTCGCCTGAACAATGAATACCCCAATATTAAGCAGATTTTCCCAATCAACAATAATCTCCATAAAAACCCTTGTGTCTAATGAAACAGCAACCTTATAAAATAGCTTTTTGAAAATTTGGCCACTGGCTTGTCTGTCTGCGGTATCTTTTTAGACATCTCTGCATGGGCACGCTTAGCCGGAAGGCTGCCAGGCAAAAACACTGCAGGTTTTTCGCTGCCTGAGACCCCCCTGGCTGTGCATTGCTTTGCTGGAGTACAAATGTCCAAGTCCACGAGGTCTCCAGATTCACTCACTGCAAAATACAGCTACCAAAGCCTTAAACGACACAGTTCCAAGGCCTAACGGAGGAAATGGAGTTGGACTGTAAGACCTCTAGAAAGGCCAATGTTTAATGAGACCCAAAGGGGAAGATTACAGTGTAATCATCGAGAGTAGAAGAACAGCTTGATGCAAGAAAGGAAATCGAATCATACCACAACATAGTAATCAAGGTGGCCAGGACACATTTTTGTTGAAGTTATTCAGGAAATTCTAAATTGGTTTCTAGGTGTACACATAATTGAAAAGGTTGAAAAAAATGTTCATTGAATTGGAGGCACAAAACCTGCAAAAGGAGTTTTCTGTGTGTGCGCTTCAATGACTCAAGTTGGCTGCATTGTCTGGTTGAGGCCTTGAGACATCTTTTTACAACTTTCTTAAATCATCTTACAATGGAAAAACACACCAAGACTGCAAAAATGCTGTTCTCACCTAGTGTCATGCCTTCATTGTCATCACAATAATTTGCTACTCCTAGTCCGGAGCCACTGAAGCCACTGTAAAAATATTGGGAAGCTTATAGCATGGCAAGCCTGATGTGCATGACAACATAAAAGATTGCACAATTAATTACATTTCAACGTGCACAGCCGGAAGGCTTCTAGCTTACACTGGAAATGTTAACAGGTTTCGATCACCATCCCTGGGTGAACTGGAGGTGTCCATCTGTGCAGGAGCAAACTTCCAGCTCAGAAACATCACTGCCTAGACAAAATGTTGAAGTCTACAACCATTATGTTGTCATACAATGTTTGCAATACCTGCTCGCCAACGTATTCATTATCATCACCATTGGGTGAGAGATTTAAGTCTCTTGATCGAATGGAAAACGCTGCCAGTCAGACAGAAGATGCTTGTCACACATACAGTTCAAACTTCAAAGAGCACATAAACCTTGCAACAAAAAATCCATGTCTTATTTGCATGTGTCTTCATGGTACAGCCAAGATCCTCAATCTATTTGTGGCAGCTTTAGGTCAAACAAAGCAGGATTTCCGAAAGGTGTCTATCTAACTATCTGCTCAGCCTTAGGTCAAGCACTGAAGAATTCCTAGAAAGGTTTTGATCTTACTGTCTGCGCACAGCTTTAAGTCAAGAACTGCTTGATTTCCAGAATTCTTTCCAGTAGCTTGATGTTTCTGTTAAGTTTTTAACGCTCTAGGTCAAGCAGCACTGCAAGTGGTGTGCCAGGTCTATTTCGTCACATGTTTTAGGGTCTTTCCCAATTACGATATCTACAGGCAATGATTGTTAAAATAAACAGAAAAATGAACACTTACGGGAAGCGCCATGGCTGGCGGAGGTCTCGAACCAGCGCTCGGCCTCTGCGACCTGTAAAACTGTTTCAGGAGCGGTGAAATCGTAGAAATGGGGGGCCGAGAACTCGAAGTCAGGGTCGAATTGGAAGAAAACAGGGCCGGTGTGACCTGAGCCTGCGGCAGTCATGGAGCTCATGCTACCTAGCGTGCGTTGCGCAGACGGATGTGGCGATGGCGATGGCGAGCATCAAGGACTTAGGGCTTTGCTTTGCAGAGTTCACGACAGAGAGCTCGAGAACTTTGCTCAATTGTTGTGTTTGAAACTCGAGTCGGAAAACGATCCTAGAGAGAGAGAGGGGCTCTTTGAAACCCCCACTGAAAGCCTTCGCCTTTCTCAACGGTCCATTGATGGGTGGGTCCCACTCGCGTCCACGTATGCTCGATTGCAATACGCCCTTTTTTTAACCCGGACGTCCCCCCTTTGGGTTCCCCAAGTAGCTCTAACAACTTAGACTTTTGTGAAGTGTCCATGACATAGCAAGAAAAAGCAGAGAAGGCATCGAGTAGCGTGGAGAGAGGCGAGTGGTACAGGCAAAGAGTTGGAAGTGCCATCAGAGCAAGTAGTGCATAGAAAGCAAATCAACACTTCGAAGGAGTTGGTAGAAGCTTTGAAGCAGTAGAAAGCAAATCGTCTTGGCCTACCTACCTAGGCCATCACACAACCCTTGCTGCTTCCTTGCCTCACTCATTTTTGCTAGAGAAAGAAGGTTTAATGAATGTGTTTTTTTTAGCCCGTGGTAGAGAAAGAAGGTGTAACGTATGTGTTTTTTTAGCCCATGGTAGAGAAAGAAGGCGTAACAAATGTGTTTTTTTATATTAAAAAATTAAACCTTTATAGCTTTTAAGGCTAAGAGTCTTAAGCCTTATATATTCGAGGTAGTAAGAGGGACAAGGAGTTGTCAGACATGGCTGTCGTGTGAAGAGAAATGGCTATGAAGAGAAGTGCTTCAATTGAAGGAATTGATAGCATCACTCCTAGACATAAGGCAATGGACATAAGGCAAGTGCATTAAAGCGCAAATTGAAGTTGCAAGAAGGCAATGTCATCAAGATGAACGGAGGAGGTGCACTAGCCAGTAGCTTGTAATTGGTGGCCTGAGCATATTCATAATTTCTTAATTAACAAGTGGATTAATGATGCTAATCCACACATGGATCAAGGGTTCCTATTCCATATGCAGATTAAAAAGGTCTTAATCTCCATGTGGATTAGTATTAATCCATGTATGAATTAGTCTTAATACACGTGTGGATTGTGTTGCTTAATTTTTAACATGGTTTAAATCTTATTTACCATGCATCAAAGGCTGACTAAATCATCAAGGACCCGGGAAGCTTAAGTGATTGTATTATAACTTGATACATGTCCATTATGTACACACTCACCAACCTAAAACATGTATCAACCCAAAAGACATCTTAACCAAAACATGTATCAACCCAAAAGACATCTCCAGCCAAAACATGTACCAGTTGTGAATGTGTATTCATTATAAAATGCATGTCATTTAATCCATATGCCATGTAATGATAAAATGGTGTACTTATTTTGGGTCAAGTATTAATTTCATTTTATTAACACACATACTAATTCCATTTAATTGACACATGTATCATTGGATCAATCAGCCTGCACATACTAATTAGATATCACGTGCTCAGTATACCACATCTTAATAATTGATGACATATCGATCCCAAAATTGTGCACATGTAAAACCACATATGCATTTTGAACACATACACATTGAACAATATAAATGTATCAGTTCTAAACATGCACCCTTTACTCCCACATTTTGCAAACACACACATTGAACAATATAAATGTATCAATTCTAGACATGAACCTTTACTCCCACATTGAACAATATAAATGTATCAATTCTAGACATGAACCTTTACTCCCACATTGAACAATATAAATGTATCAATTCTAGACATGTACCCTTTACTCCCACATTAAACAATATAAATGTATCAATTCTAGACACATACCCTTTCCTCCCACATTAAACAACATAAATGTATCAATTCTAGGCATGTACCCTTTACTCCCACAAGTTATTTCCATTGTATATTGTTTGCTCAAAGAACCCAATACATGGTACCTTCATTTTATAGCGTACATCAATGTAAGCATGGATAGTAGCAAGTGTTGGTTTGCCTAAGGTTTACCTGGTTGCCAATAATATATCTTACATGATACATCCAGGCATATGAGAGCATAGCTAGTTGTCATTTTTTGCTTGGAAACCCGAGCCATAATTTGGATGGTGTAAGGTCTTTCTTATTTTCTTTAAGGGTGGCACTCAATGTGTAAAATGAAGCACAACTAGGTTATGGTTTAAACCCAAAAATTGAGTGCCTTTAATAGCAATGGGAGAGGAAGCATTTATTGTTGCCAATATTTTTGTGTAGTCCACAACATTTTCTACCTCCAGGAGTGGAGTATATGTTGATCTATTGGGATCATCCTCAAAGGGTTTGTCAAGAGTTAGACACATGTTCCTTAAGGTGATGGAAAAAAGTTTGGCTCTTGTTTTGTATGTAGATTTAGTTTGTGTACTAATCTTGTATCAATCTCAAATTTGTCATGAATCGTCAACCAAGAATAACCTCAAAAGTTCTAGATTCTCTCTTCAAGCCCATCACAATAAAAGAGTATTTAAAGGTTAAACTAACCATTGAAATATTCAGATTATGCACAAGCTCTATCAGTTTTGTTATAGTTCCATCGGCCAATCTAGCACCTCCATCCATTAAAACCAAAAAAATTGACTTGTAATTTCCCTAACATTATGCTTGGTGATGATGATGACTCTAGCACCTCCATCCATTAAAACTTTAACTTTCTAGATTTTTGTACTCTATGCGTAATATGGTGTTTGTTTCATGCCTGATTTTGTAACCAAATTTGTTGTGTTTTGTGCTCGGTAGGCCATTACGGTTTTTGTCTTAAGCCAATAAGCAATATGGTATTTGTTTCATCTCCTTCAAAGTAGTGCCTAAGTTTGTTACCTTGGGAAATTTGTTGTTTTTTGTGCTCAGTAGGGCACTAAGGTTTTTGTCTTGAGCCGATGGTGGCTATTTTGGTTCTTTGATGCCCTCCTAAAGCTTTCCTTCCATCTAATCATCATTAAGATATTTACATAGGCTTGAAGTACCTTGTAATAATGCACCTATGAGAATTTTGGTTTTGGTAGGTAGGCGAGTCCTACAATATCTCTAGGTAGGTACGGGAGCCCTAAAATATCTCTAGGTTGATGCCCACTTGTATAGCTAGGAGATCGACTTGGACCCACCATGGTATATGAATATGGTTTCTACCCCTTTAGATAGAGGTGGTGTGGTATCCTCAGCAAACATCCAATTTCCTTGCAATTGGAGCTACATTTAGGATTAGATATACTTAAGGTCTTCGCTTAGAGTGGGTGAGCCCTATAATATCTCTAGGTACGGAACCAAGTGCTATAATATCTCTAGGTTGATGCCTGAAGGAGATAGCACAGGCGGAAGCATAAACAGTAAACCTATGGGAGAGTGCAAAGGAGAATGAGAGAGTTGGACAAGATCACCTTTTATAACAGCAGTAAAGCTTTAGAATGGCAATGGCCAACAACTGAATGTTGAACTATGTGCAAGGGAAGTGGATGAAAGAGTGAATAATGGGGAGCTCCTTATATAGTGCAGGAGGAAACTGGCCGCGCCGACTACCTCTAGGGCTAGCCTTATTGCCCTTGGACAAATAAAAAGGAGAAAAATCCAGTAAAATACTAGATAAATTGTAAAGCCCCAAAACACTGAGATGCATAATTCTAACACCCCCTCTGCAGCTTATAGTGTGCAAGAGTCGGAAGAAGATAAGTCGATGAATATTGGAATCACCTCGGAGAGAGCACCCGCCAACCTGTTTCCTCGAAACAAGATCCCACCACGAATAGCAAGGAATTTTGCTTGGCCACCACGAGTTCCTACACAAGTGTGCAGTGAACTCCAAAAATAGATGATGAGATGTTGGACACACCGCGCCCCATAATCCCCAACAGTGGACGGAACACATCGTGTCGCAAAAGCCTCGAACAATGAACTTGGAACAGATCCAGTTCATAATCTCTGTTGTACCAAAGATAACCATGTCCTGCCAGATGTCTAATGCTTAGAACTCTGAATCACGATCCCCATGCCCACCAGTAGGTGGAGCTGTAATCAGCCCCCTCTCCCACCCACAAGCCTCTTTTGGTTGGAAGCACATGGGGGAAAACTGCATGTTTACTAGAGAAGCACACCATCTGGGGTCTCCTAAGCTAGAAGCGCCCTAGGAGCCCTAGAAGTGGTACTAGAATCTGTATCA
The DNA here is from genome assembly GCF_041138505.1 of Cibotium barometz. Taxonomy (NCBI): domain Eukaryota; kingdom Viridiplantae; phylum Streptophyta; class Polypodiopsida; order Cyatheales; family Cibotiaceae; genus Cibotium; species Cibotium barometz. The sequence goes on from NC_141089.1 coordinate 32,463,140, forward strand.
CTGTCCTGTGTCATGTCTTTGCCTTTTCTTTGAGATGAAACCTTGCCCTTGGTCTTGTCCTTCTTCTTGGACAAACAATCTTTGGACACATGGCCTCTTTTTCTGCAAGAGAAACAGTGACTCCGATCTTTCTTCTGAACTGAGGAAAGTGCCTGATCAGAACTGTTGGACTGACGCCTTCAACTTACGCTGTGAGATGAGAATGGACTCCTCCTCCAAAACTAGGGAGCTAAGATCGTCAAAATCCAACTAAGTGGATGTGACCTGGCACCGCAAAGATCGAGAAATCACATCATAGTTCGTAGGAAGCTTGGTGAGGATAAGAGCAACCAGCTGAGAAGAGGACAAAGCAACACCCATAGCCAGTAAAACTGGTCATGGTTAACCTTGGCCTTCGTGAGAAAAGACTGCATGGAATTGCCTTCATGAGAAAAGACTGCATGGAATTGCCTTCAGGAATTATATGGAATTGCCTTCGTGAGAAAAGACTGCATGGAATTGCCTTCAGGAAATAACAAGTCGTAGAGTTGCCATTGCAAGGTAACTGCCCTCATTGATGAATCTAGTGCAAAGAGATCCTCCAATTTTGACCATACCTAATGAGCACTGGTGAGAGTTTGCATTGCCGGTGAGACCTCCTCGGTGATGGTCCGCATAAGCACAGAATGCGCCTTCGAGTCCCGATTCTCCCAATCTTGTAATTCCACAGCAAATTCATCCTCTTGATCCGAAGTCCACCGCCTGGAGTTTTAAGGACGCTCGGGCTTCCTTTTAGTGCCATGAACAATGTCCCACAAACCCTTGTGGATGAACCAGACCCACATCTGAAGCTTCTAATGAGCGTAGTTGGGTCCTTTCAACTTGTCATCTTTGTTTGTTCAAGGGGAGCCATATCCATAGCAGCAAAGAATAAATCTCAGCTCTCAAACACTTCTCTCAAGTTCTTTCCAACGAAGCAAGGCACCAGGAACAATCAGCCCCCTCTCAAACCGTAGAGAGAAAGAGGCAAGACAGTAGCAAAACAAGGCACCAAGAACAATCAGCCCCCTCTCAAACCGTAGAGAGAAAGAGGCAAGACAGTAGTGAAACAATCTAAGATCCACCGGGAACCGCCATTGGAAGGGCAGGGACTCTTGGAGGAAGAAGATAGTGTAGAGCCACTTGTATGGCACCACCACGAGCAAGAAACGCACCACCAACAGATGTTGAAGAAGAAAACACAGGCAAAACACTTCAAAACCTGCCTCTGAAGAGCAAAACACAGCCTGTAGAGTTGACCGATAGCAACCAAAAGAGGGCTAGACCAGAAATGTAGCAAGGTACTGAAAATGCAACTACTGTATTATGGACTGATCTATAGTCGGAGGAAAAATGCACAGCAAATTGGGAAGATTTGTAGGGTTTGGAGCAGCTTGGACCTAAGTGTATGATACCATGAAGGAGGAGATAGCATACGTGGAAGCATAAACAGTAAACATATGAGAGAGTGCAAAGGAGAATGAGAGAGTTGGACAAGATCACCTTTTATAACAGCAATATAAAGCTTTACAATAGCAATGGCGAGCACTTAAATGTTGAACTATGTGCAAGGGAAGTGGATGAAAGAGTGAATAATGGGGAACTCCTTATATAGTGCAGGAGGAAACTGGACGACTGCTTCTAGGGCTGGCCAACTACCCTTGGACAAATCAAAAGGAGAAAAATCCAATAAAATACCAAATAAATGGTAAAGCCCCAGAACACTCGGATGCACAATTCTAACAATGCCCACTCTTGTAGCTAGGAGATTGACTTGGATGCACCATGGTATATGATATGGTTTCTACCCCTTTACATAGAGGTGGTGTGGGATCATCAAACAATAAACATCCAATTGCCTCGCAATTGGAGCTACATTTAGGATTAGATATACTTAAGGTCTTCGCTCAAAGTTTTTGTGGTCTTGGTGGAGCATTTTTGAGGCCTTTGTTAGATAATGCATTACCTCTTGCTCCACCTATAGAGATAAGTTTTTTGGGAGGGTGCTTTTAGAGCTTCATTGAATTAAGAGGTCTCCAATCTCTCTCAACTTTGCTCTGAATCTCTAGAGACCTTCAGTTTTCCTTTCCTATATGTCAAGAACATTGTTTTGCTTTGTGACTTGTGGTAGGTCTTTCATTTGTTTATTGTTTCTTTTCCTTTTAGTCCTTTGAGGTTGTTGGGGATTTTTCCTCTTTCATGGTCAGAGCTTCAGTAGTTTGTTGGCCTTTCACCAGTTGAAGCATTAGTTATTCTTTGACATCTTAGAGATTAAAGCTTCCATAAGTTGTTTTTCTTGCTTCCATGGTTTTCTTAGCTTTAGTATCTTTTTAGCATCAAGGCATGTGCTTTTATGCATTGTGAGGTTGAAGCTCTTACCACTTCTTTCATAACCGCTTTCACCTTTTCTTGAAATTCGGTGACAACATTCAAAATGACTATTGGGATTAGGTTGCAATTTGGTGAGTACATTTACAAGGACTATTGAGATTAGGTTCTTATAAACTTAGGAGATTAAGTCCCTTTATGTGTGAGGTATTTGGTGCTGTTACATAATGTCCATCCTTTAGCTGTATGGGGACGCCTGGAAGATAGTGTGCCATCCTAGCATGGGTGACCCCACATTAAATACTAGTTACCTGGTGTCATTGGTATAGCTTGAGACCATGCTTGACGGGTGTATGTTGTTGAGGTGTAACAAGTAGTGCCATGCTTGACACCTGTATTGCGGTCAAAGTGAAACAAGAGGACTATGTTAGACAACTACACATGGTCGAATTGTAACAAGTGGTTTATGCAATCGATGTGCCATACTAATTGAAAGTGTAAAAAGTGAAAATACACGCCATACTAGATGATGTGTTTAATGATACTCTCATCGTAGTAAAACAAGTGGTAAGTGTATGTTGTGTTTGTGCCTATCAATGTTTCATATTGGGATTAATCGTAGAGAAGGGCAATTAATTGAAACAACTAATGTGTTTACGTTTGTGAGATAGGTGATGAGCAGTGCGTGTGTCGTACATGAAGGATCTTGTCTATATCATCTCTCGGAACATTATTATTCCATATTATTTTGTTGGCCATGTGCCACATGTTTGTACGTATTATTTATGCACGCTTGTGCGTGCTGTTGCTATAGTTTGGTGGCCATGTGCCACATGTTTGTACGTATTATTTATGCACGCTTGTACGTGCCGTTGCTATATTCCTAGCATATATGTTAGAAGAGTTTTGATTATTTACACTTAGTGTGTGAACAAGCTCTAGTGTTGAGCTATTTTTGTAAAAGTGGAAAAGCAAGCCCAATTTTGTATGCACAACTATTAATAGCTCCTTTTATTGAATACAATTCTCAAAATACTCATGTCGTGGAAGTGGAGCTACACGCATGAGGGAGGAGATTGCACCCAATAGTATCTTGCTAGTGATGTTGTTCTATTTCTCTTGTTTTATGCTATACTATGCTCTATCATATCAATTTGATTCAAGTCTATGTTTTAACCTTTGATGTATTTGTGAGTTTTTAATTATTTCTTCAAGAAGTATATAAGGTCCTGTGACAGTGGTATCAGAGTTATGGGTTCTTGCACTTGAAGAAAAAGCAAGAAGCTCACAAAAATCCAAAGGGTAAAGGAGACAAAGCCTCAAGAACTCGTTGGATAAAGCTTGGAAGGTTTATGGAAATTTTCTCAGCCACCATTGGATCAAGATTGGAATCAAGGGTTGAAGATTAATGTCACCTTTCTTTTAAAAACCACTTCTGTGAGAAGCCCAAAACCCTTCTTCTTCCCAAAACCATCTTCAAGAATCTTAATCCTCTCCTAAATCCATCTGTATGGGTGAAATCAGCAAATTGAGGAGGTCAAAGCCTTGATTTCAGAATTGCTAAGCAAGGAGCATGTTCAAAATCCATAATGGAGGGTTCAAGATTGTTATGGGAATATATTTAAAGCCCTCTTAAAAATATTATTCTACCCTCTTAGATAATTCGGGGACGCTTGGATTATCTTTGCATTATGCCAAATTATGTTAATATCATAGGTGATACCATTATAAATATTAATACATTTGGTGGATATTGACATATGCTTGGGGTCTCCAATGTTTGTTTCAGTTGGTTTGTATGTAGGAGTGATTCCCGGGTTACTTAGCCTGCTAAACATGTGTGTGATAATGGTTATTTATTTCACCAATTTATTGTTGGTTATTTTATAGGTTAAGAGGATTCCAAGGATTGAAGAGAAGTTGCACAAATTTATTACTTGGCACACCATTTTTGTGAACAAGCTTTGTAAATACATGTGCTAGCTTGTGCACATTTTGATTTATTTTGTAAAAGCCATAGTTTATCAAGCATAGACTCGATCTTTAATATTTGGTAAAGCGTGATATTCTTTAAACCCAAGCCTCAATTTATGGGCACTCTATTTTTTAAGATAAGAGAGTGTCGTGCAAGAAAAGCACCCTTTTTGTATTTTTGGAGGCTATGGCCTAAATTGGAATAAAGTATCTTGTAAATACTCATATGTGGGGGAAAATAGGCCATACACACATGAGGGGGGACGATTGCACCCAATCTTGGAGCCGAATCTTTGTGAGCTGAGTATTTTCATTTGTTTTTTAATATTTTAATCATTGTCATGTGATGTTTGATGAATTATTGAATTTAAATAAATTTCTTGCAATTTATTTGATTTCTATCTCCCTAGAAATTTAGATCTCATGACAGTGGTATTAGAGCTAGACACCTAGGGAGAAGGGGATAAAATTGAGTGGTAGAAAGCTGAGTTCAAAGGTTTTTGAAGGATTGCCTCTATTAACCAAAGGGTAAAAACCAAAGGTTAAGAGGAGGGTGGTAAACAATTTTCAGAAAACCATGAAACCACTCTAAAATTGAAAAGCGGTTTTGCTAAATTCTTGACCTCTTTCTGATTCATCTATATGGATGAATTCTAAAATTGAGACCAAACCCAGCTTAGCTTTCAGATTGCTAAACCACTTCCTGGAGGAAGAAACCTATAATGGACGGTGTGTGAATCTCCATGAGTCAATTTATGAGAATATATGGACTCTCGAAAATTTATAGTCGGCCGGTGTTGCGAATCCAAGGAAGAAGCGGCGGTATTGCGCATATTTACGTTGATTGGCCACAAAAGCTTTGTAAGCTTTTACTAATAAAGCTTACATTAATTAAAAGCTTTGTAAGCTTTTAGTAATAAAGCTGTGCTGGATTTTTTTAATCCCATAACCATCTACCTCTCTCTCTCTCTTTTTAGTGCATTTTTGTGACCAAAAATTCAAAGAGAGAAAACTTCATAATTTCTCTTATAGAAGAGAGAAAATCCATAGCTTCTTTAAAGCAAATTTTTGCTAAAAGGCCTTAAAAATTTTATAAAGCCTATCCTCATCCCTTTAAAAGAAAAACTTTTCGAGAAAACTCATCACTCCCCACAAAAGGCAACAATTCAGAAAGAAAGGTTGCAATGGCTGCTCTACCCATTCCACCCATGGTTCAAGAACAAATCTCAGATTTTCAAGAACAAATTGCTAATAAAAGAGAACTCTGACGCAAATTAGAGCGTTAAGTCAAGCATGCCAAACGCAAATGCGATGCTTCTAATTCTTTCGACTCAGATGAGGAGGAAAGTGATCAAGTTAGACGCACTGTTAAAGCTACATTGCGTGCTCAAAATTCTAGGAAAGACTTATGAATCAGTCGAAAGGCATTCAATTTCCAGAATTATGATGGCAAGAAGGATGGACGAGTTCTCATTGCTTGGATTAGCCAACTAGATGACTATTTCTTTGGCGAGAAGTTCTCCGAAAAAGATAAAATTAAATGTGCTTGTAATCATTTAATTGAAAGTGTGACTTTATGGTGGAATGTAATTAAGCAAGGTAAACATCGACCTTCAACATGGAAAGAGTTTCAAAAACTCTTAAAGAAACATTTTCTACCATCGCATTACAAAACCAAAGCATGTCAACGATGGGACACTCTACACCAAATTGATAAAGAGAATGTCCAAGCTTATATCGACAAGTTTTGGGATATTCTTTTACAGAAAAAGAGCAACGTAGAAAATTCATTGCAGGACTTAAATCTACCATTAGGGCTGACATTAACATGTTTTATCCACATGACGTTAGCACTGTTATGGACCTTGCCCTAAATTCAGAATGTAAAACAACTATATCTAGAGATTTCAAGATTCAGGATAAATCTTTTACAAAATCTACTAAATCTTCTTTCCTTGCTAGTACTTTTAATAAATCAAGGATGCAAAAGGGTAAAGATATGGCTAAAGGAGGTATTCAGAAGGACAACAACAATAAACCTTCAAATGGACAACCAAAGAATTGAATCTTTAGATGCTACAATTGTCATAAGGAAGGACACCTCGCGCAAGATTGCCCTGACAAAAAGAAGAATTCCACATCGACGGCTCGACTCAACGTTATTGAAGAAGACGACGAAGATTCTTTCAAGCAAGAGGGTAACTCTAATCCTGACTATTCAGATCCAAGTAAGTTTTCAATTCATGCTTTATTGAAAATTCAAGGGAAAATAAAAGGAAAATAAATTTTTATATTGCATGATGATGGTAGTTCGCATGATTTTATTTTTGAGAAAGCATTGAAAGCACTTAACCTAGATGCATCGTACTCTAGTTACAAAGTAAAAACTGCATTTCAAGGTACTAGGTATAATTGCACCAGTGAGGTAAGAGATTTAGAATTACAAATGGGTTCACTAAAAGAAAAGAGAATATTCTTAGTGGCACCTTTACAAGGTGTGGATGTCATCTTAGGTATGCCATGGAGACATGAACATAACCCCCATATTGACTATGACACCCATACCATGTGGTTAATAAAAGATGACCAAGAAATTTGTCTTCAATGCTAAAACAAAGGTGAATTAGGTCCATTTTTTACTCATACTCAAGCAAAAAGAGTTGTACGGAAAAAGGAGAAGACATTTTTTAATTTTGTCAACTAGCTTACCGCCGAGGATGACTCCAAATCAAATATGTCTCATGACCCTTTCATCTCAAAATTCTCTAATTGCTTCATAAACGACTTACCACCTGGCTTACCAAGACTTCGTCTCCAGAAGACCATAAAATTGAAATAATTCCTAGTAGCTCACCGTCGTGTAAAAAGCTCCTTATATAGAGTTAACATGCTTGAACAAAAGGAAATTCAAAGACAAGTCAAAACTATGATAAGGAATTGATTTGACCCATTAGTTGTCCATTTGGTGCTCCAATTCTTCTTGTTAAAAAGAAGAATGGTACATATTGATTATCGTGCACTAAACAAAATTACTGTTAAGAATTGATATCCAATACCTCGACTAGATGACTTGCTAGACAAACTTAAAGGAGCTCGAGTCTTTAGCAAGATCAACCTAAAGTCTGGCTATCATCAGATTCAAATGGACGAAGGAGATATCTACAAAACTGCCTTCAGGACCCAAACTAGCCATTATGAGTTTTTAGTTATGCCATTCGGTTTGACTAATGCTCCAGCTACTTTTAACAGAATGATGAATAGCATATTCTTGAAATATCAAAACTTTGTTGTAGAGTTTTTCGATGATATCTTAGATTTCAGTAAGAATCGTTAAGAACATGAACAACATTTAGAAAAAGTATTCTCACTTCTTCAAGAGAATCAACTTTATGTCAATGCTGAAAAGAGAATCAACATTTAGAAAAAGTATTCTCACTTCTTCAAGAGAATCAACTTTATGTCAATCCTGAAAAGAGCAAATTCTTCCGAGAAGAAATTGAATATCTAGGACACATTGTCTCTACTGATAGTATTCGAGTAGATCCCAAAAAGATCAAAAGCATTACTAATTGGCCTAGACCACGTGATATTTCACGAACTCCGATCTTTTCTAGGATTATGTAACTGCTACAAGAAGTTCGTTAGAAATTTTGCATATATTGCACATCCTTTGACTGAACTTCTTAAGAAAGCTAGATATTTTGATTGGACTAGTCGACAAGATCATTCTTTCACTAAACTTAAGAAAGCATTGACCCATGCACCAGTTCTTACATTACCAGATTTTTAAACGACCGTTCTTCGTTGTGTAGTTATTGATGTTAGTGGACAAGGTTTTGGTGCTGTTCTTATGCAAGATGGACATCCGATTGCTTATGAAAGTCGTAAGCTTAAACCAACAAAAAGAAATTATAGTACATATGACAAAGAATTAGCTGCAGTTGTCCATGCTTTAAGACTTTGGAAACATTATTTAATGGGATCTGAATTCTTAATTAAGACTGACCAACAATGCATTCGTCATTTGTTGACTCAGCCATTGATTTCTGATCGACATATCAAATGGGCTTCATTTATCCAAAGTTTTCAACCCATGATTCAATATTAACCAAGCAAAGAAAATGTTGTGGCCGATGCTTTAAGTAGACATCCCAGTATTCACAACATTTCTGTTATTCAAAGTCAACCAGTTAGTCCTATGAGAGAATCCTATGATACAGACCCAAATTTTTCTGAAATTTGGACCTAAACTTAGAGACAATAATTGGAACCCTATTGGTGATTACTCATTCCATGATGGTTATCTTTTCTTCCAAGAAAGATGGAGACTAGTGATGAGTTTGAGAGCATAGGTGCAATTCCCTTTACCATGGGATTGGTGGGGATGGGTATTATATTTTGGATAGTGCCCTATCATCATTTTATGTTGCAAAAGTATAAAAATTGGAAGTTGTCCTGTCAACACCAATAACCACACCAGGAGATATTCCATCTAGCTCTGGCAGCAAAACCTCACCTATGTGAGTCACTTTTTACCTTTTTAATGTATGTTTTTAATGTATGTAAAATAGAGATCTTTTGGATTTTAGATTTCAATTATTGACTTTTAAATGTTGACTTTTTGTTTCCAGTGACTTGGTAAATTTGGTACATGGAGATAATATAATTGAAATTAAGGAAGGTGAGCCTGCATTTGAAAATGTAATATAATTGAAATTAAGGAAGGTGAGCCTGCATTTGAAAATGTCATCTCTGCCTTCCAAATTGTTCGTACATTGCCACCCAATGACATCTTGCACAAAATTATTAATGATTGCACATTTAAGGGTAAAGTAAAGGAGCTTCCTAAGGTATATAGTGAAAATTGTATTTATGAGCTTATAGATGGGAAGGGCATGGAAGGTATGGAGCACAAGTGTGAGGGAAACCCATGGACAAAACCCCAGACATAGACAAGAAATATTATATCCTTTGTTTTGAGGAAGAGTTTTTGTGGGGGTACCTTCCAGTGCATGAATGAGAGATGCACAAAGAACGCACCTAATAAGCTCCATTGGAATGGCCAATTATTAAAAGCCCCAAAAGACGGGTGTTTGGCAATGGGGAGTTATGGGAACCTAGAGTGTTTTTTTTGTAAGCATGTTTCAATGTGCTTACAACCATGTCCAGTGTCTACCTATTATTTTATGCCTAAAGAGCCCTCCCATAGTCGACGATAGCTTCTTCACCATGGAAAACATACACACATAGTTCCTACATGCATGTGTCGAGCATCTATGTGAAACATTAAAGCTTTGGTGGCTCGTGTAGTTCGAGTGTAGTTCAAATGGACCATAATGCACGTCCATGAAAGAGATGTCTCAAGAGCTAATATCTGTAAACAACAAAAAGTAAGTTCGTTTCAATTCAAAGGAAGTTCTTTTCTATTGAGTTCGTTTCAATTCAAAGTAAGTTCTTTTCTATTGAATAGATAAGTCGACCACTAGGTGATGGATTTGAGGCTATCCTAGAGCTCAAGAGAAAATGTCACTTTCAGTTCGTCCATGGGTCAAGGCTTCCCTTGCAAGCAAACAAAAGTGACGAGAGGTGCTATGTGTTCAAGATGTCGACACAACTGGCCCTGGCTTCGGGGTTGATATTGTCCGTAGAATGGATGTTGCGGGTGATGGAGACCTCCGACATTCATGGGTTTGTTTTGATCATGTCCACTAAGTGGAGAATGATTGGCATACTATGGGTGCACATGTGTATGATCACATGTATGTTTTAATTTTTATGCTCTTTTTAAAATGAAGTGATTGCCTGAGTTGTTATAATAATAGTAGAATAATCTTCCAAATACTTGTGGCAAGATTGGAGAGCTATTGACAATTGCAACTTGTGAGTTTAGAGAGGAGGATGAGCAAGCACAGATCATGTTCTGGGAGAATTTAAATGCGGTTATGATCGAGCATACTGGGAAAGCAACAAACTTTTTTGGCTTCATGGTGGCCGATGAAGCTGGTGCAAACTGGAATGCTGTTAGGTTAGTATATAACAATGGAAACAAGATGGTAGGAAAGGAGAGATCCTGTCTTTTTCATTGGAAGGACAATCTTCAAATCCATACACAAAAGTATATCTATGCTCAGTATATGGAAAAACACAATGAAATGTGTGAGAGGTGGAGGACAGCACCAACCAAAGAGGATGCCCTAGTGCAATTTCACAAGATACGTGTATGGTGGGCAACAAGAAAGGCAGCAGACAAAAACATACCCAAGCTAGATAGCTGGCTAAGTTGGTGGCACTATAGAGCAAGTCGTTAGGGTCATAAGGTATGTTATGGTCATTGTATTTTTAAGGTACTTAATAGCAGTTGAAATCCTACTAGTTTGTCTTTATGCAATGAGTTTCTGGACATAATCAATTATATTATGGTTTTTAATGAATAGGATGGTGAGCCTATTGTGAATGCTTTGGTACCACGGACAAACCTCTCTGAAGCCAAGCATGCTAGTTGGCTTGCACGAGAAGGATATAAAAATAAAATTAGTTTGTACAATGCATGTGTTTCAGATCTCATCAATGCCTACTTCCAGTGTGCTCGTCAAATTTCTTTTATGGAAGGTAAATATATAGGTGGAGGGCCTGACCTAGAGATATTGATTGAGAGAGCTCTTTCCAGACAGACTTCAAGCCCTTCTCTAGCTGCTACTTCAAGGGCAATTGTGTTGGGATTAGGGTTGCAGGAAAGCACACAAAGCTTGGAGAAGAAGAAGCAAGAATGCACACAACACAAAGTATTAGATTGTGTCAATGTACAAAAAAAAAAGTTAGCCCTAGTATGATGGGCGTATATACAAGCCGGGGGGAAAAACCTCCTAAAGAGGGAAAAAGTGCCCCGGTGGTCCTAAGTGTGTTCACACACATCACTGCCTATGTATATGGCAACAAATCCCCCCTGGGAGTGATGGTGTGAACGAGAGCTGGCACTCATGTATAGGGGAGTGCCATGCCCGAAGTAGATCAATCCACAAAGGGGAGCAAGCCCAAAGCTTTGCAGAAAGCTTCAAACTTCTCACGAGGAATCGCCTTTGTGAAAAGATCGGCGAGGTTGTCCTATGTTGGCACATAGGCCAAGCTGATCTCTCCTGCTGAGAGTCTCTCCCTGACATAGTGATAATGCACCTCAATGTGCTTTGTGCGAGCATGAAAAACTGGGTTTCTCGCAACTGCCAATGCGCTCTGACTGTCAGTGTAGATAGAGGTGGCAGACTCCTGTCCAACACCCAAATCAGCCATAAGCCGTCTAAGCCACACACACTCAACCATAGCTGTGAAAGCTACCATGTACTCAGCTTCACAACTCGAAGTGACCATAGTAGGTTGCTTCTTGCTCAACCAAGATATGCATGAGCTACCGAGCATGAAACAAAAACCACTTGTGGACACTCTTGTGTCATAGCAACCAGCCCAATCTGAGTCCGAAAAAGCATGCAAATCTGGCGGCAACGATCCCCCCTTGGGATAAAACAACCCAAGATGTATGGTGCCACTCAAGTAGCGAAAGATGCATTTAACTGCCTTCCAATGCTGAGACCCTAGGCTATGCATAAACCTGCTCACCTGTGAGACTGCAAACTGAATGTCCGGCCTCGTAATGCATACATAAATGAGGCAAGCAACAGCTGTCTGATAGAGTGTGACATCAAAGTGATCTCCAGCATCATGAAGACTCAACTTCAAACCTGTCTCCATTGGAGTAGCAATAGGCTTGCAGTCTTCAAGGCCAAATCTCCGCAACAATGTCTCAATATACTTTGTCTGACACAAAGCAATACCTCCATCACACTGCTTAAATTGTATCCCCAAATAATGATGCAAATGCCCCAAATCTGACATCTCAAAAGAGGCATTCAAATCAGCCTTAAAATCAGCAATATGACTTTCATTTGGTCCTGTGAGCAGCATGTCATCGACATAGAGAGCAATGATTAGATGTACATCATCCACACATTTAACATATAAAGTGCTTTCTGTTGGACTATTCTGAAAACCATGTGCAGTCAAATATGCATGTATCTTTTCATACCAAGCTCGTGGAGCTTGCTTTAAACCATATAAAGCCTTTTTCAACCTGCACACTTTGTTTTCCTGCCCTCTTTGAACAAAACCATGAGGCTACGATACATACACCTCCTCATACAAATCTCCATTCAAGAACGCAATCTTTATGTCCAACTAATGTACATTCCAACCATTATAAGCTGCCAATGCACAAATGCTATGAATGGTAGTCATACGACAAGTAGGAGCGAAGGTCTCATCAAAATCAATGCCCTTTTCTTGAGCATAACCCTTTGCAACAAGTCTAGCCTTATAGCGATCAACACTGCCATCTGGCTTTCGTTTCAACTTAAAAACCCACTTACACCCAATGGCCTTTTTACCAATAGGCAAATCACACAAAGACCATGTACCATTCTTGATTATAGCATCATATTCACTTTGCATTGCAGCCAACCAATTTTCAGATTTTTGTGCCTCATCAAATGAAAGAGGTTCTTCCTCTTCACACATACTAGACACAGCCAAAGCATAACAATCTGATGCATAAGAGGCATGCTGAAAACCTGAACGAGTACGACTAGATATAGGTGCATCAATTTTACTATCACGCAAGGTTTGCACCAGCCATTTAGGCATACCTCTAGCCTGCTTATTTTCAGCCCTATCCTCAGAAATTACATCCAGTAAATCTGCATCAGAAATAGGCTGATCTATGATGTCATTTGAAATCTGCATAGGCTAAATATATGCCTCATTAGGACTTACATTTGAATTCTCACTTGTAAACAGAGGCAACAATGTATCAAATACATCCCGTGAGTTCACACCTGTCTCTTTGGTACATGATAACAAAGGCTGCACAGCATCTTCCACAAAAACAACATCTCGACTAATCAAGATACGCTTTGACTCCGGATGATACAATCTGTAACCTTTGCTCTCAGCACTGTAACCAACAAAAATGCATTTGACAGCCTTATCATCCAATTTTCTGCGTTGTTGCATAGGCACTAAAGCATAGGCCAAGCAACCAAAGACACGCAAGTGACCAATAGAAGGTTTCCTGCCATGCCAAGCTTCATATGGAGTAATAGACTGCAAGGCCTTAGTGGGACACCTGTTGAGTATATATGCAGCACACATGACAGCCTCAAGCCAAAATGCATGTGGCAAAGCTTGGCTCTTGACCATACATCGTGCCATCTCCATAAGTGACCTATTTTCTCTCTCAGCAACACCATTTTGCTGAGGGGTATACGGCACTGTACATTGGTGTTTTATCCCACGACTAGCCAGAAATGCATCAAACTCTTTAGACATGTACTCCTCCCCTCGATTAGAACGGAGGGTGCCCACATTACAATTGGATACATTTTCAACCATAAGCAAAAACTATTTGAAGCACAAAAACACTTCGGACTTTGCCTTTAGTGGATATACCCATGTATGCCTTGAGTAATCATCAATGAAAGTCACGAAGTACAAGTGTTTACCAAATGACGGAGTTTGCATAGGCCCACATACATCACTATGTACAAGTTGCAATTTGCGAGTGGCCCGCACAGAACCATCCTTTGGAAACGCAGAACGCTGCATTTTGCCCAAAATACAGCCTTCACAAACATGTTTCAATGGTGCCTCAAGAGGGGGAAATGAAGCAACCATATCAAATTTCTGCAAACGCAGCAAACTAGCAAAGTTTAGATGACCAAAACGAGCATGCCATAGTTTTGCATCTGAAACTGTCTTTTCATCAGAAACTACATTTGCTGAATCTTCCACACACTTGTCATAAGAATTGAGCCTATACAGCCCACGAAACAAGGTGCCAGATACAATAATCGTATCACCAGAAGTCAAATCATGAACAGTACATCTGTCATCCACAAATTTGACTACAAGTCCAAGTCTAGCAAGTGCAGAGACAGACAATAGATTCTTCTTTATCCCTGGCACATACAAAGCATCTGAAAGTGTGAAAGCGCTGCCATTTGCAGCAGTAAGCATAATTTTACCAATGCCCTTCACTGGGTAAGAAGCATTATTGGCACATGTGACAGTATTCCCATTAGGGAGGACAGCCTCAAGACAAGTGAACATATCACAATGCGAGGTAATGTGCTTTGTAGCACCACTGTCAAAATACCATACATTAGAGTCAACAGAAACTACCAAACATGCATCATGTACAGATGGGTCATACTGGCAATACACGCTAAACGCCCATTCTGTATCCTGCACAACATTTGCAGAATCTGCATTTGTAGAAGCATCCGCTATTGTGGCTGCATTTGACTCTTTCTTCTTTGCCTCTTTAGCCTTTAGCTTAGGGCAATTCTTAATGACATGATCATTTGCCTTACAATAATTGCACTTGGTCTTTTTCTTGCCTTTATCAAGAGCCTTCTCAGACTTATTATTGCTACCTGTGGAAGGAGAAGAAGTTGCAGACCTACTAATAGGAGAAGAAACAGTGGAAGGGGATGCCTTACCACTTCTTCTCTGCTGCTGGGCAGCAATAAATGCTTGATCAACTGCACGCTGCCTGGCCCTGTTTTGCCTGGACTGCGCTTCTTGTAAGAGCTTGTTGACTAAAGTATCATACTTGACAGCATCAGGTCTGTCCTCAGTAAGAAGTCTCCATGTGGAAGCAAAAGTCTGATATGTCTCAGGTAAAGCATCAAGAACAGTCTGCACAAGAGAATGATCAGGAATAATCTCACCTGCAGAAATCAACTGTTCTTTGAGATCTTTAATCTCAGCAAGAAAAACATTCATGTCATCATATTCTTGCATAATCTTCAATTCTAGCTCTTTACGCAGGTAAGCGATTTTTGCCTCGTTATTATGATCTGCATACAAACCAGCTAGAATATCCCAAGCTTGTTTTGCTGTTTTAGCTGAACGAATATGTGGGGTGATGTTACGTTTGACAGAAAGTGCAATCAAGGCATGGGCCTGCGCATCTTTACCATCCCAACGAGCTTGTTCAGCAGTGGGTAAAACAGCAGCAACAGTAGAGCTGCTAGAACCTGCAACATCCTCAACAGATCCTACATCCACAGAACCTGGACGTACATCCATACCCTGCACAATGTTCCACACTCCTTTTGCAACCAAAACATGCTGCATCATGTGTGCCCAAAGTAGGTAGTTGCTGTCTCCATCCAGTTTGTCTTCAGCAGACAACATGCGAAATACATCATTGCTCTTATTAGCCATGGCCACTGACTGAAACTGATGCAAAAGCTACCTGTAATGAAGCAAAGACTATTTTGCAGAAAATTGCACTGTCAAAATTTCTACAGAAAATGACGAAAACACCTGTGCAGAACTTGAAATGCAAAAACGGAGCCCGAAACGACCTCAGATGCGATTTCTGAGAACGCCTTGCCCTATGGGCTTGTTTGCAGAGTATAGGGACTTGCAAGCGCTCCTGAAAGCTCACCTTAATCGGAGAACGCGAGTCGGAGGGTGCTGGCGGCATAGCCCTGAGAGCCGATGCCTGCTCTGATACCAATTGTTGGGATTAGGGTTGCAGGAAAGCACACAGAGCTTGGAGAAGAAGAAGCAAGAATGCACACAACACAAAGTATTAGATTGTGTCAATGTACAAAAAAAAAAGTTAGCCCTAGTATGATGGGCGTATATACAAGCCGGGGGAAAAAACCTCCTAAAGAGGGAAAAAGTGCCCCGACGGTCCTAAGTGTGTTCACGCACATCACTGCCTATGTATATGGCAACAAATTGATGATGCAATGATGGGCACCCCAATGTTTACTAATAGGATAAATTTCAAGGGTGAGAAAAAGACTATTCGAGCTAAACGTGCACTTCACGATGTCCAAGAGGGGAATGTAGGAAGTTCTAGCCACCAGCCAGAGTTTGTGTATGTGACCATGGACAGGCATGAGAAAGGGCAAGG
>NC_141089.1:32489436-32511936 GCF_041138505.1 Cibotium barometz
ATAGAAATCAAATAAATTGTAAGAAATTGATTTAAATTCAACAATTCATCAAACATCACATGACCATGATTAAAATATTCAAAAACAAATGAAAATACTTAGCTCACAAAGATTCTGCTCCAAGATTGGGTGCAATCATCCCCCCTCGTGTGTATGGCCTATTTCCCCCCACATGAGTATTTACAAGATACTTTATTGCAATTTAGGCCATAGCCTCCAAAAATACAAAAATGGTGTTTTTCTTATTCGACACTCTCTTATCTTAAAAAATAGAGTGCCCATAAATTGAGGCTTGGGTTTAAAGCATATCACACTTTACCAAATATTAAAGATCAAGTCTATGTTTGATAAACTATGGCTTTTACAAAATAAATCAAAATGTGCACAAGCTAGCACATGTATTTACAAAGCTTGTTTACAAAAATGGTGTGCTAAGTAATAAATTTGTGTGACTTCTCTTCAATCCTCGGGGAATCCTCTTCACCTATAAAATAACCAACAATAAATTGGTGAAATAAATATTTCATAAGCATACAAACCATCATCACACACATGTTTGCTAGGCATAAGTAACTCGAGAATTACCCCTATATACGAACCAACTGAAACAAACATTGGAGACCCCAAGCATACGTCAATATCCACCAAACATATTAATATTTATAATTGTATCACCCATGATATTAACATAATTTGGCATGACGCAAAGATAATCCAAGCATCCCCAAATTATCTAAAAGGGTAGAATAATATTTTTAAGAGGGCTTAAAATATATTCCCATAACATCCCCTCTTGCTTGAGTTTGCAATTGTCCTCAATTGCCGGTTTGTTGAAAAGAAAGGAGGATCTTAGGGAAAGCACGAAAATATTTCTCAGGTACCCATATTGCATCTTCACGACGAGGATGATTTTTGAAAGTTATTAAATATTTGCTACATTGGTTTCCAGTACGAGTTGGTGTAATTTGATGGTCAATGGTACTATCTGGCAGCAGTAAGATTTCTTGGTCTCCTTCAATAAGAGGTGGTTCTTTATATACTGAATGAGTGGAAAGTTCCTTTGAAAGGTTTTAATAAGCTAACATGAAATGAATTGTGAATGTTCTAATGAGAAGGTAATTCAAGTTTGTATGCAACATCATTAATTTTGTGGATCAATTTACAAGGTCCATAAAATCTTGGTACAAGCTTAACAACTGGGAATTTTTTAACACTTTTAAGTCGGCATTTTTCAATTTTCAAAAGTACACAGTCTCCAAGTTCAAAGGATATAGCTTTATGTTTAACGATTTGCTTGCTTAACATACTTTTCTTGAGCATGAGCAATGGAATGTTTTACGTCATTCAGAATGATCGTAAAATCAATAATGAATTGATTAGCAGCTTCGATTTTATGAGAAAGTCTAGTTGCCGGAATAGGTAAAGGTTTTTCATATATGGTTTCGAAAGATACTCAACCAATAGCTGAATAAGGAGTATTATTATAAGCAAATTGGATAAGATGAATGTACTTATCCCATGAGTTAGGTTGTTGGGCAACATAGGCTCTGAGTAGATCTAAGATAGTATTGTTAGTAATCTCAGTTTGTCCACGGATGGAAAGCTGTTGAGAAATCTACTTTAGTGCCTAAGTTGGAGAAATCTACTTTAGTGCCTAAGTTGGAGAATAATGTGATCCAAAAATTACTACAAAATCTTGAATCTCTGTTAGAAACAATGACTTTGGGTAAGCCGTGATGTACAAAGATTTGTTTGATAAACATATTTGCGGCTTGTTGAGAAGTCAAAGTTTTCTTACAAGGTAAGAAAGAAGTATGCTTACTTCTTACAAGGTAAGAAGTATGCTTACTTACTCAAACGGTCAATTATTGTCCAAATCATATCGTTATGACTCGATGTAGTAGGAAATCCTGTGATGAAGTCCATGGATATTTGCTCCCAAAAGTATCATTAGGAATTGGTAGGGGGTAAGGAGTCCTTGGGTTTTACCTTTGTAGCTTTTAATCTTCTGGCAAATAGAACATTCAGCCACCACAAATTTTGCTATATCTTATTTGAGATGAGTCCAAAAGAATTCCCTAGATACTAGTTGAAAGGTAGCTGAAACACCTCGATGACCCATGTATGGTCTTGATGCATTTCCTCCATTATGAATTGTTTGAAAGGTTCACTAGTCTCTAGTAGACCTTTAATTAAAATTGCATGCTGTGTACCTAGATTTTCTTGCACTATAGCTGAGATGATAGTAATGAATTTCCATGTGAAAAGGGAACTGTCAATAGATGGCCTCCAACATTATGCAAGAAAATATTAGCTGATTCGGAATCCCTACAACAACACATGTGACCGACCTCTAGTTAAACATTACCAGAGTAAACATTCAAACCAAATGTAAATTCCATATTCAAAGGTTTTATTGCATTTGTTTAATTTCTCTAACTAGTTGAATGTCTTCTCCTAAGTTTAAAATTTGAATTCTCTAGAAATTTCTATCTATATGGAGTAAAATATTTGCCATACTCGCACCCGTATGTAATTTTCTATGTGATGACAATATTCACTTTCTAGCATACCCTTTATAAGTAAGGAAATCTTGCATTTATAAATAAGGAAGTCTTTAGAATCACTATTTTTGAATGAAAGTCTATTGAAATGACAAGATGACTATGAAAGGACTTTGTAGTCAGTATTACTCATTACATTGAAAGACTACAATGTAGAGCCAATTGATAACACTAAACCAATCACTTCACAAATAAAATATAGAAAACCTATCTAGTCCTTCCTTGTTGTAAACATGTGTTCTTCTTTCCCTATTACTCTCAAGCTTCCTTATCATTTCTCACTACTCTCAGTTTAGTTCACTGCACTTGCTCTCAAGCTCTCCTTTTACTTTCTCTTGAATACTTTCTTAACCTTTCCTTATTACTTTAGAATGGTGAATTTTCTATTCAGGTTATATGTTTTGCTTATATTAGTATATACCACTTTTAAAGAAAATTATAGTGATTCAGAATTTAAAAACAACGATTTTGAAAATAGTGAGAATTATTCTGATTATATGAGTCAAGCTGAAGAGAGTTGCCACGATGGAATTGTGGATGGCGATTCCACCGATGAGATGTCGAGGGTAGATTGGCATAATCTCCCCGAAGACACTGAAGGAGGAAGAGGAGGAGATGCCAAACACGGAGGGAGATGATAAGGTGGAAGGCAACCCCGAGAATGACATGCAGGATGGCAATGATGACGAGGATGATGAGAAGACTGATGAGGACAACAAGCCCGACACAACGGGGATGATGACGACGACGACGGTGACAATAATGATGGCGAAGGAGTAGATATCAAGGAGGAGTAGATAGCCTTAGGATTAGGGTGTTTACTTAGCCCGCAATGGTTTTTTGTATGGCTCTACTGTGTATATATTGCAATGATTTTTGTTTCTAATTTGTTGCAACATATCTCTCATACAGTTTTATTGATATAAAGTTTTTTAGTCTTTAAAGTGAATTAAGGTTTTTGTATGGTTCTACTTTGACTAGAAATTAAAGGAGGTCGGACCACTTTCTAGACCAGCAGTTTTCTCATTTAAGGAACTACACTGCAAGAAATCACCAATTTCTACAAGTGCATGCGGATTTTCTTATTTTCTAGACAAGGAGTTTTCTTATTTAAAAAATCACCAATTTTTGCAAGTGCATGCAGATGAAGTGGTCTAAAGGGCTCATGCATGATCATGCCTCACCACGTAAAAGACGACACTCACCATCCCTTTCCCTCACTGAAAAGACGACACTCATGTAAGATTTAGCATTTCTAGTTGTGGTTTTTTAAGTTTCTAGTTGTGTTTTTTGTAGTGTTTAGGGTTGTATTTTTGTCAAGGTGGATGCCTGTATTGTTGCGTTTTTATGTACCTTTAGGGTTGTGTTTCTATGTGCCTTTAGGGTTGCATTTTTACCACACACGCAGACCGTCCCCTGCTCCTCTGCTGACACACTTTGCAGCTCCACACGGTCAATGTAGAGCAGGCTTTACAGTTGGGCGGCCGAGTGCATTTCGTGCGTCCGTAAAAGTTGGATCGAGCGAGACTCTATCCCCTCCGTGGCCCCCCCACGTCCGTCCGGGCTAAGAAGTCGCTAGTTTCTTTGCAAGTGCAAAGAAGATGAAGTGGTCTAAAGGGCTCATGCATTATCATGCCTCACCACGTAAACGATGACACTCACCATCCCCTTCCCCTCACCGAAAAGACGACACTCATGTAAGATTTAGCGTTTCTAGTTGTGGTTTTTAAGTTTCTAGTTGTGTTTTTTGCAATTTTAGGGTTGTATTTTTGTCAAGGTGGATGCCTGTACTGTTGCGTTTTTATGTGCCTTTAGGGTTGCGTTTTTACCACACGCAGACCGTCCCCTGCTCCTCTGCTGACACACTTTGCAACTCCACATGGTCAATGTAGAGCAGGCTTTACAATTGGGTGGCCGAGTTCGTTTCGTGCGTCTGTAAGAGTTGGATCGAGGGCGAGGACTAAATTCGTGGCCCCCCCATGTTCGTCCGGGTGTATTCGGGGCCGATTGAGAATCCAATGCTATGGCCTCTCGGTGTGTCCACGGTTGGTGGATGGGAATGGGCTCCCAGGGCCTATTTCATGGAACCCACATGTATGGCATTATATGGAGACAACTTGTGGTTAGGAGTAAAAGCCATCCCCTGCTCCTCTGCTCCACATGGTCAATGTAGAGCCTCTAAAATCAACCAGCTTTGCTCTGACACATTTTAAAGCTCCACATGGTCAATGTCTAATAGAGCTTCTAGAATCAAGTGCTCAGCGTACTTGATTCTGGAGGCTTTACATTTGCATTTGAAGCCAACGTAGTGGCTCCATAAAACCATCCCCTGCTCCTTGGCTAACACATTTTAAATCTCCACATTGCCACCATAGAGCCTTCAGAATCAAGTGCGCTCAGCACACTTGATTTTGCAAGCTTTACATTAGCATTTTAAGCCAATGTAGAGGCTCTTCATGGCCATTATTCGCACCAAAACCCATTGTAAGCTAATGTAGAGCCTTGTAGTCATAGTAAAGCCTTGAAATGCCTATGTAGATCCTCCGGAATCAAGTGCGCCTAGCGCACTTTATTCTGGAGGTTTTCCATTATCCATATGGCCATTTTGGAGGTCCATTACAAGGGACATGTAGGAGGCTCCAACTGGCCTATGTAGATCCTCCAGAATCAAGTGCGCCTAGCGCACTTGATTCTGTAGGTTTTCCATTGGCCATATGCCCATTCTAGACGTCCATTGAAGGGGACATGTAGGAGGCTCCAATTGGCCAATGTAGAGCCTCCAGAATCAAGTGCCCCCAACGCACTTGATTTTGAAGGTTTTTCATTGGCAACATGGCCATTATGAGATCCATTGCAAGGGGCATGTGTAGGAGGCTCCACCTACCAATGTAGAGCCTCCAAAATCAAGTGCGTCCAACACACTTGATTCTGGAGGTTTTCCATTGGCATTTAGCCAATATAGAGGTCCTCTACATGGCCCTTGAAGCCCACTACCTGCTTGTTATGGTGGGCCATTGTAGCCAATACAATCCGGGTCCAATATGCTACTAGAGCATAGAGACCTCCTTTAGGAAGGGATAGATATAGCATGATAGAGAGCGGATTGCATTGCTCTCAGAAAAGCCACAGAGAGATAGAGAGAGGGTGATGTCATTGATCATAGAGAGACATAGAGAAAAGCACAGAGAGATAGAGAGAAAAAAGCACAGAGAGACAAAGAGAACAGAGACTTACATTTTTGCAGAGCAAACTTGCATGAGTCTTGCCTCACCATCGTTTAGAGAATAGTAACAAAAAAGGAGGAAAAAATGAATCCACTAATATTGGTATTGATTTTAGAATGTAACATTCGTTTTCGTAGTTGTTTCCTTTTCGATCACAGCCAATGATTAGTCCGTATACTTTCTGCCAACCCTTGATTGCTTTTTGCCAGCCCATGATTAGTACGGTAGAAAAATCTATTGAATAAGCCCATGATTGCTTTTCTGCCAATGCATGATTATATTCATATCCAAGTATGCTTCAAACTACCACAAAAATTAATTCAAACTACCACAAAAATTAACCGGATAGAAACTAGAACAATGACTAGATAAAAACTACTAGAGTGACTAGATAAAATTAACTGGATCTAGTTTTGGTGGTAGGTCTTTGCAAACATGGTTAAATAAACCATTGTTAAATAAATTTTACTTCTTGAGGTAAGAGTTGCCGGATCTAGTTTTGGTGGTAGGTATTTGCAAACATGGTTAAATAAAACATTGTTAAATAAATTTTACTTCTTGAGGTAAGAGTTGCACCTTTGGAAATGTCCACCAACTCCCAATGTTATGTGGCTAGAGATTGCTATTTTAGAGCTATGGATTCTTCACTGCCTCCTACTAAACACTCCAAAAAATTACAGGCAAGAACAACAGAGAATAGCGAGTCCAGGGTGTCTCGAGGATTGTTTGATGAGGAGGACATTTAGAGCCCTCCTCCAATTTAAAGGCCAAGAGATGAGGGCGATGTGTTGAGGGATGACAGAGATAAAGAGGATGAGAATGGGAGGGCCAAAGATGAAGAGGGTGAGAATGAGAGAGAGAATGAGGATGAGGATGATAGGGGGGATGTGTATGATAGAGGGAAACATGATGAGGATGATAGAGAGGATGAGGATGACAGGGAAAAAGAGGATGAGGATGATAGACAGGATGAGAATGAGGGACAAGATGATAATGTGGATGATAGAGAGAGAGAGGATGAGAATGACAAAGAGAGACAGGATGAGAATGAGGATGACAGAGATGATAGAAAGAGAGAGAGGATGGAATGACAGAGAGAGAAAGGATGAGAATGAGGATGACAAAGACAGAAAGCATGATAATTTGGATGATGGAGAGGATGAGAATGACAGAGAGCAAGAGACTACAAATCATGAAGAGGATGATGATGGGGGGGACACTAATACAAATGAGACAAGAAAAATAGAGAGTAATAAGGCAGAGATTTTTGGAAAAATCCTCAAGACCTCTACCCCTGCTGCTTTTATTGAGTGACAGGATTACAATTAGATTTAGCACCCCACCCCCCAAAATCCCTTTATGTAGGCTTCTCCCAACAGAGGCCATAAGGAGACTATGTCCTAGTACTGATAAGACCTTGGGTCGAGCATTCAAGACTGTGGGTGGGTATCTTGAAAGTAAGGGGAAACTCATAGTGCCAATGATTGATTTGGATGGAGAGGAGACTCCTTTGACAGAAGAAACAAAATTGTCTTGGAGTACAGCATGGAAAGAGGTGAATGAGGCCTTTGAGGAGTCTCTAAGCAATATGCCAGAATGGGGCCCGTTTCTTCAAGGCAAAATGATACATATATTGGATGAAAACAACCGCTTTACAAATCTTGGATGGATCTTATTGATCGAGGTGAGAAATGTCTAGTCAATAACATTTTTTCCTATCTAATTTTATTTTCTCCTCTAATTTTATTATCTTCTATCCTTCTGCCTCAGAGTTTGCAAATGACATCTCTAAGCATCCTCGGGTTGGCTGTGACTTTTGGCATTTTGAGAAGGCGGACTTTGGAGAGCTCATGTTCTCTCTTTCCAGATTAAATAAGTATATGTTCTGCATGATGTAAATTTTCTTTTGTAGTAGAGTATTGTCTTATTGTTAATTGTTTTTAACTCTATGCCAATATTGATTGCACTATGTTGCATGACTATGCCTTTGTACCCACTACTTTTGGGGATAATCTTTTTCAATTAAGGAGAATTGGTGAGTCCGATAAGACCAACCTCCTTGCAGGGTTGGATGACGAGGACAAGGCTTGGATGGAGAATGAAATGAAGAAGTGCCCCACCCGACCGGGGAAAAAAAGTTGGTTTTCTGTTCCCATTAACATATTGGCATGGCTTCTATTCAAGGTATGCAAGATTAATGTGATGTGATCTATTTATCTTCTATTCAAGGTATGCAAGAATAAATTGATTTTATGAAATGAATTTTTTAGGAGAGATGGAGCAGAAAATTGAAGACAGGGCTAAGGGCATGGATGAGGTTGGCAGGGGTAAGGTGATAAGAGAGATAGAAGTTTATTTTAGGAATAGGGTTGGGAAGTATGCCCGAATAGTAGACCCTGTCAATGGCGAATACTTTTGGCATGCTGTGCTCTCACTTCCCTGGCATGACAGAGGGAGTCTTATTGCGAATAGAGGAGAAACTCAACATGATTGTTGGGGCTGCCTATGTTAGGGATGAGGATAAGGCGTACTTAGTTCGGATGTTGGATAATTCCCAAGCTAGCATTCGAGAGATAGAGTACTTGCCTAAGGATTAAAAAAAAGTGAGAGAGTGGCTGCATATATTTGTCGTTTGGCTGCAAATAAATCAGTATGGCGCCACTCTTTTAGAGGAGATACAAAATGCTAATAGGATTTCCTTACCTTCCATTAATTCTTTTATGAACTATGTCACGTTTTCTCGACAAAAGTATTTTAAGAAAGATTTCAAAGTCCATCAGGGGGATATAAAATTTACCAATGATATAGACACACAAAAGGGGCTAAGGAATGCAACACATCGAGTTGTTTATAGGTAATTCTGTTATTATGGTCAATCTTTATTAGTTTTGGTTGTCCTTCCTGTATAACCAGTTGACTTGTGTTTTTCTTTCCATTCTTGGACTGTAGGTGGCTACTGCAAGAGGTTGTTATACTGGTGCAGTGCAGGCCATACCACCACTTGTGTTATTATGGACATGCGAGGATACTCCACGATATATATATGCAGATCTGCAACTAGGAAGAGTAAGTAGTGTTTTTGTAATCATGGTCATGATACTATCTATGTATGTTAAAGGTAAGAAATATACTCTAATTCTAAATGTTGATATGGATGGTTAGCCTCTTTCGACTGTTGAAAAGACAAAATGTCCTTGGTGGCTAGACATGGTTGCTATGCCAGATGACGAGCTTCAATTGCATGAACAACACTTAGCTGTACTGGCTAGGATGACCCAAGTGGAGGGGTCTGATGAGGTGAGCATAAGTTGTCTATGATTTTTGCATGATGAAATTATTTTGCGCTCAGTCTTTATGTTGAAGATAAATTTGTTGAAGCATGCTCTCATTGTCCAGAGTATACCAGTCATTGCTCTACGTGGCCCTGCTAGCTCTCATGCCACATCTACAACCTCTACATCTAGAATGCACCCTCTGCCAGTTAACCTAGGCAGGGAAATTGTTAATCAAGCATTGTATGAAAATAGGAGACAAGGACACGGTGCCACAACACATCAAACAGCAAGTAGTTCACGCAATGTACCTGTAGCTTTGTCTATGGTCCAACCAATACCATTAAAAGGTGACATCGTGCCTATGTCATTAGTGAATCTTGTTATATTGGGTGATAAATAGTATTCTCTTACCAATACAATATTTTTTCTTCTGTGTTTTCTTCTTGTGTTGTCTCGCAATTCACAAGAATAGTATACACATTCAAAACCTCCATCGAGGACCTTACCACGGATTGCAAGAACATAGAGGCTGCACCCCTCTATTTAAAAATATTTTGGAAGCCATGAATGTGGTTTGTAACAGAGGCAAAGTCCATGGGGAAAAGAGAGACTATTGTGTGGAGATAGACTTCCCCTCAAACCTCATTGTTGAGGGCTGTACGGGACAGAGAGTGCCACCTTGGAATATGGTTAGCGAAAGGCTCTATGAGGTAACTTTCCAGTTTGTAGACTTTTGCCTTAGTGATCGTGGCTTCATTACATTCCTTTATATAATGGAAGAAGGAGTGAAGATAGAGCATGAGGCAACATCTGCACGATTTTTGGTCTTTCATCACGACAAGTGGTCAAATGCACTCCACTAGTGGGAAAGAAGATGGGACAAGTTGTTATAAAGGTAGTTGAACACTTTTCTTCTACATCTTAACTTCATCTGTAAATTTCAAGTTAACCCTAAGAAATTTGCATTGTATGGATTATAGGTTGCATGTTTTATTCTATTTGTGTTTGTACGCTCAAGCACTTTAAGGCAGTCCTTTATGGATGTATGGAGACAAGGTGGAAGAGCAAAATCTTGGGAGTGAATTAGATGTGGAGCAAGACCTCATTTAGGACATGTAAGGGTTTCTCTTTGGCTCTTCACTTATTAATACAAATAAATGTCTATCTGTCAATGTCTCTCATCATTTTGTAATACAAGTAAACGTATGTGTGTCAATGTCCGTGTGTTTATAGTGTTCCTGAAGAGGATGTGGTGAAACGAAAGAAAAAGGCATGGAGAGGCGGTTACCAGAGAGGACAGAGGCTATGCAAGTGCATAGTATCTCTCTTTTCAAAGCCAGGAGATACTATTGTTGACTTGTTTGGTGGGAGTGGAACTCTTGGGCTTATTGCAGCAATCATGGAATGTAATGTTATTATGTTTGAAAAGGACCATCGCATATACACTAAGCTCTTGGAGCCATATTCTACAAAGGTAATAATAAGAGAAGGCATTAATACCCCATAATCATTCATATCTGTAATGTTCATTATTATTATTATTATTATTATTATTATTTTGCAGCTTCAAGAATAGTAAAGACATGACAACCACATCTACTACTATTTATTACTGGATGTAGCTATTTCCTTTTTGGCTATGCAGTTTCTTGTTTCTGGCTCTAATATCTATTCTTGGATGTAGCATTTTTTGTGGATATTATGTATTGGTTCAATTTTCAACCTGATATGGATTGGTAGGCATATCTTTTATGTATAGTTTCAATTTTGATCCTGATATGGATTGGTAGACATATCTTTTATGTATTGGTTCACATTTCAGCCTGATTTATAACTTTTATCGTCGTAAGTCTTTGAATACGTTGTCTATGTTGGCTGTGTATATTTCAAGACAAGTGATATCAAGATATCAAGTCTTTTATGTATTGGTTCTATTTATGGTGGATATGGCAAGTCTTTGGATATCAAGATGGTATTTATGGTGGATATAGCAAGTCTTTTATGTATTGGTTCAATTTTCAGCATGATATGTAAAGAGATGGATTGGTAGTCTGATTTATAGCTTTTAGCATAATTACATCTTTGGATATGTTGTCAATGTTGATTGTGTATATCTAGATCAACATAAGTTTTTTTTAAAGGTAGTTTTTATGGTGGGTATAGCATTGTGGATATGCTGTTTACGTATGAAGCAGTCTATGTGTGTTATCTCTATTGTTAACTTTTGTATTGTATGACATGTGTGACAGAGAGGTCAATAAACTTAATTTTATGTTGTTCTTAAGTAAATTAGCAAATTGCTTGCTTTTAGTGAAAAAATGATATGAAGTTGCTCGCTGTTCTTATTGATTTGAGAATAATTATATGTGTGATAGAGAGGTCAATAAACTTAATTTTATGTTGTTCTGAAGTAAATTAACAAATTGCTCGCTGTTCTTATTGATTTGAGAATAATTTATATGTCACAGAGGTTAATAAACTTAATTTTATGGTGTTCCTATTGATTCAAGAAAAATTTATACGTTGGCTCGCTGCTGCAATGGGCTCGCTCTGTGGTCACCCTCGGATGGGGACATTTTTTCCATTTGTCTTGCATCACCCAGGAACTAGTACGCTTCTCGGCATGTCCCTCTTGCCGAGCACGCGTCGACCTAGCAACATACAAAGTTTTGGGCATTAACGATCTTCACCCAGGCTTCGCTTGAGTAGATGCTAGGACTGGCAGGCCTCTTGATTTTACTTCAACTACTAACTTAGGACTCGATGCCACCGATGACAGAGATTAGGAATCCAGAGATTGAGTGGAGTGCACAGGAGTTTGATGTATACCAGAGAGTCCTTCACGAGAGCTAGATCACAGCATACGAGCATGTGGGTGGTGCTCGTCCTAGTGGCATCACGGGTGATGGTGCTAGAGCAGCAGTGTGTTGCTTCTTATGAGTAGCGTGTCCTTACAAGAGGAGCTTACACGCACAAAGTGGCAGGCACGGACCATTACGGATTACAAATTTTGGGTTTACAGACAGAGAGCGGTCTTGCAGTAGCACGATGTAGAGAGAGGGAGAGGGCTGTAGCAGCTTATGGGACTCGTGAGCTCCCGAGTACACCAGCACCAGCTTATGATCCTGCCTTTGAGGTAGACCTCCCCGCAGATATTCGACGACCCCCGTAGCTGGCATAACCTCCTCGACGTGCACAGCAGCCTCGACGTGCACGTCCACCACCAGTGAGAGGTGACAATTTTGATTGGGTTGCCGCATAGTGACTAAACTCAGACTAGCTGGGTTAGCTCACTTACATTGTACTTAGATTTATTGGCAGTGACTAACCTCAGAATAGCTGGGATAGCTCATTTTCATTATGCCTTGATCTTTTGAGTTAGTGGCTAAATCTAGAGTAGCTAGGTAGCTCACATTCTGATGTACTTAGTTGATGTTTATATCATTATGAGATTTTTCATTATTGAGGATCATTACATTTTAGTTGATGTTCATGGTTTTTTGATTTTTTAACACTTTGGCTATCATATTGTTTGTTGAAAATCCCTATGCCATCATACCCAAACATGCTCCGATGGGGACCAAACTTTGCAAGCATGTGGGGGGCCCACCCTCATATGCTTGCAAAGTTTGGTAACCATCAGAGCATGTTTGGGTTAGTAATTAGCACCCAGTGCAGATTTTTCAAGTCTCTTTGTGCTTAAGAGGCCATGGAAAATCTCACTCTTCCCCATACCATCGTAACCAAACATGCTTCGATGTGGGGACCAAACTTTGCAAGCATGCGGGGGGAACCCACCCCCACATTCTTGCAAAGTTTGGTCACCACCGAAGCATGTTTGGGTTAGTAATTATAACCCAGTGCAGATTTTTCAAGTCTCTTGGGGCTTAAGAGGCCATGGAAAATCCCGCTCTTCTCCATACCATCATACCCAAACATGCTCCGATGCAGACCAAACTTTGTAAGCATGTGGGAGGGACCCACCCCCACATGCTTGCAAATTTTGGTCACCATTGGAGCATGTTTGGGTAAGTAATTAGCGCCCAGTGCGGATTTTTCAAGTCTCTCGGTGCTTGAGAGGCCATGGAAAATCCCGCTAGTTTTCTTGTTTTGAAGCAGGATGTTATAGCTTGAAGATACAATCTATAGTGTTGGCAACATGACATCTTTCTTCAAAATTCAATTACTTGGCAATAATACTAAGGAGGAAATAGGATTTGTCCGAGTGAGGGAAAATTCACTTCAATCCACATTCTCCCATGTCTAAGAACAAATTGAAGGCGACGATGAGCTTCTCTCGGGACCCTTTGAGTTTGTAGATGATGAATATACCTTGACAAAAAGACAAGAGGAGAGATGGACAATCAATGAACATCTCATAGTCTGCATCAAGAGAACCACATGTAGTGTAGAGAAAAACTCTCCTCCAAGTAAGAGACATTTCCCTAACCCAGTTGGTGAAGTAGATTGTGAAGCTCAGCTGGACATGTCTTGCAAGCTTTCTAGTAGACTATTGAGCCCAAGTGTTCTTGAACAATGGCAAAAGGAATGCAATAGAGTCTTAATGAAATGATCATTCCAAGGGATGGCAAGTTTGAATTGCACACCAAAAACTTCAATGGAGAGCCTCTTGTATGTATTTGGTGTCATGAGTGTGGGGTGCTATATGGAAAAGGCTTAATAGAAGGAAAGCAAGCAGCATACAATTGTTGCTCTAACTTCATGATGCAAACTCACATTCTAGAGAGTAAAAAGCACGAGTTGAAGTACATGGTTGCTTGCGGTCTTAGAAAAGAAGATATGCCCAAAGTAGTGAATCATCCCAAAAAGGATGACAAAAAAGAGATAGAGGCTGCATTGGAGAAGCTACATTCCCTTATGGTGACAAATGAAGGTATAATTCAATCCTCTTTAAAAAAAAGAACATTGTCATTCTCTTAGTAGAGTCTCTTAACATGTTAAGATTTTACATAGGTTGGGATTTTGAGGTGCTTGAGGGTACGTTACATGATTTCAAGGACAAAAGCTACGTTTGAGTGAGATGCAAATATGATGATGCATAGCTGCGTTTGAGTGAGATGCAAATATGATGATGCATAGTTGCGTTTGAGTGAGATGCAAATATGATGATGCATAGCTGCGTTTGTGTCCTCCAAAATCAGAATTATACACCATTCTCTATGAGCACTCAAATTCAACCTCTCACACCAAGGAGGAATGCACACTGCGAATCTCTGCATTAGTTACCTCTAGGGGGGCTTGTTTAAGGCTACCCACCATGACATATAGGAAATCAAGTTATGACTTGACCCTGTATCAATTAGTGCAATGCTTGTCATGTGACCCTCCTTTGTAGAGATCTTTATACTAAGTCGTGCAGGTTCAATATATCCAAGTCATCCTTGTCAAGCAAGGTGAGTGAAGCCATGTTAACGTGTAGCGTTCTCCCTTGGAGTCTTTGTTTTGCTTTGGATTCCTCTTGAGCTTGTTTGATGTTTTCCTTGACCAGCTCTTTCTTTTGTTTTAGGAGATGCTCTTGTGTCTGGGTCAGGGGGGTCCATAATATTTCTTGAGTTTGCTTTTGTTGATATACCCTTCCATTTCTACCCCTTTGATAGTTTCAGTTTGGATTGACCCTTGAGGGGTGATTTCAAACACTTTAAAAGGCCCCAACCCTCTGTATTTTAGTTTCTTTTTCTTGGTGCTTCCCACACCATACATGAGGACGAGGTCCCCCATTTTTAGTTTTTGTGTTTCTGATTATGGTCAAACTAGTGTTTTCTCCATAGTTTTTTTGACTATAAGCCCATGTGAGGGAATCAGTCGAGTTTCATCGAGTTTCTCCAAGTCAGCCAACCCCTTAGCTAACGCATTTTCATTGAGCCTTTCCTGTACGACAATTCGCAGGCTTGGAACTAAAAATTCCATAGAAATTATTCATCAATGCCATAAGCTAGATGAAAGAAAGTGTATCATGTCTCGCTACCTTATATGATGTGCGATAGGCCCATAGTGTTGCAGTCACTTTGTGTTCCGAATCCGTGTGACTGGCTTCCAAGGTTTTAGCCAAGATAGCACATAAAATCTTGTTTGTGCTCTCTGCTTAGCCATTTTCTCTTGTGGGTAATAAGGGAATGATTTGTGATGGACTACAAGGAATCCTATATAAGTAATTGTTCAATCACCTCATTAATGAAATGTGAACCCCGGTCACCACTGACTAATTCAAGTGGACAGCCAAATCTGGAAATGATATGTTTATATAAGAACTTGGTGGTAGTCCGAGCATCAGCTCTTTTAGAGGCTCTCTCATGTGACCACTTAGTGAAATAATCTATAGCCACAATTATATAACGGGTTTGTGAGACGGATGCGCTGATGGACTAATGGGTCCAACAAAATCAATACCCCATTTCTCAAAGGGTTGTCTCACAATCATAGGGATGAGTGGCATCCTGTCCTTTTGTTGTGGAATAGCAAATTGTTAGCATTCCTTGCATCTCTTTACAAATTCTATGGCATCCTCGAATAACGTAGGCCACCATAGTCTCGCTTGAAGCACTTTGCAACCTGTAACTTCTCTCACGAAATGTCCTCCGACTATTCATGGGTGTGCTTCTTCTAAGATCGTGACAAACTCATCTTTTTGCACACATCTCATGAGGATATCGTCCTTGCCTAGCTTATATAATTCTCTAGCAATCAATTGATAAGGTGCGGCTAGCTTATATAATTCTCTAGCAATCAATTGATAAGGTGCGGCTAGCTTAATAAGCCAACACATCTTATCTTTGTTCAAGGGTTGATCTTGTTGGAACCCATGAGCTAGATAGTCGGATATTTCCTCATTGCACTCAGGCACCATGTAAAATTTGAATAGACAACCATCTGGAAGGTCATCGTCAATGCCTGTTGTTGCTGGTTCTCCATTAGGAATTCTAGACATATGGTCCGCCAAATCATGTTGTGTTCCTTTTCTCCCATGACCGTAAAGTCGAATTCTAGGAGTAGAAGCAACCATCGTGTGATTCTTCCTATGGTCCAAGGCTTGTTTACTAGATATAATAGGGCATGATGGTCCACAAAGAATACAAATTTTTTGTCGAGCATGTAATGTCTATATTTCTTTATAGCATAAACCATGGCCAATCCTTCACGCGCTCAATGGTGGTGTAGTTTATCTCTATAACATTCAGTTGGACAACTGGCAAAGCAAACTGGGTAATCCAATTTGAATTTCCCAGGTTGCACCAATACACATCCTATAGCGAAGTTTGATGCATCGATGGTGCATGTGGAATACAAGGTCCTAGTTGGGTGATCTTAGGATTGGTGCACTAGCTAGTGCATTCTTCAACTTATCATAGGCCTCTTGGCATTCCTCACTCCATTCAAAGACAATTAGTAGTCTATACAATGGCATGGCAATTTCATACAATATGATGAAGCATCAATAATACCCAATGCGTCTCATAAATCGCTGTACACCTTTATAGTTGGTTGGTGTGGATAATTCCAAGATCAATTTTACCTTGCTCTCATCAATAGAAATGCCATTTTTAGACACAATGTGTCCTAAGATTACACCGTGCTTGACCCAGAATTGACACTTTAAAGGGTTTAAGGATATATGATATAATCGACATCTTTCAAACACCTTCATCAAGCAAACCAAGTGCTCAGTCCAGTGTGAGTGTGCACACAGATCATCAATGAATACCTCCAGCCACTTTTTCAAGTAGTCTTTGAAGGCCATGCACATCAGTCGTTGGAAAGTTACTGGAGCATTGGTGAGCTCAAAAGGCATAACCTTATAAGCATATGTCCCCCACATAGTATTGAAGGCCATCTTGTGCTGGTCTTCTAGTGCTATGGAGATTATAGCCTGAAAACCCATCCAAGAAGCTGTAGGCTTCTTCACTTGCTACCTATTCTAATACATGTTCTATATATGGCAGTGGGTAGTGGTCTTTCTTGGTGGATGCATTGACCTTTTTGAGATCAACATAGACTCTCAATTTTCCATTTTATTTGGCACAATCACGATTGGTCAAAGCCAATCTGTGTGCTCGATTTCATAGATGAAATCTACACAGCAATGAGTTTATTAATTTCCTCTTTTACAATTTTCACATATTTCGGATTCATCTGATACAATTTTTACCTGGATGGTCTCGATCCTTGCATGATTGGGATAGTGTGTTGAACCTCGGGTGTTATATCCTTCATTTTTGTGTATTTACAAGAAAAACAATCCTTGAATTCTTTTAAGAGAGCAATGAGCTCTTCTTCTTCAGCTACCTCTATTTAAGTCTTTAGCAATATAGACAGGTTTGGTGTCCTCCCCCCCTAGCTCTGCAATATCAACCTCCTTAACTTCAGCTAGACCATCGTAAGACATGGATTGGCCATCTTCCTTTACTCTTTCAGCCATCAATTGGACCACCTTTCATTCATCAACGGTGTATGTTTTGAAATGGTATGGCACTGAGAGTAGGTCTGGCTTGTCATCCTCCTCATGTTTTGTCCAAGCCATTGCCTTCTTTGCCTTGCGCCTTGCCAGAGCCTTATTTCATTTTCTATGTCTGGCCTTAGTGAGTTTAGGCAATTCCAGCTCTTGTGGCATAGCCTTTTTCTCTCATTTTCCCTCCAAGGTTATCTTACTCAACTCCTCACCCCAATTCTTAGAAAACCCCTCGTGCACCTTAGTGATCTGGCGATATCTTAGCCATTGGGCATCCATGGGTTTGCTTCGTATTAGGTAATTTTGTCGAGCGATATACCTCTTTTGTTACGCCATCTCTTGAGGCGTTGGGTGCTGTTGTGCAGCCTTGTGACCCAGACTCCTCTATGCTGGAAGCTTCATCCTTTGTTTCCTCTTCTCGTGGTTGCACATCTACCATGCGCACTGAAGTGGTAGGAATGTTTCCTAATTCAAAGTAGTGGGTTCCTCTGGGAGGCAACACATCTATAGTGGCAAGCACATGCATCCAGTTTACGCTAAAATCTAGAGATGGAAGTGACACGTACATTGCGGCCTCCTCCTCTTCTGGTGAATTCTCCTCAACTGGTTGGTAGACTTGTTTTGTGGGTGGTGAGGACCAAATTTTTTCCAAACAATTTCCCTTCCATGGGGTGTGCCTTCCACGCACGTAGATCAATTTTCAAAATCTATGAATCCTTTTGAGCATACACCTAATCTAACGCCCAATCATGCACTAATTTGGCTTCCCTCATGAAGATTCTACCCAAGATAATGTCATATGAATCTAGCTGGCGTGCAGAAAGTCCATAACAACAAATGTATAATGGGTAGCAGAACGAAAAGACCTTAAGCATAACATTTTTCAATAGTCCCCATTGGTCTTGAGGATGTTCCATCTGCCATCTTGATGATTAGATTTGCTCTTTTTAATTATGATTATCCCTAGTTTTTTCAACATCGTTTGGTAATAATGCTCACACCCGTGTCTCCATCCAGGATAGCCAGTGCATGGTACCCGTTATGGTGGATTGGAATTGTGGCATTCGTATCATCACTCTTATAAAGAATATGCCAAGCACCCCACCAAGCTCTCCCAGCTAGGCAAAGCCCTCATGAAGTGGGGTCGACGGCTGTACCATCCACAGTCTCATAAAGAACACACATAAGGTGGAGCACAAGATCTTGTACTACACAGAGCAGTGCTACCATGCCGTAACAAAACTTGTAGTGGTAGCACACCTGGAATAGACTCGGATTGGAGAGTTGCCCACGATGGAGCCTTGGGGACCCGACCTCCTAAATTGCCTCTACTTCATCAAAACCTACAACGCAAGATAGGAAATAGGGCAAGTCCTTGATTTTGAAGGCGCCCCCTCAGTGCATCTTAGCTTGGATGTGGTTCAAGAAGCCCTCTAGCTCCCAAGGAGGATTGAGCAACCCTATCCTCCCAAGCCTCCCTTCCTCTCTTCCTTCACCCCATGCCACCCCTCCTCACCTACCCTCGCCACCCCCTTCTCCAATGCCACCCTCATCCCCTTCCTCTCTTTATATTGGATTGGGCTCGCCCTGCTCCACCATAACAAACCATCCTCGTCACCACACCCACCCACCCTCCTTGATGCCTCGCTTGGCACCCAACCCTCTACCGCAAAAATCACTCCCCCCACCAGGAACCCTCACCCTCCCAAATCCCTATCAGTATTACCCTAGAGGAAGGTGAAATTTCCCCCCATCCCCCACAGGATCAAAATGTGGTGGATCTCCCACTTAATCCCCTCAATTGGTGCAACTCTCTGGATTGCACCAAGTTTGAACAGGCCATCCGAATCATGCTCGTCTGCCAAGTCCAACAAGCACACCTTATGAGGGTCACTGCTCGTATGGAACATCCACGTCCTCCAACTCTACATCGATGCCAAGTAGGATGCCTAGAAAAGTCAGCACACCTGCACAAGTAGCGAGGGGGGGTACATGCAGCCCAACCTAGACGTCTAGCCCATCACATTTTCTCTTATGGGCAAACAACCTATCTAGCGGTGCCCCTTCCTTCTGAAGATTCACATTTGGACTGAGTACTGCAAAGCCCCATGCCACATCATCAACCCCATATACTTGCCCATCTGCTCGTACATGGGCATGGGACCCATTCTGTTAAGAACAAAAGCAGAACCCGAAGATCCAATTTAACTTCCCATGGTTCAGCCCCCCCACTTCCAACCGTCCATACACAGAAGAAATCATAATTGCTTGGATGATCGCCTTCAACGCCAAATATGAGCAGGTGCCTAACCCGGCCATCATCGCCACCATCCGCTTCTTTAACCTAATCATTACTCTCTTAGTAGAATTCCCTACATATGATACCACTATGATGAAGGATCCCAAGGCCTTGCATTTGACATCAATAAAGGCCCTACACTCAATCAACTCTTTGGGTATTATGAGTGAATACAATGGATGCCAACTAGTGACTCCAAACTTTTGAAGACATGATGGGAGACAATGTTCTAGATAAGCTCCAAAGCTTTCCACTACTCCCCCCACTATCCCAAATCGTGGTATGATTTTGTCCACATCTTCTCTCTCTACTCCAGCCACTGAGCTTTATTGCCACCAGTTCCAAGGACATACCCAAATTAGGGAGGGGGTTAACATTAATCCTATTATTTTTGATGAAGCATGATTGCACTTCATGTAACTCTCTTTTTATGTAAAAACCACACTAAGAGCCTCATGTAAAAAGATATCGGATGACCGTGCTTAGGACATGTGTAATATCAGCCATGTGCTAGAAAGCTTAGGTGTACATAGAGCTAGAGAACTAGTTTTGGGCCCCAAATTGCTAAATGGGCAGTCGGCCATCGTTAAAGTGAGCTCTTGTATATAAGTGACTTGAAGAAATATGAAAACGACACAATCCCATTATCACATTTGAGTCTTCTTCTTCTTTCCTCTTGCTCTCTTGTGTGGTTATGGTGATTAGCTTATGTGTTGATGCATGCTTGCTTGCTTGATTGTGTGTGTGTGCTTGTAGGCGATACTCTTTATCTTCTCTCCATTCTCTTCTTATATATATATATATATATATATATATCTCCCTCCTTACACACATGAAGGCATTGAGATGGAGGTTGAGCTTTCTATATCTCTTTCTATCGTTGCTCTCTACCTACTAGCACATGGAAGCTCCACTTGGGTGACACAAGTGGTGGTGGAGTGAGTCCCTAGCGGCTTCACATTGAGGAGTCAGCCCTCATAGAGTTGGCTAAGTGCATGCTCCCAAACCGACCCTTGCATCTTATCTTCTCTCCTTCTCCCCTCATGTGAGGTAAATGTTCATTTTGGTGAACACACGTCCACTCTTATCACAATGGGTCAGACCAACTTAATGGTGATAAAAAATCTTGTCCATAAAGTACCTTAAACGGACTCATTCCTATGTTTTGATGGTGAGATGCATTATAAGCAAATTTTACCAAATATAGATAATTCATCTATCTTTTGGGTTCCCATCCACAGAATGCTCAAAGAATATCTTCGAACAACATTCACAATTGTATAACACTTTTAAGTGGTATATAAAGAGGGGCCACCTTACTCTACTTTATGTAGACACGTGTGCACATACCTGCCAGACAAGGGTGGGGGTGTGCATGATCACTTGGTTTACCCTCTCTATTTGGCCATCAATTTTGGGATGATAGGCAAGTATTAAGATCTAGACATATATCCATAGCTTTCAAGAAAGGAATCCAAGAGTGGGATGTGAAATTAGCATCTCAATCACTGACTATCCTTGTAGGCAATCCATGAAGTCTAAATATTTCCTTCAAAAAGACCTTGGCAACATCAAGAGTGGTATAAGTCTTTTTCATTAGAATCAAATGAGAGACCTTTGTTAAGAAATTTATCACAACTAAGATAGAATCATATCCTATGTTAATTAAAGGTAATCTAGTAATGAAATCGTATCCTACATCAAGAGCGATATAAGTCTTTTTCATTCGAATCAAATGAGTGACCTTTGTTTAGCAATTTAATTAAAGGTAATATAGTAATAAAATCCTTGCCTATGCACTCCCATTTTGTCTATAGAATATCTAAAGGATGCAAATTTCCTGGCAATTTTATCCTTTTGACCTTGATCTTTTGGTAGACTAAGCACTGACAAACATGTTGTAGTACATCATTCTTAAGTCAGGGCCAAAAGAAACTCTTCTTTATAGCCATGAAAGCATTTACATAGCTGGGGTGTCCTACTACTATAGGGCTATTGTGAGCTTTATTTAGAACCCTTTTCTTGAAATTTCCATCTTAAGGAGCACATAATAAATTATTGAAGTATAGCCATCCATCCTCTAACTTGAATCCTTGAACTTGCTTTACTTTTTGGGCCGTCTTACTTTCTTGCTTAAGCAAGGTAATAATAAGGGTAAAGAATTTATCTAATCCAATTGTCTCCTTAATTTCAACGGGTAAGGAGTTTAAAATTATTGTTATTGCGAGAAATGAAGCCTTCATGCTAAGCACATCAACAACTATATTCTCCTTGCCTGATCTATACTTGATTTCAAAATAAAACTCTTGTAAGCATTTACATCCGCCTTCTTTGTGTCATGTTAAGATCATTCTAGGTGAAAATCCACTTTAAGCTCTTATGATATGTAACCAATGTAAACTTCTTTCTGAGAAGATAGTGTCACCAAAGCTTTAAGGCATGCACTATTGCAAGCAACTCTAGATCATGGACAACATAGTTCCTCTCCATGAGATCTTAATTTCCAAGACTCATGCACTATGGGGCATCCTTTGTATGCATTAATATTCCTCCAATAGTAAATCCATTAGCATTAGTAATGACTTCGAAGGGCTTCCCAAATTTTGGCAACTTTAGCACTGGATTAGTCACTAAATGAATCTTCAACTTATCAAAGACACTCTTGCACATTGTA
>NC_141089.1:32516936-32546936 GCF_041138505.1 Cibotium barometz
CACCAGCGAAAAACGCGATTCCTCCTTCGTTGCTTGGCGGTTTGCTGCGCCGTTTTGATGGGCTTGAAGCCAAGTGAGTTGGCTAGCTTGTGTTAGAAGGGCTTGCCCTAATTTTATGTGTGCAAGGTGAATGAGATCCTCCACTGGCTGGGGGTGAAGGGGTGAAGTGAAAACTAATTAAAATTTTGATTATTTGCTAATTATCTACTAATCCTAATTAATTAGATAATAAGCTCATAAACTTGATGGATTCTAGGCATGGCTATGATACCATATTAAAATTTGAGCATAATGATGAGCTATGGTGGATCAAACACTAGAATCAACATCATTAACAAAGTGATTAGTAAATAATTAAGATATAATTAGTGGGTAATTAACAAATAGATTAATGTAGGCATGGATACTCAAAAACCAGCAAATTCTCATTAGGGCTATGCCTCAATTTATAGAGTTTACATCAAGCATCAAATCCCATTGATTTCTCCATGATTCGCTCCTAGAATATCTCCACCTCTTGCCTGATTCTCTCCACCTCTTCTCTTTTCCCTGAATATCTCCACCTCTTGCCTGATTCTCTCCACCTCTTCTCTTTTCCCTGAATATCTCCCAGAATAACTCCATACTTCCCAGAATATCTCCACACTTCCTAAATTCTCTCATGCTACCCTTTATT
This sequence comes from Cibotium barometz, assembly GCF_041138505.1. NCBI lineage: Eukaryota > Viridiplantae > Streptophyta > Polypodiopsida > Cyatheales > Cibotiaceae > Cibotium > Cibotium barometz. The sequence goes on from NC_141089.1 coordinate 32,517,613, forward strand.
CTCTCACAGTAGATTCTTCTCACCTTTTCACAAGTTCTTTCACAATTACATCTTTTCTTTTACAGCCTCTAACGAAGGGCTTGTTCCTGCACACACCCTATTCACTTGTATATTTCAACAAATTCTTCTCCCCATTTTGGAATAAAGTATAATTGGAATAGGGGAGCATCTTGCAAGTCATCATTGATTTTGTCTTCCACATCTGATTCTTCAAATTCTGAGGGGGATCATATATGCAAGACAATACAAGCTACACTTCATGCACAGGAAATGAAGAAGGAAACCAAGATTAGCTGCAAAGTTTTCACTTTTCAAAATTTGGTGGTAAGAAGGAACCAAAGATCGTATTGTCATGGCTAGTCAACTTGACGACTATTTTCTCTCTGGGAAAGAATTTTCGGAGAAGGAAAAAGTCAAATGTGTTGGCAACCATTTAGTTAAAAGTGCATCTCTATTGTGGAACACCATTAAGCAAGGACCAGATAGACCAAGGACTTGGAAGGAATTTCAAAAGCTTATCAAACAAATTTTTCTTTCCCCTCAACACAAAGCTAGGACATGTCAACGATGGGACATGCTACACCAACTTGATAAAGAAACTGTACAGATGTATAAATTTTGGTAAACACTTATTCAACTTCAAGCCATCAAGAGAGTGTGATCAAAGGACCAAAAGCGTAAGTTTATAGTCGGATTGAAGTATGTCATTAGAGCGGAAGTGAACATGTTTCATCCTTATTCTCTTAGCAATGCTATTTCTCTAGCGACAAACTATGAGAAGAAGAATGGATTTTCGAGAGAAACTATAGTGGCGGATTCTCACATTCCTCAGTTTTCTCGATCTAACTCTTTCCAAAAACTTTTAAAAAATTTCAACATAAAGGTGAAGCAACGAGAATAATGGTTCACAAGCGAATGTAAAGAAGATTGAACCAGCAAAGAAGAATAATAATGGAGACTAAAAGCCTCGTGTAATTACATGCTACAAATGTGACAAAGGACATTATGCATACAAGTGCTCAGAGAAGACAAAGAATCAAGTTGCGACCGTGAACGTGATTGAAGACCAAGACAAGGACGATCAACCAAATTAAGAGGATACTCCAAATCATAAATTCTACGACTAGCAAGGTAAGCATAAAACTCATTCTTATACATTGTTCAATATGAAAAGAAATTTAGAGTCCATAGGTGACCTTTTCGCCAAGCAAGAGGGAAACAAAAAAAAACTTCTTGTAGGATATATTTATTGATTTCCTAAATAGTCAAGAATAGTATTTAGTTAAATTTAAATTATTCGTCATAATAGTTTCAATGACTAATATGTACTTTCTAAATACGGAAGAAAATACATATTAGACCATTCACTATTAAGACCTTAGTGAAGTAACAATGATACTCTATCCTGACTCTTTTCACTTGTTAAAATTAAATATATAATTGAGGACAGTTACAATCCAAGCAAAAGGGATATGATAATTAATTTATTAATTGTTGGGTAACCCAACAAGCGAAAATTCGTTGTCTCGAACTTATAATCTATACTCAAAGACAATCCACATTGTTAGATCACAATTACTTTGGATTCACTCACAAAAATAACAACGACCAGTGGTAAAATAATCTAGATTCACTCTCGATTATTCACTGCTATGTGAAACATAATTAATTGGATTCACTCACAATGTCTTCACACACATCACATGTGTCACATAGTTGATTGGATTCGCTCACAATCAAACTCACACCACACGTGTTACCATTGATCGGAATAACTCACAATCAACTTTGCTTGGACATGTCTCACACGTATTATTGTTGATCGGATTCACTCACAATCAACTTAGCTTGGACACATCTTACATGTGTTACCGTTAATCGGATTCACTCACAATCAACTTAGTCCAACAATTAATAAATTAATTATCGTAACAAAATCCCTCCGTTTTAGCATCTCCTTAAACCTATTTTTTTTCGGTGCGAGACTAGGATCACGGGCTTGGACCATGCTATTACTGCTGCAGAATCACCTGCCATACCTTCATTACTTTTTAGAATTTTTAAGTCATTGGACTTGGTGACATTATCGATTTGAAATGAGACCTATTTAGAGCATAAACATCACCTATAATTCATTTTTATCAGAATGTAAGTAAGAGATGCATAAAACTCAACTTATCCCAATACCTATGAAAATGGTGTATGTTATCATTACTGGTTTGAAATGGCATCATTGGTAACCAGAACGCTCACCACCTGTCCACCCAGGGGCCTTTTCGATAGTTCCTAGCTCATAGTAACTGGCAATATATTCACATATCAAAATGGAATCTCCGTTGAAGATCAACAAGATTAACCAACGGATCCATATAAAAGAGCCATGGACTCATCCGTTGAGGACTAGCAAGGTCAATCAACCAGATCCATGCCCGAATTCAGAAAACAACTCTTACTCCTTGTTCCAATATCTTCCACGACGTACGTGTGGGTATCGTCGACGACCCAGAGCCCGAGCATCGTATGGTCAGCACCCTCTAGGATCCTTCGCAGGTGACCTAGCGCTTCACTTATAGGCCACTTCCTTGGTCCCTCATCCACCACTGTACCGGAAGCTCACCATTTAAATCAAACCGAGGTTGGTCAAGACCTCGGCCGACACGACCTTGCTACGCAAGACGTCCTCCGTTGACTCTCCGTCACAGCAGTTGCAACTTTAACATATAGGTCTCCTCCACGACCTCATTCACAAGACGGTCAAAATGCTTCCCCAGCATTCTTGACATAAAACAGTCAACTAAAAACAGATTTCACATACAAATACAATTCCAACAATATTTCCATCTTTTCTCATCACTCCATATCCTTTCACATTAGTCCCCATCTTTTCTCATCTTCCCACAAATTTTTTTTTCTTCATCAAATCACATCACATCACATCATTCCCACATCAAATCACATCCAATCACATCATCCACACATCAATCCACATCATCCATACATCCATCCACATTAAATCACATCCAATCGCATCATCCACACATGAATCCACATCATCCATACATCCATCCACATCAATCCACATTATCCACACATTAATCCACATCATCCATACATCCATTCACGTCAATCCACATTATCCACACATCAGCCCAGATCATCCATACATCCATTCACGTCAATCCACATTACCCACAATCCACATTCATTTCATAAGTATTCCCATTCTCATCTAATCACATCTTTTTGTATCTCATCGCTTATTTCCTCATTTATCCTAATCAGATCTCATCCACTTGCATCTACCCATGCATCTCATCACTTCACATACATTAACATCTATCCAGTTTACATCACATCTTATCACAAATATTTAACATCACATCTCATTCATTCACATCCCGATTCACATGCTAACACATTCATTCACGTCCCTTATCATCTCACATTCCGATTCACATCACATCACATCCATTCACATCCCTTTTCATTCATTCACATCCCGATTCACATGCTATCACATTCATTCACATCCTAACACATTCATTCATATCCCGATTCACATGCTAACACATTCATTCACATCCTGATTCACATGCTATCACATTCATTCACATCCTATATCATTCATTCACATCCCGATTCACATGCTTACACATTCATTCACATCCTATATCATTCATTCACATCCCGATTCACATACTGACACATTCATTCACATCCTATATCATTCATTTACATCCTGATTCACATGGCATCACATCTCTTCTATTCATTCACATTTATCTGATTCACATCACATCTATTTACCTCTCATTCTCATTCTCATCACATCCATCCATCCATCCATCCATCCATTCTTTCCCATCTATCTGATTCGCATCCCATCTCATCACATCTATTTACCTCTCATTCTCATCACATCTATTCTCATCACATCCATCCATCCATTCATTCCCATCTATTTGATTCGCATCACATATCATCACATCTATTTACCTCTCATTCTCATCACTTCTATTCTCATCACATCCATTCTCTATTCATTCTCATCTATCTGATTCATATCACATCTTATCACATCTATTTATAGAATGTAAGAGAATTCTTATTTTTGATATAAAGATTCTTTACGTATCTATTTATGCATAAGAACAACTTCAGTGGGAAATAACACTTTTATAAAAATCCATTTATGCATAAATTCAATTTTAAGAAGAATAACACTTTCGAAATAAAAATAAATTCCTTTATGCATCTTTCTATGCATAAAATCAAAATTGATGAGAATAACACTTTTGAAATAAAAATAAATTTCTTTATGCATCTTTCTATGCATAAAATCAAAATTGATGAGAATAACACTTTTGGAATTAAAAAAAATCTTTATGCATCATTCTATGCATAAAATCAAAATTGATGAGAATAACTCTTCTGGAATAAAAATACATTTCTTTATGCATCTTTCTATGTATAAAATCAAAATTGATGAGAATAACTCTTTTGGAATAAAAATAGATTTCTTTATGCATCTTTCTATGCATAAAATCAAAATTGATGTGAGAATAACTCGTTTGGATTAAAAATAAATTCTTTATGCATATTTCTATGCATAAAATCAAAATTAATGAGAATAACTCTTTTGAATTAAAAATAAATTATTTATGCATCTTTCTATGCATAAAATCAAAATTAATGAGAATAACTCTTTTGAATTAAAAATAAATTTCTTTATGCATCTTTCTATGCATAAAATCAAAATTAATGAGAATAACTCTTTTGAAATAAAAATAAATTCTTTATGCATCTTTCTATGCATAAAATCAAAATTTGAAATAAAAATAAATTCTTTATGCATCTTTCTATGCATAAAATTAAAATTTGATGAGAATAACACTTTTGGAATAAAAATAAATTCTTTATGCATCTTTCTATGCATAAAATCAAAATTTGATGAAAGTAACGCTTTTATAATCAATTTCCACTTTATTAAGAGTAAACAATATGAAAAGTCTAATTCCATCAATTTGATTACACATCTAGAATAAAGAAAGGCTAAATTCAATAATGAAGAGAAGGGGGAAAGCCTTTCCAGCAAGGCATAACATCCATTTTCATTTTAAAGAAAGTAAAAATCAGAAAACCATAAAATAGAATAAGAAAAAGTAGAATTTCTAACTTACTAGAAGTTTTGTGAGCTTTCCTTTGGCTTGATGGTTTGAGGGATCTACTCTTGTTGTAACAAGAGTGGCCACCAATTCTTTTGAAGAGGAAATGGTAAAAAACAAATGAATTATCAATGAATTCACTGTTTTTGGTTATGGGGAGGAGGAGTAGAGTAACAGTGCATAAAACACTATTAACCATTTACAAAGGGGGAGGCTTCATTTATAGGAAAAAGTGAGCCTCTAACCAAGCAAATTGATTCTAGAAATTTTCAGATTAGTTTGGTCAATTTTTGACCATTTTTAGGTCAGTTTAGCTTACTTTTTGGATCTAGTTGAAGCAGGAGAGAGGAGAGATGAAAATATCTCATTATTTGGGAGTTTAAAACTCAACCACACGTATGAAATAGGCGATGAGGGGAATTCCCCCACACTGAGGTGTCAAAAATGCATTATTTCTTCTAAATATCTCTTCTTTTTTAACTAATAACCTTGTCCTTAGTCAACTCTTCATCTTATGTGAGTATTTACTCATTTTTGGGAGGATTTTCTTTATTTCTTCAATTTATCTCCTCCCTAAATTTGGATTAATCTAATTGGCCTCTCAAAACCTTAATCTAAAATTTTCAAAAAATCTGGACCCTTAGGCTAAGGCCTTTTGAACATATTATAATTTATTTCTAATGCACCTTTTGAATTTCTTTTTGAACTTCTGTTTCGAGGGAATTTATTTTAATAAGAAGAGATATTTTTCCATGCAAAAATATCTAAAAATTGAATAATCTCTCTCTAGAATATTTTCTCTCTCTAAGCCAAAATAGGTAGAAACAAGATCTGTTAATATTCTGACAAGGGAAATGATTACAGGGGGAGAGATTAGACATCTGCTGGGGGAGGAATCTTACATCCTACCCCACTTAAAAAACATGAGATGTCCTCATCATCTAGCAGGTGGAGTATAATCTCTTTCATCTTCTTCTTCTTGTTCAATCACTTCTAGCGTTATTGCCTTGGAAGTGGACGGCCGATTTGAAAACAACTCTCTTTGACTTCCCCTATTCTGAGGCAGAGGTCTTGCATTACTTTGGATTGAAATTGCAGGTTGGTTAGAGGGTCTACCTCTGGGATTTCCCTGAATTTGGCAGATAGAAACCTGATTACTCTGGAAGGAAGGAGCTGGAGTCTGGAATCTTGATCCCTGATTTCCTTGCCCCGAAAACCTTGATCCAAAAGGAGTTGGGAAATCCATACTGCGATGTCCAAATCCTTGACAGTTATAGCATTTCACTCCCTTGTTCAAGGGTGGAAGTTCTAAAGTTAAATTCCAAGGGATTGAGTTTCGGGAAAAGGACATTTCTTCCATTCTGGAACTTCCCCTATCTTGGGATTGACCCTGATATCTCTTAGGCAGTGGAAGGTTGGAATCATCTTCTGGAACTAATAATCTTTTGAAAGGTGATGGTGCTGGCTTTGGTGGGACCTTGACATCAAAGGCCTTGGAGAAATCCTTTGCCATCCGCACTGCTTTGGCCATGGAAACTAGCTTGGCGTTCTTCACCAAAATATTGAAAGGTTTGTTTAGTCCCCGAATGAACCCGGCCATCAGCTGTTCTTCATTCAGCGATGGCGAGTATTTGAGGGGAGAAGAGCGAACGCTTGGTGATATACTTCAATAGTTTTGCTCCCCTGGGTTAGCTCTAAGAATTCGTTCATCTTTGTTTCCAAAAAGCCGGGAGGGCAGAACCTCGTCCTTAGGTAAATTTTGAGATCATTCCATGTCTGGGTATTCCGATCTAGACGGTTTATCTCGTAGTGGTTTCTCCATGCCACTCTGGCTGTTTCTACAATCTTCAGCCTTGCAAGAGTCATTTTGCTCTTCTCATTGTACCCGGTGACATCGAAGTATTCTTTCATTGCTTCGATCCACTTCTCCACGGCCTCTCCCAAGTTTTCCCCTTTACCCTTGAAAGGTCCAGGCTACGAGCTATGAAGAGTTTTACGAACATCCAAGTCGAGCTCTTCCTCATCGAGTTGGGGGTTATCATTTCTACCACAACGACCTCGATCCATGTTCCTATCAATACGAAAAATCTTGTTAAGTTCCCTTTATTTATGATTCAAATCCGATTTTTGATTCATCTGATTCTGGGGTTCTTTAGATAGGTCGGCTCCCCACAGAATCGTGGGATAAAGATACTCGTATTATCAGATAACAATTCATTCAGAACATATCATTCATATCTTTAACACAATAATGGTCTATTAGACTAAAATTTCCATCTGAACACTCCTCCATGGGGGGATTTCAATTTTATAAAATTTTAATTTGTCATCCCTTAACTTGATCCACTGGGTCAAGAGTTAACAATAGCAATCTGTCAGCACAATCCACTAATCTCATAGTGATTTGCTGAAGTCATTATCATCATTCCAGTTACAAACATCAACACAGGGACTTGTCACATTCGTCCTCATTGTGGTTTTGCTCAATTTATTGCTTTTCAACCAAAAATTCAAGAATCATCATTTTTCAATTAGAATCCAATTCAACTCATCAGTTCTCAACTAGAATTTTAAAATCATATCAACCACATTTGAATTCATTATCTGGATAGCATTTTAGCTTATAATTTCAAGATCTTAGATTTACTTGTATATACTGCCAGTAAAGAGCTGTAGTTATACCCTTGGTATATACGGGTAGTCACGGTCCTTGGAATTATAAGGTAAATACCATCATGTCTAGGCCTCAAGTAAGTCATGGATTCCATACAATTGCAGTACTTCCATCTGAAGACCCAATTATCAAATTAGGAATTTCATTCTGAATATCAATTTGTATGAGTTTCATAACACAATTCCAACCTTTTACTGCTACTTCATAAATTTATGACATTCTTGGCTTCTCGGTTGATCCACTTTAGCCAAATTGCTCTGATACCAGTTGTTAGATCCTTGACCCCACTGCGCAATAAATTATGGGGTGCTAGCAACGGAAATGGCACTTCTTGTGCGGGGCAGGGTCCCACACTCGGGCCTCACCCACGGATATCCAAACAAGAGACTAATCCATCGGTTCTTCCAAAACCAAACTCGAAAAAACTTCCCTTACCCGGAAAGCACGGGCCATTCCTCCAGGATAACTTTTCTCTAACGTAGTCAAAAGCCTTAACTAACTGAACTGATCTGATCGAACCCGTAAGTCCCATAGTCAGATCAAGGGAAAGATTGCACTTGGATCATAGAGACCAACGCTTTTTTTCTCATTGAGAGGCACAGCCGTTGATTCTTTTCCATAGAACAATTTTTATCTGGGATTTACTTCATTTATCGTACCAACAGAAATTTAGTCTCCCAACCACTGTAGTGATGGGATCCAATTAGGAATTTGGTTAGGTTTTGTCTCGGGTACCAGGGAAAAGAGTTCCCAGGTCCCCTAGGCCAGAAATTCATGCAAACTTAAAACTAGTCACACCACTTTTACACCCAATATGAAATTAAATTTTTCACAGAATCAGCATCTTCTAAAAACAATCCTTTAATGAAACCATTGTGTCACTGATCATAATCGTCAAAATCTCTGGTTGAATCCTTATTTCTAATCATTCCTTAATCGGTGTACCTATGGCATCATTGGCAACCAGAACGCTCACCACCTGTCCACTCAGGGGCCTTTTCTAGCTCATAGTAACCGGAAATATAATCACATATCAAAATGGAATCTCCGTTGAAGATGAGCAAGATTAACCAAAGGATCCATATAAAAGAGCCATGGACTCATCGTTGAGGACCAGCAAGCTCAATCAACCATATCCATGCCCGAATTCAGAAAACAACTCTTACTCCTTGTTTTAATATCTTCCATGACGCACGTGTGGGTATCGTCGCTCGGCGACCCAGAGCCCGAGCACCGTATGGTCAGCACCCTCTAGGATCCTTCACAGATGACCTAGCGCTTCACTCATAGGCCGCTTCCTTGGTCCCTCATCCACCGTACCGGAAGCTCACCATTTAAATCGAACCAAGGCTGGTCAAGACCTCGGCCAACCTTGCTACGCGCGAGACGTCCTCCGTTGACTCTCCGTCATAGCAGTTGCAACTTTAGCAGATAGGTCTCCACAACCTCATTCACAAGACGGTCAAAATGCTTCCCCAGCATTCTTGACATAAAACAGTCATTTAAAAATAGATTTCACATACAAATACAGTTCCAATAATATTTCCATCTTTTCTTATCACTCCACATCCTTTCACATTAGTCCCCATCTTTTTTCATATTCCCACAATTTTTTTTATCTTCATCAAATCACATCACATCACATCATTCCCACATCAAATCACATCCAATCGTATCATCCACACATTAATCCACATGATCCATACATCCATCCACATCAATCCACATTATCCACACATCAATCCACATCATCCATACATCCATTCATGTTAATCCACATTATCCACACATCAGCCCACATCATCCATACATCCATTCACGTCAATCCATATTATCCACACATCAATCCACATCAATCCACATTTATTTCATAAGTATTCCCATTCTCATCTTATCATATCTTTTTCTATCTCATCACTTATTTCCTCATTTATCCTCATCAGATCTCATCCACTTGCATCTACCCATACATCTCATCACTTCACATACATTAACATCTATCCAGTTTATATCGCATCTTATCACATCCATTTCACATCACATCTCATTCATTCACATCCCGATTCACATGCTAACACATTCATTCACGTCCCTTATCGTTCATTCACATCCGAATTCACATCACATCACATCCATTCACATCCCTTATTATTCATTCACATCCCGATTCACATGCTATCACATTCATTCACATCCTATATCATTAATTCACATCTCGATTCACATGCTAACACATTCATTCACATCCTATATCATTCATTCACATCTCGATTCACATGCTATCACATCCTATATCATTCATTCACATCCCGACTCACATGCTAACACATTCATTCACATCATATATCATTCATTCACATCCCGATCACATGCTAACACATTCATTCACATCCTATATCATTCATTTACATCCTGATTCACATGACATCACATCTCATCTATTCATTCACATTTATCTGATTCACATCACATCTCATCACATCTATTTACCTCTCATTCTCATCACTGCTATTCTCATCACATCCATCCATCCTTTCTTTCCCATCTATTTGATTTGCATCCCATCTCATCACATCTATTTATCTCTCATTCTCATCATATCCATCCATCCATTCATTCCCAACTATCTGATCCGCATCATATATCATCACATCTATTTACCTGTCATTCTCATCATATCCATCCATCCATTCATTCCCAACTATCTGATCCGCATCATATATCATCACATCTATTTACCTGTCATTCTCATCATATATCATCACATCTATTTACCTGTCATTCTCATCACTTCTATCCATCCATTCATTCCCAACTATCTGATCCGCATCATATATCATCACATCTATTTACCTGTCATTCTCATCACTTCTATTCTCATCACATCTATTCTCTATTCATTCTCATCTATCTGATTCATATCACATCTATTTATAGAATGTAAGAGAATTCTTATTTTTGATATAAAGATTCTTTACGCATCTATTTATGCATAAGAACAACTTCAGTGGGAAATAACACTTTTATAAAAATCCGTTTATGCATCTATTTATTCATAAATTCAATTTTAAGAAGAATAACACTTCCGAAATAAAAATAAATTTATGCATCTATTTATGCATAAATTCAATTTTAAGAAGAATAACACTTCCGAAATAAAAATAAATTTCTTTATGCATCTTTCTATGCATAAAATCAAAATTGATGAGAATAACTCTTTTGAAATAAAAATAAATTTCTTTATGCATCTTTCTATGCATAAAATCAAAATTTGATGAGAATAACACTTTTGAAATAAAAATAAATTTCTTTATGCATCTTTCTCTATGGTTTGGCTAACTGACCCCAAGATCCTCTTGTCTTTCCTTTGAAGCTCAATACTAGCTTCTTTAGGGCGTTTCCCTCATCAAATGACGGGATTTACAATATAGCATGGATGCCCATTACATAAGTGTGCGGACATAGTTGTCATAGGAATGTGTTAACCAATATGTATAGTTACAAAGCTTTTCTCTATGGTTTGGCTAACTGACCCCAAGATCCTCTTGTCTTTCCTTTGAAGCTCAATACTTGGGAGCTTCTTTAGGGCGTTTCCCTCATCAAATGATGGGATTTACAATATAGCATGGACGCCCATTACATAAGTGTGCGGACATAGTTGTCATAGGAATGTGTTAACTAATATGTGGTTAACACCCTTCTAGGGTCAAGGAAAAAGCATGTATCATGGTTACGTCGCTCACTAGCCCACATGTTTCACAGGTAGACTCAAAGACCTTTGCATGTTGGATCAAGTCCTTATCTCCTAAGAATTTTTGCACAAGCTTTGAAATAATATGTGGCTTCATCTGGGATGGTTTGGATTCCAGGGCAGTGCCTAGCTGCCTAACCATACCTTGGCCCATTTTTGCAGCCATATTTAGTAGATCTGCCCTTGTGACTGTGTTTAGGTTTGCATTAGGATCCACAATTAGTCTCCGAGGAGCTACTCCCCCCTACCTAAACCACATCCTCTTCCTGGATAGGGTCTTCTATTCAATTCAGGTCTAAGGCTTTTGTTAGCCCTTGGTTCCTCATTGATGGGTTCTAGAGTTGGTATCACTTCTTCTGTTATTCCCATCCACATGTTATCAGTGGCATTTCTAGATGTTTCTGGTTCTTTGCCACCCAGTTGAGACGGATTCAAATCCTCCATTTTCCTCTGTTCCACCATTTTTCTTCGCGTATTGAGATCTTGTTTTCTTAAGCTCAATAGCTGCAATTATCACTCTGCCTCAATCCTCTTCAAGTCCTTTTCCATTTCCTCCAATGTAGGGAAGAAGACTTGACCTGCCCTGGTGGCGCTATCCTTATCCCTTATAACCCCAAGGGTCATCCCACTAATTCTCACTGTGTTAGAATTCCTGGGGCCAGAAGGTTGGGTTGGTAAACGTGGTCTTAGATGATCATGTCCTGCGCTTGTTGACGGCCTCGTGCCCGTAGATTACGCTTTATCTTTTGTGCCATGTTGGAGATCGAAAAATCCTTGGCCATACCAAAGATTTCGTTGGATCTTTTACAGGGGAAGAGGGTTTTTCTTCCTCTTCAAGGCCAGAGAATCTTAGCCCTTCTTCCATGGATTCCTCACTAGTTGTTTCTATGGTGGTCAAATTCTTCTAAGCTAAAACACTCTATTGAGTGCTCGTCGAGTGGCTTGAGCTAACACTTTTTTGATAGGAAAAACCTAGGTGATTTGATGCACTATCGTCGGGGGTAAGGGTCATCTCCAATGAGTTTCTCGGACCTTAAGTGCATGGGAATGTGTTTCAACAGGCGAAATCACTACTCCAACCGTTTCACCTAGTTTTCTGCTGAACTAGCTCTTTTCTGGTCGTGAAATAGTAGATCTCCATGAAACAATAGACAATGGTTCACGTCATGACGTAGCAGGTAGCAGTTCATGCCATGAAACAAAATGTTGTTCACGGCGGCAGTGAACTCTTTTTCACACTGTGGCAACAACTGGTGTTTTACGTTTCGAGTTTTCAGCTCAAAATTACTTTAATCTGAGTCGGATAGACTCCAATGGTGCAATTAGGGCACTCTCTTATCTCTGATATGACAACCCTTAATTCGTGAACTAGTAGTCTGTGAAAGGTTATTTTGTGAACTGTTAACACATGAAGCGTTAATACGTGAAGGGTTAAATCGTGAAGTAGTAGTTTATGGTTCACGCCATGAAGTAGCAGACTGCAGTTCATGCCGTGAAGTAGACTATGCTTTTCACACCATGAAAATAGTGTTGTTCATGTCGTGAAGTACTTCGCTGCTATTTCATGAGATAAGATTTTTTGTTTCGTTGTGTCAAGATAAGTTGCCCTAATTTTAGTAAGGTAATCCCGAGATTCCTGGCGCTGATTGGGGAAAGTGTTTCACCCGTGAAGTAGCAGGTTATGTTTCACGCCATGAACAATTTCATGTGCTTTTACGTGTTTATAGCTGTGTCAATAGAATGACAGTTAGAAGGTGATTTTCCTATCCAAATGATCCAGAAAAGTTGTGCCAAGGATGTCACGTAGGCTGTAACGCCTGTGACCGCGGTAAACCGACGGATGGCTATATCCGGGGTTCAGTGGGAGAGGACACCCATGCGGAGTCATGGGCGGCCAGGCTAGTGTGGACGGCAGGCCACACACTATATAGCCTGGGGGATGAGGGGCAATCCTCATTCTTCCTCTATGGCTGGGTGGTGAGCCAGAGGCCGTCCCCTCTTGTGGTAATGCCCGTAGCGGCGTTACGGGAATGTAACACTGGTATCAGAGCATGGTTCGATGGGATTGTCAGAGCCCGCACGTGACCGGGGGACCGGAGCCCACTCGATGGTTTTCGACCATTCGTCTCCTTATCCTTATCTCGAATGGAGGGTGTGGAGGGAGGCAGCCATGGAAGAATGGAGGGGAAGAACTCTCTCTCTCTCTCTCTCTCTCTCTCTCTCTCTCTCTCCCCGTCACACACAGCATCGAGGTAAGCAAAATTTGTTTGTTTTCTTTTTGTTTTCTGCGTTGAATGGAAATGCTGCGCAAAACTGTAACAGGATTTGAACGTGTGTTGAAGTGGGGGGCGCAGACCAGCCCCACGAAAACATTGGAAACACACGCTGTGTGTGGGGGGTGGGGCGGCGAAAACCTCATATTCGCCGGAGTGCTTGGCATAAGGTCCTGTGCAAGGTGTGGGGTGGTTTGCCCCAAGCAGCAGACCAGCAACTCTCCTATGCTTACGCCTATAGGGCAAAGCTGGAAACATTGAAGAAATGCGCAGCCTCACAGGCCAAGCGATATGCCATAGTCGCTCTCCTCTCCTATCTGTGATTCAAGAACCGCAACAACACACACGTTCTCTCAACCAGCTCCGAAGTGCAAACCACTTGCAGCACAACCCGAGCTGAAAAATGGGGGACTAGGGTTCATGGAGGTCGCAACAGCCCGTGGAGGCCACTTGCAGAGCAGCCCGAGCTGCGTTATCCCTCGACCGCCGGGAGAGGGGGGTTGTCGTTGCTCTGTTTTCGGCCTGAAACGCAGTCCACGCTTGGAGACGGGCGGGGACCACAAATGTGCGAGAAACCAATCCTTGCCAAGCGCCAGCAGCTGCCTCGCGAGAGCACCGGGATGATGATAAGCTTGGGAAACGGGGGGTTGCGGGAAGCCTTCTCTGTGGCTGCGAGTTCATTTTTCAGCCCTCCAAAGCCAAGGATCCCACAAAGAGAACGCGGTTTGCAACACAGCAACAGCGTGAGGTTTGCACTCTCCACATTGTACATTGGTGTGCCCGTAGGCGTGCCCGTGGACATCCAAAAGGATACAAGTGAGTCCATAGGTGATTATTCATGTGTGCGGAGCTACACACACGAAGGAGGGCAGTTGATAGGGTCATTGACATACATGTCGTGAGTGCATAGCCACCCGCAACACCGTTATTGCCATAGATACCGTGTGTGTGTTTGGCTACACAACACAACATCGACATCGAGTTATCTTTGGATCGCGGGTGCGTAGCCACACGCAGTAGCAATTATGTTGTAGCGTAGCCCGTTTTGAGGCTTAGTGATATAGTCTGACACTACTTGTATGGTCCTAGAATCATGAGATGATCTCTTGGATCAGGACGTACTAAACAACCGCAGTGTTGTGTTGTGCTTAACAACCAAAGTGTATTATGCTAGGTCCGTAGAGATGCAAGCACTTGTGCATGGTCCTAGAGGTCTATTATTCTAAGATTTGTAGCAATCTTAGAGTGAGGTCCGTAGTGATCTTTCAATTCGGAGTTCATCGAAACCTGGATGTTCATGATGTTAACGGTCTAATTGTTCAACATGGCTTATAATAGAGTACGGAGCTACTCTGCCCACCTTTGGAGTATGTCATTACTCCTTTCGTTTGATAGGATGGGAGTATCCCTGAGAGGTCTTACTCTAAAAGCTACCTTATGGTGGCTAGTCTTTAGACCTTCCTTTGTTACTTCATATACTAGCTTGATCAGTAGTTTATGTAGTGGGCCATTGGGACGTTGCCGGATTGTTCTCATAAATACTCTAGATTGAGTATCTGAGGTAAGCCTAATTGAGCCGTAGTGCTCATAACCCTTCACAATCTTTTAACAGATGCTAGAAGATTGTGATAAACTTTGGAAAATGAATCCATGTACAAGCGTAGTCTTGATATGGTTATGCCTTGCGTCCAAACAAGTTGCTTACTGTTTGTAGCCACAAGAGAGCCTTGGCCCGTAGAGGCAAGCTGGCCCTTGTTGGTAGTAACAAAATAGTGTCACTACTTGGGCCTAGAGAGTAGTGACTAGTTTGATTTAGTCACGTACATTGCCTGGTAAAAGTAATCCCTAAGATGTGTATTACTTGGGATAAAGGGGCTAGCAGTGCTGCTAGCAGTACTCAATTGAATGGTTTATCTAGGAGTACTAATCTGACGGATTAGCATACGCCTAGATAATAATAGCAGATTTAGGATTGATTTGTAAAAATCAAAGATAAATCTGAAAGGGTATAGTCTTGAGATGTAATGCTCAATGTCCTTATAAAATTTGATCGAAGAGAACTATTCTTAAACTCACTAGCATGGTTTTCTCTTCTTTTTATTGCCATGCGTCGACATCCCACTGCTCGAGAGTTTGTGGTGATCTTTCGAGGGGGAAAAGAGCCTTTTTATATGTCACATCAATTGGTTTGGCGGTAATTTGATGGTATGGGACATCAAATTCTCACAGAATCGATTGTAGTCTTGGTGGAATGGGACGCCAAGGCTTGTGCATGTAACTTGACTCTTTGGCAGGTTGTATGTACACTTGTCTGTAGTGATAAAGTGTGCAAGATAAAATTTGAACTTTGACAATTACAAATATAGCCATGAGTTGGGATAAAACCCAGTTACAGAGTTCGGAGAAGCTCTAGGTAGCAAGACCATGATGGTGTGCTAGTGCTAATAGAGTGATTTAGTTCCGGAGTGATCTAAATTTAGAGGTTAGCAGTAAGACTAGTTTGGTTGGACAATTTCAAGCATGGGGGACGCCCTATAGCATTTTGCAAGCGTAGTCTTGCCTATGTTCAACATAAGTGTGCGATTGTGAGCACATTTTAGCTGCTACCATATGAATTTGGGAAATATATTACTTTCCTACATAAGCAATTGTAATATTGCATGACAGGCTATTTTGCTTACAAAGTTCATGTGCGTGTAAACCCTATAAGTCATAAGACCCCTTGGGAATGAGTGGAGCATTCCATGGATTTAATAAGGTTTTACATGGCAATAGTGAGTAGTATCTCACTCCAGATGAGCCTGGTTGTTGTTAGTATCGGATCCGACATATGTAGTGTACACAAACTCGGGCTGAGTTAGGATAGGAGGCTAAGCCGGAGAGCTTAGTGGTAAATCCTACTGTATCTGGTGAGTTTTGACTTAACCGGAGTGTTAAGAAGTAAACTCAAAGTTTGGGGCTGAGCCGGAGTGTTCGGAGGCAGACATATCTTTGTTAAATCGGAGAATTTAGCAAAAGATGAGCTTGGGGTGAACCATGGTACCCAGGAAAAAAGCTCTTCACACTAAAATAGTGCACAATAATTTTAGGGTGATAAAAATCCATCGCAGGAATGTTTTACAACTTTCCATAGATGATAGATGAAGACCATGTACTTTACGGAGTTAAAGTACATAGGTGGTGACTTCGGCGCCACATTTTTTGTAGGAAGTCACCAGTGGTGTGGTTAGGTCAGCCGAGACTCCACAAGACCTATGCACTAGTTTTTGAGTTGACCTCTATGATAAGGACGTCCAAAAATTCGTGTTGTAATACCAAAAATTGTACTGCAATGTGCAATGGAGGGGTCAATTTGTGTAGTCACTTCTTAGCAGCAAGCGACTTCAGCATCTTGTTATAGATGGTTGTATATGGTACTCCCACTCGGGGGAGGTACGCCATTGGGTACGGAGTTACTCACAGACTAGTATGGAGCTACTAGTGTGATGATAGTGGGTACGTAGTTACTCACTACCAATACATAATTGCTAATAAAATTAAGATCCTCGAGTGAAAGATACTCTAGATCAACATTTTAAATTACCGAACCACAATCCATGAGTATCGAGGTACTCATAAATATGTTGACGTTGCTCAAATCGAGGGACCGATTTGTTCGATGGTATGGAATAAGCAAGAGAGTGGAGTAACTTAAAAGTTACACATCACTAGTCCTAGTGAGTTGTCGAGGTCATCCGTAGTTTGATGATCCCCTCTACCTACTATCAGATAACATTCAATTTTGCAAGCCCTGGCATTTAATCCGTAGTGATTATGAGTCGGGTGTGAGATATGGTTATGAAGTTCTTACAAGAGTACTCGTTTATTTGCTAGTCATTGGTTATAGCTTGGTAGAGATTGCCACCTGTGATGGGTAGGTAGCTTTGCTGCTATGATGAGGAGGCAGCAAATAATGTTCTCATAGTTATACTTCATACCAACACCAAACAGGGATAGGATGAAATTCCTAAGTTCATCATCACGAAGTACTGTGATGTTTGCATTTATATTGAATGTATGATGTAATGAGACATTGGGCTTGTGTAATTACCATCAATTATCTAGCAACCTATGGCTTCGCAGCAAGCTCAGTCATTATCTGTGGATTGATAATGTGGTTATTAGTAGTTTGGAATTTTCTTGATAGATGGTACAACCCACCCAAATGATTCATAAGTGTGTAACCGCTTATGAAGGGTAATAATATGCAACAATGAAGCACTTTGTTACAAGTGTGAAACCACTGATCTGTTGCAAAGCAATTTATCAATAGTACCACCATATGTGCGTAGACACTATACCACATCTTCGTTGCAAGATGTTTAAAAGTTTCTTGGAAGGACTCAAGAATAAAATATATTAAACACGGTCTAGATTTATTCTTGGACCTATGACACTAGCGCGTAGTCCGCTTGAGAGTAGAGTTTTTGAGGACAAAAACCTTTCTTGAGGGAAAGGAGGGATATCCTCAAATATCACATAAACTGGAATAGTTGTGTGAGTCAATACTAGAAGGGATGTGTCTGGTAATAGCAACACAGAGTTGTAAGTGATTGGATGTAACTCCAGACACCCGTAGTGGTGCAAGAATCTTTATCAAACATCTCCACATACTATATGATCTGCCCACATATATAGTATGGCATAAGAGATAGGAAGTTTGATTGTTATATTTGAAGGGAAATCTTCAAAAAGTTACATTTACTCTGAGTTAGAGTGGAGTTTAACCATCCGTAGATTGATGGTAGTTAGAAACTCAACAAGATTCTAGAGCATATGCTTGTGCAAAGATGTTACTCTGAGAGAGAAAGTATCTCTCAGCTTTGGAACTAATCCTTGTGATGCATGATTAGATTGGCTCTAGTTTATTTCTCCTATGGTCGTAGAACTTTCCAAGGAGAAGTTTTAACAAGTTGGTGAAGCAACATGGTAGCGTAGTCTACAAATATCTAGTAGCATAGTCTAACAACTTGCGCTACTAGAGTGCTCTCCAGTACATTAGCTTCTGTGCTAATGACATGATGCAAATCAAGGCATGAAATTTGCCTTGGGGTTTTGGTTGAAATACCATATCACGGCTTGTGTGAGCATGATCCTGTCTTTACAGAGGTCTGGCGCGCTGTACGTGTACGCACTTTGTCACAGCCGCGCCCACCTTTCTCGCCGACACGTAATGCTAGTCCAGAGAGACTGGCCGTAGGTGCGGCGGGTAGCGAGGCGAGAGTTAGTCCGGAGAGGCTAGCCGAGTCTTCGGGGTATAATTTTGATAGTCCAAGTGCGGGTCATCCTAAGATTCAGAAAACCTATGCACTAGTAAAAAGACAGTTTTATTGGCCTAGTTTGTTTAAGAACGTCGAGACTTATGTGCTAAAATGCAGTAAGTGCCAAGTCAATAAACAGAACGTCTTAAAGTTGGAGGACTACTCCATCCGCTGGAGATTCCTCAAGGGAAATGGGAAAGCATTTCCATGGATTTCATTACCGGTTTACCCAAGACGAGGGAATGACTCGGTGTGGGTAGTAGTGGACAACTAAACTGGCAAAGTTTATTACCACGAAGAAAACTGTAAAAATGCCAGAGTTGGCAAAACTCTTTATTGAACATCTCTACAAGCTATATGGCCTGCCCGCAGATATAGTGTCGGATAGAGATAGAAAGTTCAACAGTCATTTTTGAAGGGAAGTCTTCAAAAAAGTTGGATACTACTCTGAGTATGAGTATGGTAGATCATCCGGAGTATGATGGTCAAACTGAAAAAGTTAACCAAATACTCGAGGATATGTTACGTTCTTATGTAAGTAATAAGCAATCAAATTGGGAAGAATATTTGCCCATATTGGAGTTTGCTTATAACAACTCCAAGCATTCAGCGATTGGATTTACACCATTCATGTTAATGTATGGATTCCAGCCGAGATCTCCGATGATTGTGGGCCTAGCAAAGGAGAAGATTCAATCTGTCAAGGATTTGCTTGAAGATATGAATGATATGCTCAAAGCTGCACGCGAGAGCATTCGTAGCGCACAGGATCGCGCTAAAACATTTGCCTATAAAGGACGCAGACAAGTGACCTTTGCAGAAGGTGACTTTGTATTTTTAAAGGTTCCTGCGCAGTCAACAACCATGAAAACGGGAAAGTGTGATAAACTTTCTCCTAGATATTGCGGTCCTTTCAAGGTCCTTAAGAAGATTGGGGACGTAGCCTACAAACTTGAGTTACCGGAGTGTTCTCAAGTTCATCCTGTCTTCCATGATGTTAGTAAACTGAAGAATCAGTTCGCGGGTTAGAGAACGTAGTTTCTCTAGATATTTTGGTGGAATTGATCACTCCACCAAAGATACCACATGAACCGGAAAGGATTCTTGGGTATCGAGACAGACAAACCCGACATAAAGTGTACCACAAGGTACTTGTTAAATGGACAGATAGGGATGAGGAGGTGGCAACCTGGGAACGCCGTAGTGCAATTTCCAAAAGGTTTCCCCAGTTTGTTTTCGAGGACGAAAACTCTTCTTAAGGGGGGGGGTAATGTCACGTAGGCTGTAACGCCTGTGACCGACGGCAGACCGGCGGATGGCTATATCCGGGGTTCAGTGGGAGAGGACGCCCATGCGGAGTCATGGGCGGCCAGGCTAGTGTGGACGACAGGCCACACACTATATAGCCTGGGGGATGAGGGGCAATCCTCATTCTTCCTCTATGGCTGTGAGCCAGAGGCCGTCCCCTCTTGTGGTAATGCCCGTAGCGGCGTTACGGGAATGTAACAAAGGATTAGGAATGCAGTGCAAGTCATGAACACAACTAATGGCTTCTTTTTTTTGTAGTTTTCATGACTTTTAGAAAAAAACAATACACTGTGTATCACCAACTACTAGCTCACACTGCAGGAATTGGTGACGTAAAACAATAAAATTGAATGTAAAACTAAGTGTAACTTTTCTCTAGGTTCTATCAAGTACTCACCCACACTTCCAACACATGATTTTCTAGAACTACTGTAATTCTTTCTCTACCACTCAAACCTTATCTACATAATTTGTTCACAATGCACCTTCCAAATGAAGGCAATAGTGAATCTTGAATAATGGGAGCTGGATCTCTAAGAGGATGGAAGAAACAATGGTGTTTCCCCGGCGCGGTGCCAAAAATGTTATGGGCTACCGCACCTCCGAAGAGAGAACTCTACCCATTCACAATCGGAAGAAGCAATAGACAACAACTATTGTTGGGTACTTACAAATGCTTTGAGCTCACGTCCCTTGAGGCTCCCCAAGCTCGCTTTTGGAATCTCCACTCCTCCAATCTCCACCTCCATACTGTCACTGTAGAGTTGCTCTCACCACAATGTAAGGCAATCTACCTCTCACTCTTCCTCCAACACACACATATGCATAGAAGAGGAACATGCACTAGAGTACACTCTCACTCTCACTCTCTCTCCTCTCACACACACACAAGACAAAGCAAGAGCTCTTATAGCACAAAGGGGGATTGTGAGAATTTGCCTTTTATACAACTGGCCCTTATTCTCACTTGGGTGCCCAAAACTTACTAACTAAGGCCTTGGGTGGCCAGTATCTCAAAATGTACAACTTTTATAGTGCCTTTATATAACACTTATCAATGTCCTCAATTGGAGGAGCATCTTTGTTAATCCAAAATGGGATTAACAACCACACTGTTGGATCATAATTTGAAGCTTGGAGCTGATATTGGTGAGTTATTGGATGATCCTACCATGTATAGACAGATAGTAGGCAGCCTTATTTATTTGACCACCATAACCACACCAAATTTGAGTTATGCAGTTGGATTTGTTAGCTAGAGCCCAGGAAGCCTCACTTGGCTACAGTGATAAGGTTTCTAAGATATGTGAAAACCATAATAGAGTATGGACTCAGTTACACAGTTGGTTGTGAGTTGGATTTATTGGGATATACAAATGTTGATTGGTAAGTAGCATCATGATATAGGGGATCTACATCGAGATATACAGATGTTGATTGCGTAAGTAGCATCCTGATATAGGAGATCTACATCAGGTTATGTATTCAGCCTTGGATCAATAGTAGTGAGCTGGTCATCTAAAAAGTAACCTGCGGTTGCATTGTCTTCAGACAGAAGCTAAATACAGAGGAGCTGCAATAGCTGCTTGTTGTGAGATACTTTCGCTGGGGTAGCTTATGGTTGATTTTGGATAGGTTATACATCAGACAGTTACACTTTATTGTGATAATATGAGCAGCATCATATAGTTGGCATCATATAGTTGGCAAATAACCCAATATTTTGCAAGGACAAAACATATAGAAGTGCACTTTGTCACTTCATCAGAGAAAAAGTGATTTGGTAGGAGAGATAGATCTTGTTTATGTACACACAAATGAGCAACTGGCAGATATCTTTACTAAAGCATTGGGCAAAGAGAAGTTTGAGTATTTCAAACACCAGTTGGGTGTTTAGTAGTAGATGGATTTGAGCTTGAGGGGGAGCGTTGAGAAAGCAAGTTCAAACCAGCACCATGCCAGACTGCAGGACACTTTTGATATGCCAAGTTGAGACTTACCCATGGAGCCATGACATGCCATGTATCTACAGACATCATATTACATGGCAAGCATGTCATCCAATGTGGTACTATTAAATCTATAAAGTATCAATAGTTATTTAATAGTAGTATGTGGGCATTATGTGTGAACCAGCCCTAGTAGTTAGTTAGTTTTGTGGTTTGGCATCCAACCAAGATGTAAATGGGGTAATGTGAATTCTGAAGTTAGTTGTATCTTTTGGCAACAAACTCATGTGTTCTCTGTCTTATGTGTTCTATGAGCACTAATAATGTCTTTTATGGTACTAGGCTTTCTCCAGTGTACACCTTGGCGATCTTGCTTGTTCGTGACTTGGGGTCCTGATCGTTGAAGCAATGTTCTTGGGATTGTTTGTTTGACAAAGCATGGCTGTGTGTTTTGTGTATGGGTACTATTTTTGTATTAGCTGGGTGAATGTCTTGGTGTTATCCTTGTGAAATATCTCACCCATATGTCACTAGGTTGAGAGGTCGTGCTGTGAGTGACGATCTTGATGATACAGGCCCTGCACCAGTGCTAGGTCCGGCTGATCCAGGAGTTTCATCTCCAGAGAAGAACACTTGTTACCAACCCATTGATGCTTTATTGTAGCCATATGAGCATATATATTTTCTAAAGACTCATGCCGTGCGTAGAAATCAATTTTAGGGTGGTTGGTTAGATACATTCAAGAAGAAACAATCGCTCAAATTAGCCTCACAAGTGCTTCACGCAGCGGAGAGTTTGTTGAGAAGAGAAGCATACAAACCTTCAGTATGCTGCAAGATTCAACAGAAAGTGTGATTTCATATGTAATTTGAGAAGCAATTTGAGGAGAGAGAAAACACTTGAAGGCTTGAGCATTGAGGCTCATTATTCATAGCATAAGTGCAGGAGAAGCAAATGGGTATTAAAAGTCGTGGTTTTTCAAATGCTGAAAATGTGTGGACTGTTATCATGAATAACATACAGGGAAGTCTGGAAACGAAGAGTGGTGCTGATTTTAGTGGGGCAAAGGCACAACATGTTTGGAAGGGTAGCTATGATGAGGCATGGATAGATCGCCTTTGTGGCCATTGATGATAGATCAATTCCACCCAGGACATATTTTTAAAATCTGATTTGTCTCAAAAATGGGTAAGAAGAAGAAGAAGAAGAAGAAGTGTGCCTTATGTTTGCATCATGGCCATTGCACCAGAGATTGTTCATATTTATGTGAATCATGTTGTAAGAGATATGTATCAAATATTGCATGCCCAATTTGTGCAAGAAGCTGTATTGGATTGTGAAGCAGTTCTGGAATGCATCATCATATGATGAAATGGAGAAAGCGAAGGAAGAGTTAGATCAGTTTTCTGATTTGCCGGATACGGCATGCTAAAAAATTCCATCCAGTCCGTGAGGATGAGTACGTCTCTATTTTGGAATAGGTCCACTCTAGGACTGCAGGTGGCACTTCACAACAAATACCACTGCTCGAAAGATTCTCCTAGCAAGCTTATGGTGGCCAACCTTGTTTTGGAGACGCAACCGAATATGTTAAATGATGTTATGAATTTCAATGGACCGCAATTTTACACAATAAGGATAGGATGCCCCTATATCTAGTAATGTCCTTACAACCATTCGAGAAATGGGGCATTGATTTCCTTTGTCCGAGTAGTCCGACTACCCGAAACACCCAAGCACGGTATATCATAGTGGCAATGGACTACTGCACAAAATGGGTCATCAAAGCCCGATCCACAAGAAAGGCCAATGCAAGATCCATGGCTAAATTCAGATGCAAGATCCATGGCTAAATTCATTTACAAGTGTGTAATCACTCGATTGAGATGTCCTCTTGATCTTGTGAGGAAAATGGCACCCATTTCATCAATGAGGTAATTGCTTCTTGCAATAAGAATTCTTTTTCACGCACCATAAATCTTCACTTTATTATCCCCAAGCTAATGGCCAAGTAGAAAGTACTAACAAGATGATATGTGCCATCCTAACCAAGACCGTAGAGGCAAGTCGCAAGACTCAGAACAAAAGTTGCCGGCTGCACTATGGGCTTATAGAATAACATACAAAGTGGTCATTAGCACAACACCCTTTATTTTAACATATGGAACTAAAGCGGTCATGCCCATGGAATTCTTGGTGCCAAGTTTAAGGGTTACGGTACACGAAAGGCTCATTGGGAATGTTTTGAGCAACCAACTCTTTGAGCTTGAGAAACTCGATGAAATACATTTACTCTCTTACCCGCGGCCATTCCTCTACACAAGCCATGGTCGTTCCTCCCCCTTCTACATAGCCACAGGTTTACCACTTCAAAGCCACAGGCATATCTCCCAAGAAAATCTATAGAAGGGCCCATCCCCCTCATTTTTTTCACTTTTCTTCTTGCTCTCTAGCCAAACTATTACCCTTCTTTCTCCTGAATCTCAACAGCATCCTACCCTCCCATCACCTCCTACTCACCTCTTGCCATGGCAAGTGCAGAGAGCACTCCAACTCCTCTCTGTTGCCTAGACCCCCCAGAAAAAGAGACGACATGCTGGCCATCGCTTTGAAGAATATGCCAAGCACCCCACCAAGCTCTCCCAGCTAGGCAAAGCCCTCATGAAGTGGGGTCGACGAATGTACCATCCACAGTCTCATAAAGAACACACACAAGGTGGAGCACAAGATCTTGTACTACACATAGCAGTGCTACCATGCCGTAACAAAACTTGTAGTGGTAGCACGCCTGGAATAGACTCGGATTGGAGAGTTGCCCACGATGGAGCCTTGGGGACCCGACCTCCTAAACTGCCTCTACTTCATCAAAACCTACAACGCAAGATAGGAAATAGGGCAAGTCCTTGATTTTGAAGGCGCCCCCTCATAGTGCATCTTAGCTTGGATGTGGTTGGATGTGGTTCAAGAAGCCCTCTAGCTCCCAAGGAGGATTGAGCAACCCTATCCCCCCAAGCCTCCCTTCCTCTCTTCCTTCACCCCATGCCACCCCTCCTCACCTACCCTCGCCACCCCCTTCTCCAATGCCACCCTCATCCCCTTCCTCTCTTTATATTGGATTGGGCTCACCCTGCTCCACCATAACAAACCATCCTCGTCACCACACCCACCCACCCTCCTTGATGCCTCGCTTGGCACCCAACCCTCTACCGCAAAAACCACTCCCCCCACCAGGAACCCTCACCCTCCCAAATCCCTATCAGTATTACCCTAGAGGAAGGTGAAATTTCCCCCCATCCCCCACAGGATCAAAATGTGGTGGATCTCCCACTCAATCTCCTCAATTGGCGCAACTCTCTGGATTGCACCAAGTTTGAACAGGCCATCCGAATCATGCTCGTCTGCCAAGTCCAACAAGCACACCTTATGAGGGTCACTGCTCGTATGGAACATCCACGTCCTCCAACTCTACATCGATGCCAAGTAGGATGCCTAGAAAAGTCAGCACACCTGCACAAGTAGCGAGGGGGGGTACATGCAGCCCAACCTAGACGTCTAGCCCATCACATTTTCTCTTATGGGCAAACAACCTATCTAGCGGTGCCCCTTCCTTCTGAAGATTCACATTTGGACTGAGTACTGCAAAGCCCCATGCCACATCATCAACCCCATATACCTGCCCATCTGCTCGTAGATCGGCATGGGACCCATTCTGTTAAGAACAAAAGCAGAACCCGAAGATCCAATTTAACTTCCCATGGTTCAGCCCCCCCACTTCCAACCGTCCATACATAGAAGAAATCATAATTGCTTGGATGATCGCCTTCAACGCCAAATATGAGCAAGTGCCTAACCCGGCCATCATCGCCACCATCTGCTTCTTTAACCTAATCATTACTCTCTTAGTAGAATTCCCTACATATGATACCACTATGATGAAGGATCCCAAGGCCTTGCATTTGACATCAATAAAGGCCCTACACTCAATCAACTCTTTGGGTATTATGAGTGAATACAATGGTGGATGCCAACCTAGTGACTCCAAACTTTTGAAGACATGATGGGAGACAATGTTCTAGATAAGCTCCAAAGCTTTCCACTGCTCCCCCCACTATCCCAAATCGTGGTATGATTTTGTCCACATCTTCTCTCTCTACTCCAACCACTGAGCTTTATTGCCACCAGTTCCAAGGACATACCCAAATTAGGGAGGGGGGTTAACATTAATCCTATTATTTTTGATGAAGCATGATTGCACTTCATGTAACTCTCTTTTTATGTAAAAACCACACTAAGAGCCTCATGTAAAAAGATATCGGATGACCGTGCTTAGGACATGTGTAATATCAGCCATGTGCTAGAAAGCTTAGGTGTACATAGAGCTAGAGAACTAGTTTTGGGCCCCAAATTGCTAAATGGGCAGTCGACCATTGTTAAAAGTGAGCTCTTGTATATAAGTGACTTGAAGAAATATGAAAACGACACAATCCCATTATCACATTTGAGTCTTCTTCTTCTTTCCTCTTGCTCTCTTGTGTGGTTATGGTGATTAGCTTATGTGTTGATGCATGCTTGCTTGCTTGATTGTGTGTGTGTGCTTGTAGGCGATACTCTTTATCTTCTCTCCATTCTCTTCTTATATATATATATATATATCTCTCCCTCCTTGCACACATGAAGGCATTGAGATGGAGGTTGAGCTTTCTATATCTCTTTCTATCGTTGCTCTCTACCTACTAGCACATGGAAGCTCCACTTGGGTGACACAAGTGGTGGTGGAGTGAGTCCCTAGCGGCTTCACATTGAGGAGTCAGCCCTCATAGAGTTGGCTAAGTGCATGCTCCCAAACCGACCCTTGCATCTTATCTTCTCTCCTTCTCCCCTCATGTGAGGTAAATGTTAATTTTGGTGAACACACGTCCACTCTTATCACAATGGGTCAGACCAACTTAATGGTGATACAAAATCTTGTCCATAAAGTACCTTAAACGGACTCATTCCTATGTTTTGATGGTGAGATGCATTATAAGCAAATTTTACCAAATATAGATAATTCATCTATCTTTTGGGTTCCCATCCACAGAATGCTCAAAGAATATCTTCGAACAACATTCACAATTGTATAACACTTTTAAGTGGTATATAAAGAGGGGCCACCTTACTCTACTTTATGTAGACACGTGTGCACATACCTGCCATACAAGGGTGGGGGTGTGCATGATCACTTGGTTTACCTTCTCTATTTGGCCATCAATTTTGGGATGATAGGCAAGTATTAAGATCTAGACATATATCCATAGCTTTCAAGAAAGGAATCCAAGAGTGGGATGTGAATTTAGCATCTCAATCACTAACTATCCTTGTAGAGGCAATCTATGAAGTCTAAATATTTCCTTCAAAAAGACCTTGGCAACATCAAGAGTGGTATAAGTCTTTTTCATTAGAATCAAATGAGAGACCTTTGTTAAGAAATTTATCACAACTAAGATAGAATCATATCCTATGTTAAT
The DNA here is from genome assembly GCF_041138505.1 of Cibotium barometz. Classification (NCBI taxonomy): domain Eukaryota; kingdom Viridiplantae; phylum Streptophyta; class Polypodiopsida; order Cyatheales; family Cibotiaceae; genus Cibotium; species Cibotium barometz. The sequence continues at coordinate 32,545,541 of NC_141089.1, forward strand.
TAAAGGTAATCTAGTAATGAAATCGTATCCTACATCAAGAGCGATATAAGTCTTTTTCATTCGAATCAAATGAGTGACCTTTGTTTAGCAATTTAATTAAAGGTAATATAATAATAAAATCCTTGCCTATGCACTCCCATTTCGTCTATAGAATATCTAAAGGATGCAAATTTCCTGGCAATTTTATCCTTTTGACCTTGATCTTTTGGTAGACTAAGCACTGACAAACATGTTGCAAAAGAAACTCTTCTTTATAGCCATGAAAGCATTTACATAGCTGGGGTGTCCTACTACTATAGGGCTATTGTGAGCTTTATTTAGAACCCTTTTCTTAAAATTTCCATCTTCAGGAACACATAATAAATTATTGAAGTATAGCCATCCATCCTCTAACTTGAATCCTTGAACTTGCTTTACTTTTTGGGCCGTCTTACTTTCTTGCTTAAGCAAGGTAATAATAGGGGTAAAGAATTTATCTAATCCAATTGTCTCCTTAATTTCAACGGGTAAGGAGTTTAAAATTATTGTTATTGCAAGAAATGAAGCCTTCATATCAACAACTATATTCTCCTTGCCTGATCTATACTTGATTTCAAAATAAAACTCTTGTAAGCATTTACATCCGCCTTCTTTGTGTCATGTTAAGATCATTCTAGGTGAAAATCCACTTTAAGCTCTTATGATATGTAACCAATGTAAACTTCTTTCTGAGAAGATAGTGTCACCAAAGCTTTAAGGCATGCACTATTGCAAGCAACTCTAGATCATGGACAACATAGTTCCTCTCCATGAGATCTTAATTTCCAAGACTCATGCACTATGGGGCATCCTTTGTATGCATTAATATTCCTCCAATAGTAAATCCATTAGCATTAGTAATGACTTCGAAGGGCTTCCCAAATTTTGGCAACTTTAGCACTGGATTAGTCACTAAATGAATCTTCAACTTATCAAAGACACTCTTGCACATTGTAGATCACCGGAATAGAATATCCTTCTTGAGAAGTGTTGTCAAAGAAGAAGAAATCCTGTCATATCGGGGAATAAAAATTTGAGACTGCCTTGTGAATCCTAAGAATTCTCTCACTTCCTCTTTACCACCTTTGGTTATGGCAAATTGATGGCAGCTTGTACCTTTTGCGAGATTAGGTGATATATCATCTCTCGACTTAATCTGGTCAGTAAAAAAACTTTATTATTTCTGAGGGTTTCAGAGACTTTATGTACATACTTCACATGATCATCGCAACATTCTTGGAGTAAAAAATAATATTATCATATAAGATTAAAACAAAATCATCATGATCTATCAAAAACTTTAGGCGGTTTGGGTTTATTGCAAAATTGTAGATACCCCAACTTCGTATTCCTTCCATTGAATGAAAACCCAACGGTC